>NC_081296.1:68691259-68994289 GCF_030435805.1 Mustela lutreola | reverse complement strand
AAAGGACAATACCACTGAAACCTGAGAAACTCAGTGGCAAGGTGAAATAAGAAAGTGGGACCAAGAGCATTTTTTTTTAAAGATTTTTACTTACTTATTTAACAGAGACACAGTGAGAGAGGAAACACAAGCAGGAGGAGTGGGAGGGGAGGAAGCAGGCTTCCTGTGGGACTTGATCCCAGGACCCTGGGATCATGACCCGAGCCCAATGTGGGACTTGATCCCAGGACCCTGGGATCATGACCCAAGCCGAAGGCAGACGCTTAACTGACTAAGCCACCCAGGTGCCCCTTTAATACGGTGTTTATTAATATTTAGTCCTGAGAATCCCGTAAGTCACTTTTAGGAAGCAAAAATTACAGAGGATCCAGGGAGGCATAGCTAGAAACACACGAGTAATTGGAGATCCTAATATGTAACTCAGTACAAGACAGATCAAGTGAACAAAGAATAAGAAATAGACAAAGAATAGGATCAATAAGATAGATCTTTAACTCTACACCCTGATAATAGAGCTTGTGCCTTCTGCTCAAGTGCCTCTGGAACATTAATAAAAATTGATCAGTTATTAGGTCATCAGGAAAGCATATAAGTAGACCCATAAAACACCAGTATTATACTATCTGATCACACTACAGTAGAACTAGACATTTCCAACAAGAACAAAAATGTCAAAAGCCCATCCTTCTGGAAACTTAGAAACCTATCAAAGTACTCTTTTTTTTTTAAACATTTAAAGCTAAACATTTAAAGAGGGAGATTCTTGGTATTAAATAAGGAGCTACATATTGTCAGTATGTCCTATTACTGATTGTATTAATGTTGTTAATCGGGCTAGAATGATATTAGCTAGGTTTCTCCACTGTGAAGTTACTATCTTCACTTTGTAAGAAGTATTTTGTGGGAAGATACTTTGAGACAATTCGAATAAACTTGTTTTTCATCGTAGTTTTGCCCACAAGTTTTAGAGTCTGCCTGTGAATCTACCTGAAAAGTATAAGGCCTACAGGTCTAGCATTTAAGAAGTGGATGAATTTGCTGACCTCGGAATTAAAATACTGATTCTTTTTTTTTTTTTAACATTTTTTTTAATATAATTTTTTATTTTTTATAAACATGTATTTTTATCCCCAGTGGTACAGGTCTGTGAATCACCAGGTTTACACAATTCACAGCACTCACCAAAGCACATACCCTCCCCAATGTCCATAATACCACCTCCTTCTCCCAAACCCCCTCCCCCCAGCAACCCTCAGTTTGTTTTATGAGATTAAGAGTCACTTATGGTTTGTCTCCCTCCCAATCCCATCTTCTTTCATTTATTCTTCTCGTACCCACTTGAGCCCCCATGTTGCAACACCACTTCCTCATATCAGGGGGATCATATGATAGTTGTCTTTCTCCGCCTGACTTATTTCGCTAAGCATGATACGCTCTAGTTCCATCCATGTTGTCGCAAATGGCAAGATTTCATTTCTTTTGATGGCTGCATAGTATTCCATTGTGTATATATACCACATCTTCTTGATCCATTCATCTGTTGATGGACATCTAGGTTCTTTCCATAGTTTGGCTATTGTGGACATTGCTGCTATAAACATTCGAGTACACGTGCCCCTTTGGATCACTACGTTTGTATCTTTAGGGTAAATACCCAATAGTGCAATTGCTGGGTCATAGGGCAGTTCTATTTTCAACATTTTGAGGAACCTCCATGCTGTTTTCCAGAGAGGTTGCACCAGCTTGCATTCCTACCAACAGTGTAGGAGGGTTCCCCTTTCTCCGCATCCTCGCCAGCATCTGTCATTTCCTGACTTGTTGATTTTAGCCATTCTGACTGGTGTGAGGTGATATCGCATTGTGGTTTTGATTTGTATTTCCCTGATGCCGAGTGATATGGAGCACTTTTTCATGTGTCTGTTGGCCACCTGGATGTCTTCTTTGCAGAAATGTCTGTTCATGTCCTCTGCCCATTTCTTGATTGGATTATTTGTTCTTTGGGTGTTGAGTTTGCTAAGCTCTTTATAGATTCTGGACACTAGTCCTTTATCTGATATGTCGTTTGCAAATATCTTCTCCCATTCTGTCAGTTGTCTTTTGATTTTGTTAACTGTTTCCTTTGCTGTGCAAAAGCTTTCGATCTTGATGAAATCCCAATAGTTCATTTTTGCCCTTGCTTCCCTTGCCTTTGGCGTTGTTCCTAGGAAGATGTTGCTGCGGCTGAGGTCGAAGAGGTTGCTGCCTGTGTTGTCCTCAAGGATTTTGATGGATTCCTTTCGCACATTGAGGTCCTTCATCCATTTTGAGTCTATTTTCGTGTGTGGTGTAAGGAAATGGTCCAATTTCATTTTTCTGCATGTGGCTGTCCAATTTTCCCAGCACCATTTATTGAAGAGGCTGTCTTTTTTCCATTGGACATTCTTTCCTGCTTTGTCGAAGATTAGTTGACCATAGAGTTGAGAGTCTATTTCTGGGCTCTCTATTCTGTTCCATTGATCTATGGGTCTGTTTTTGTGCCAGTACCATGCTGTCTTGATGATGACAGCTTTGTAATAGAGCTTGAAGTCCGGGATTGTGATGCCACCAACGTTGGCTTTCTTCTTCAATATCCCTTTAGCTATTCGAGGTCTTTTCTGGTTCCATATAAATTTTAGAATTATTTGTTCCATTTCTTTGAAAAAGATGGATGGTACTTTGATAAGAATTGCATTAAATGTGTGGATTGCTTTAGGTAGCATAGACATTTTCACAATATTTATTCTTCCAATCCAGGAGCATGGAACATTTTTCCATTTCTTTGTGTCTTCCTCAATTTCTTTCATGAGTACTTTATAGTTTTCTGAGTATAGATTCTGTGTCTCTTTGGTTAGGTTTATTCCTAGGTATCTTATGGTTTTGGGTGCAATTGTAAATGGGATGGACTCCTTAATTTCCCTTTCTTCTGTCTTGCTGTTGGTGTAGAGAAATGCAACTGATTTCTGTGCATTGATTTTATATCCTGACACTTTACTGAATTCCTGTATAAGTTCTAGCAGTTTTGGAGTGGAGTCTTTTGGGTTTTCCACATATAGTATCATATCATCTGCGAAGAGTGATAATTTGACTTCTTTGCCGATTTGGATGCCTTTAATTTCCTTTTGTTGTCTGATTGCTGAGGCTAGGACCTCTAGTACTATGTTGAATAGCAGTGGTGATAATGGACATCCCTGCCGTGTTCCTGACCTTAGCGGAAAAGCTTTCAGTTTTTCTCCGTTGAGAATGATATTTGCGGTGGGTTTTTCATAGATGGCTTTGATGATATTGAGGTATGTGCCCTCTATCCCTACACTTTGAAGAGTTTTGATCAGGAAGGGATGTTGTACTTTGTCAAATGCTTTTTCAGCATCTATTGAGAGTATCATGTGGTTCTTGTTCTTACTTTTATTGATGTGTTGTATCACATTGACTGATTTGCGGATGTTGAACCAACCTTGCAGCCCCGGAATAAATCCCACTTGGTCGTGGTGAATAATCTTTTTAATGTACTGTTGAATCCTATTGGCTAGTATTTTGTTGAGTATTTTCGCATCTGTGTTCATCAAGGATATTGGTCTATAGCTCTCTTTTTTGGTGGGATCCTTGTCTGGTTTTGGGATCAAGGTGATGCTGGCCTCATAAAATGAGTTTGGAAGTTTTCCTTCCATTTCTATTTTTTGGAACAGTTTTAGGAGAATAGGAATTAGTTCTTCTTTAAATGTTTGGTAGAATTCCCCCGGGAAGCCGTCTGGCCCTGGGCTTTTGTTTGTTTGGAGATTTTTAATGACTGCTTCAATCTCCTTACTGGTTATGGGTCTGTTCAGGCTTTCTATTTCTTCCTGGTTCAGTTGTGGTAGTTTATATGTTTCTAGGAATGCATCCATTTCTTCCAGATTGTCAAATTTATTGCCGTAGAGTTGCTCATAGTATGTTCTTATAATACTTTGTATTTCTTTGGTGTTAGTTGTGATCTGTCCTCTTTCATTCATGATTTTATTTATTTGGGCCCTTTCTCTTTTCGTTTTGATAAGTCGGGCCAGGGGCTTATCAATGTTATTAATTCTTTCAAAGAACCAGCTCCTACTTTCGTTGATTTGTTCTATTGTTTTTTTGACTTCTATTTCATTGATTTCTGCTCTGATCTTTATGATTTCTCTTCTCCTGCTAGGCTTAGGGTTTCTTTCTTGTTCTTTCTCCAGCTCCTTTAGGTGTAGGGTTAGATTGTGTACCTGAGACCTTTCTTGTTTCTTGAGAAAGGCTTGTACCGCTATATATTTTCCTCTCAGGACTGCCTTTGTTGTGTCCCACAGATTTTGAACCGTTGTATTTTCATTATCATTTGTTTCCATGATTTTTTTCAATTCTTCTTTAATTTCCCGGTTGACCCATTCATTCTTTAGAAGGATGCTGTTTAGTCTCCATGTATTTTGGTTCTTTTCAAACTTCTTTTTGTGGTTGAGTTCTAGCTTTAGAGCATTGTGGTCTGAAAATATGCAGGGAATGATCCCAATCTTTTGATACTGGTTGAGTCCTGATTTAGGACCGAGGATGTGATCTATTCTGGAGAATGTTCCATGTGCACTAGAGAAGAATGTGTATTCTGTTGCTTTGGGATGAAATGTTCTGAATATATCTGTGATGTCCATCTGGTCCAGTGTGTCGTTTAAGGCCTTTATTTCCTTGCTGATCTTTTGCTTGGATGATCTGTCCATTTCAGTGAGGGGAGTGTTAAAGTCCCCTACTATTATTGTATGATTGTTGATGTGTTTCTTTGATTTTGTTATTAATTGGTTTATATAGTTGGCTGCTCCCACGTTGGGGGCATAGATATTTAAAATTTTTTTTTTTTTTTAAGATTTTATTTATTTATTTATTTTACAGAGAGAAATCACAAGTAGATGGAGAGGCAGGCAGAGAGAGAGAGAGAGGGAAGCAGGCTCCCCGCTGAGCAGAGAGCCCGATGCGGGGCTCGATCCCAGGACCCTGAGATCATGACCTGAGCCGAAGGCAGCGGCTTAACCCACTGAGCCACCCAGGCGTCCCTAAAATTGTTAAATCTTCTTGTTGGACAGACCCTTTGAGTATGATATAGTGTCCTTCCTCATCTCTTATTATAGTCTTTGGCTTAAAATCTAATTGATCTGATATAAGGATTGCCACTCCTGCTTTCTTCTGATGTCCATTAGCATGGTAAATTCTTTTCCACCCCTCACTTTAAATCTGGAGGTGTCTTCAGGCTTAAAATGAGTTTCTTGGAGGCAACATATAGATGGATTTTGTTTTTTTATCCATTCTGATAGCCTGTGTCTTTTGACAGGGGCATTTAGCCCA
The DNA here is from genome assembly GCF_030435805.1 of Mustela lutreola. NCBI lineage: Eukaryota > Metazoa > Chordata > Mammalia > Carnivora > Mustelidae > Mustela > Mustela lutreola. The sequence continues at coordinate 68,988,943 of NC_081296.1, read as the reverse complement.
TTAACATTCAAGGTAACTATTGAGAGATATGAATTTAGTGCCATTGTTTTGCCTGTAAGGTGACTGTTACTGTATATGGTCTCTGTTCCTTTCTGATCTACCACTTGTAGGCTCTCTCTTTGCTTAGAGGACCCCTTTCAAGATTTCCTGTAGAGCTGGTTTGGTGTTTGCAAATTCTTTCAGTTGTTGTTTGTCCTGGAAGCTTTTAATCTCTCCTTCTATTTTCAATGATAGCCTAGCTGGATATAGTATTCTTGGCTGCATGTTTTTCTCGTTTAGTGCTCTGAAAATATCATGCCAGCTCTTTCTGGCCTGCCAGGTCTCTGTGGATAAGTCAGCTGCCAATCTAATATTTTTACCATTGTATGTTACAGACTTCTTTTCCCGGGCTGCTTTCAGGATTTTCTCTTTGTCACTGAGACTTGTAAATTTTACTATTAGGTGACGGGGTGTGGGCCTATTCTTATTGATTTTGAGGGGCGTTCTCTGAACCTCCTGAATTTTGATGCTCATTCCCTTTGCCATATTGGGGAAATTCTCCCCAATAATTCTCTCTAGTATACCTTCTGCTCCCCTCTCTCTTTCTTCTTCTTCTGGAATCCCAATTATTCTAATGTTGTTTCGTCTTATGGTGTCACTTATCTCTCGAATTCTCCCCTCGTGGTCCAGTAGCTGTTTGTCCCTCTTTTGCTCAGCTTCTTTATTCTCTGTCATTTGGTCTTCTATATCACTAATTCTTTCTTCTGCCTCATTTATCCTAGCAGTGAGAGCCTCCATTTTTGATTGCACCTCATTAATAGCTTTTTTGATTTCAACTTGGTTAGATTTTAGTTCTTTTATTTCTCCAGAAAGGGCTTTTATATCTCTCGAGAGGGTTTCTCTAATATCTTCCATGCCTTTTTCGAGCCCGGCTAGAACCTTGAGAATTGTCATTCTGAACTCTAGATCTGACATATCACCAATGTCTGTATTGATTAGGTCCCTAGCCTTCGGTACTGCCTCTTGTTCTTTTTTTTGAGTTGAATTTTTCCGTCTTGTCATTTTGTCCTTTCAGAAAGTGGTTGTTTTTCTGTTTCCAGAATTGCTGTTCTTCTTCTCTTCGATCTCCGATGGATTTTCAGGTGTTTGCAATCTTTAGATAAGCTATCTAGCTGATCTCCAGCTAGCTGAAGTAGTCTCAGCCAGCTACTTCTCCGCCATCTTGACTCCTGTCTCCAAAGCACTGATTCTATAGCAGACCTAAATATCTGTGGGCTGTGCAGTCTCGGTCCTTACTACCACTGCCTTTCTAGTGCTAAGGCAGCCACAGACAGTGTGTAAATGAAGGAGCAGGACTCTTGCCATACCACTTGATTGACAAGAATAGGTGAGCAGGTCTGATGTGGCCCACAGCCCTAGTTGGCGAGCCTTGCCTTAGAGGATGGGGAAGAGAGTGTGAAAAGAATGTCCATTCTTTCTGCTTTTCTTGATGTCTCTCTGATTCTTCTATACATGTTCTTACTTTTCTTCCTTAATCTGCTTCTGTAATTTATACCTTACCTGCAACCTCCCAACACAGACCCAACACAGACCATTCTCATGTATACATATGCACTCATTCGACTCCTAAATGTAATATAATTTTTCTGGGAAGGAATTTCTTTCCATATCTCAAACTCCAGATTTGGATCAGAGTTATAGGAGAAGGAAGAAAATAGTAATTATGTAAGAAGTAAAAGTGGGCAAATAAATGCAGAGAGGAACCTGAGTCATGTGGAAGAGAGCCCATGTAGGGAAGCTGTGGGAGCCCCTTGAAGTGTTTGGTATCAGAGAGAAGAGGGAAACCAGGATAGAGTAAAAATAGAAGCAGTTCATAGGTCAAGGTGTGCTTTGTTTCCTCAGGAGAGAAGGAGATGCCAAGGAACTGGGGTAGTTGGAAAGAAGCAGAATAGTAGTTTAGGTATAGGGAAAAAAGGATTTGGAAGAATACTGATGAAAATGGGAAAAAATGTGGGGCTAGTAGACTGAACTTACTGAATTCAGATATTGATTCTTTTGCCACTCCCTTTCCTCATGAACAAAGGGAATTCTTTCAATAAACATTTGGATTACTGTGTAGCTCATCTATGTTGGTGTCCTTTGTATGTGTCAGTCAGTAAAGGATATTAAACTTCTATCTTAAAAATCTTTGGAGCTCCTTACTGGCTTTAACCACTTCCCCACATGGGCTCTCTTCCACATGACTCATGTTCCTCTCTGCATTTATTTGCCCATTTTTACTCCTTACATAATCACTATTTTCTCCCTTCTCCTATAACTCTGATCCAAATCTGGAGTTTGAGCTATGGAAAGAAAGAAATTCCTTCCCAGAAAAATTATCCTATATTCAGGAGTCGAGTGAGTGCAAAAGTATATGTGAGAGTATTATTTATGAACTTCATGAACTTTATTTATCTTTGAACTTTAGTTACTTTTAGAATAAACCCTTTCATAGGAACTATTTTAGGCCAAACTACCTTTTCTTTTCTTTTTTCCTTTTTTTTTCCCCCCGAATTCCCTTTTCAGTGTGTTCCCAGTTTCAGAACTACAAGAACTGTTTTACAGGGCTATAAGGTTTTTCTCCTGGGAGCTCTTATCAGTGCTTTTCTAAATTATACCTACAAAATACCGAGATGCGATTCATCGTCTCCTGTTGACCCAACAGGGAGAGATGGTAACGAAGGTCATAGCTCAGGCAGGCCAAGTCCCTGAAGGATGACTGATCTTTGTTCTCACAATATGACATATGGATGACACGTGGGCCAGGTGTAGACTGAGAAGATGCCTACCTTCGCACTCAGAAGAATTGTGTGTGTCAGTATAGACTACTGACAACCGGTTCTTCTCTACTTTTAGACATTCCAGATCACTTAGAAAAGATTTCACTGTGTGGTAAATACTGTGTCTAGTCAGCAATATTGAAAAGCAAAACAAACTAGTGTACAAAGTAGAGTTGCAGAACATGCAAGCTGACAGGGACCTGATCACTTAAAAAGTGATAACAGAACTGGAAAAAGCTCCTCACAAGCCAGAACTCTGAGGGAGAGACAACCAGTCATATAAATAGGACACAGAATTACTTTGAAGGAAATATATTGACAAATGTTAATTAATATTTTTTTTATTTTGCTGCTGGTCAGTTCATGCAGTTCTGTATAATTGTTCTGTATAATTACAGTATTTCTAGTTTCACCCAGAGGGCAAGAATTTCCTTTCTCCTCTTTATGTCCCTAGATCCTTGCATAGAGTAGATAATTGTAAAAAGTCTGTAAATGAAGAAGCAAATGTACATTTTACACTATTAAAAATCTATAACTGACCTCATACCTGCTTATGTCATAATGACACTTGACATTTTTCTATTTATAGTTTTTGTTACTCTTAGCAAAAAATGGGTAAAGAGTAGAAAATATTAAAATTGACAAGACTTACTAGAAAATAGACCAAATACTTCTTTTTAAAAATTATTTATTTATTTATTTGTAAAGATTTTATTTATTTATTTGATAGAGATCACAAGTAGACAGAGAGGCAAGCAGAGAGAGAGGAAGGGAAGCAGGCTCCCTGCTGAGCAGAGAGCCTGACGTGGTGCCCTATCCCAGGACTCTGAGATCATGACCTGAGCGGAGATTCTCTCTCTCCCTCTTCCTCTGCCCCTTGCCCCTCAAAAAAAAAATAGTTTTATTTTGTAGAACTGGCATGGCCTAAGTTTCTGAGGTCTTGTTTTTATTTTGTTTTACTCTTCTAATTATGTATAAACTAGATCATTTAAATTCAGAAACAAAATGTAAGATGGTCTCATAGTAATCTTTGATTCTGGTATTTTAAAGTTCTACCTTTCTTTTACCCCACATTTTTAGAATTGCCAATGCCACTCCCATCCCAGGAGACTTGCTTCGGGAAAATACAGATGAGGTGTTTCCAGATGAACAGCTTAGTGATGGGGAGAATGGCATCCCTGTTGGTGTGTCACCAGATAAATTGCCGGGATCTTTGGGACACCCACGTCCCCAGGAGAAGGATGTCTGGGAAGAGATGGATGCCAACAGGAACAAGATAAAGCTTGGGATTTGTAAGGTGCGTATTTCTTGCATAGGATGGGGTTTCTTTCCTAAGTGCTTAAGATTTTCCTTCTGTTGCTATAACAAAGCATCATGATTCTTAATTTTGGATGAGAAATAGAAAATTGTATTACTAGTGATTTATGTATTTGTATTTACAACATCTTGGCTAATTTTGCCCATAACAGTGAGATATAGACACTAAACATTAATTTTCATCTTGTATTTGGTGGAAAAGATGAAGGCATTTAAAAAAATCACACTGAGACTAAAAGAAGAGACATCTGTAGGTCAGAAGTTAATAGTCTTTTTAAATAATGTGACAAGACTCTTGGCCCTTTCTTTAGTGTGGACCTGTGGAGCTAGGAGTACCTGTTGTGAACATTGTCTTCAGTGGAGGTGGGGAAATAAGGCTAGAAATGGAAAGCACCAAACTAATCAGAAGCTGATAAAGTGGATGTTGAATAATTGACATGGGTTTTTCTTCCTTAGGATTCTAAACAGTACCAATATTTATATGGGGAGAGATACAATATGGGGAGAGATACAGATTTCTGAATTAAATGGTTAATTTTTAGTACTCTTGCAGTACTCTTTAGTACTCAAATTTCTTTTGGATCTTACTGTCCTTGTCATTTCCATTTTCATAGAAGATAAGATGAAGCTAAATGGGAATGGAGGGGCAGTGAATTATGAACCAATTAGCTTTTGGTGCTTCTTATGATTTTATAAAGATTTAGTTGGGATGGAAATTAAATTTATAGGTGTAAAATGATACTTTGGGCTCATACCTGTTAACATCGTTGAAAGAAACTTGGCTAGTTGTGCTTTGTGAGATGTATCTTGGAAAGAATTTTCCATGATCAATTCTGAGGGGCTTGGTCTGTCTTCAGTCAAGGTACATACTATATTGTTAAACATAATAATTAAAAAAATTAACAGCATATACATTCAGTCATGGAAGTCACTTTGTAAAATCATTCTCTGCATAGATATGACATGCTGCTCTGTGGTCTGGCTACTGAAAAAACCCTCTCTGGAACCCTCCTGCACTGCTGGTGGGAATGCAAGCTGGTGCAGTCACTCAGGAAAACAGTATGGAGGTTCCTTAAAAAGTTTAAAATAGAACTGCCTTATGACCCAGCAGTTGCATGAATGCAAACAATAGTGATTCAGAAGGGCACATACACCCTGATGTTTACAGCGGCAATGTCCACAATAGTCAAACTATGGAAAGAGTCTAGATGTCCATCGACAGATGAATGTATAAAAGAGATAAGGTATATGGGCAATGGAATATTACTCAGCCATCAAAAAGAATGAATTCTTGCCATTTGCAATGATGTGGATAGAACTAGAGGGTATTATGCTCAGCAAAATAAGTCAGTCAGAGAAAGACAAATACAAGATTATTTCACTCTTGCATAGAATTTAAGAAACACAGAAGATGAACATAGAGGAAGGGAAAGAAAAATAAAATAAGATAAAAACAGAAGGAGGCAAACCATAGGAGACTCTCAACTATAAGAAACAAACAGGGTTGCTGGAAAGGAGGTGGATGGGGGTTGGGGTAATTGTGTGATGAACATTAAGGAGGGCACTTGTGATGAGACCTGGGTATTATATGCAACTGATGGGTCACTAAATTCTACCCCTGAAACTAATAATACACTGTATGTTAACAAATTTGGATTAAAATAAAAAAATTCTTTAAAAGAAAAATAAACTATTTTTTAAAAGATTTTATTTATTTATTTGACAGAGATAAATCACAAGTAGATGGAGAGGCAGGCAGAGAGAGAGAGGGAAGCAGGCTCCCTGCTGAGCAGAGAGCCCGATGCGGGACTCGATCCCAGGACCCTGAGACCACGACCCGAGCCGAAGGCAGCGGCTCAACCCACTGAGCCACCCAGGTGCCCCCGAAAAATAAACTATTTTAAAAAAAGACAAAAGAAGAAGCCCTATGTGGACTAATAGCAATCAGGAATAGGTAGTGAAATGTAGTCAAGAAGTCAGTATCAAATTTTTATAATGTCGACTGTAACTGTCTTTATTGCACCAGAAGCAGAAACTGTTCTTACAGTAAAAAAACCTTTTGTGACATTCTCAGTTGCCAGCCCACATGAGTATCTCTGTGTGTATGAGACTGTGAAATGGCACTTGACATGGAGATGACATATTTAGTTTCTTTCACCCATCATCACAATTTAATCTGTATTTAGTTCTCTTCTACTTGTTAATTCTTTCCTTTAGTTTTTTTTTTTTTTTTTTAAGATTTTTTCTTTATTTGAGAGAGAGGAAGAGAGGGAGAGGCAGAGGGAGAAGCATAGGGAGAAGCAGACTCTCCACTGAGCAGGAAGCCCGATGTGGGACTTGATCCCAGAAGCTCGGGATCATGACCTGAGCTGAAGGCAGACACCTTCAGACACCCAATTCCTTCCTTTTCAAAAACATTACTCAAATTAGATTATTGGTATTGTTTTTGGTTTTTGTTTTCTTTTTTTTTTAGAGGGGGAAGAGAGGTTGGGGAGAGGTTGAGGGGAAAGGTGAGAGAAAATCTTAAGCAGGCTCCAAGCTCGGTGAGAGCCCTACGCAGGGCTTGGTCTCTCGAGCCTGAGATCATGACCTGAGCCAAAACAAAGAGTCGGACACGTAAACAACCAAGCCGTCCAGATACTCTGGTATTGTTTTTTGGGTTTTTTTTTTTTTTAATATCAGTGATATTTGTCTGGATTTTTCAAAGATGTTTACTATATCCTTGCATTTTTGAAAGTCCTGGACTTGTCTTCTTTCTTCTTGAAGTATTTCCATTAGAAGTTCCTTTAGTTGAGGTCTTTGGGAACTCTCTCAATTTTTACTTAGTTATAAACGTATTTATTTTAGCATCATTCTTTTTTTTTTTCTTTCTTCGTGGGCATCAACGCAAGGTTTATTGAATGATAGCAAAATGATAGTACAAAGCTTCCAAGGAGGGAGGGGACCTGAGAGAGTTGCCCAGCGTCATTCTTTAAAGAGAGTTTATACTAGATTCAGAGTTTTTGACTGACAATTATTTTTCCTCTGGATTCAATTATTATTTTTTTCTTTGTAGATGGTCCATTGCTCTCTGTCTTTGCTACCCCAGCTGCTTTTTAACTTTTCTTTTTGTCTTTGGTGTTCTCATTTTATCTAGAGAGTGCATAGGCTTACATTTCTTTTTATTTATCCTGCTTAGGTAGCTTATGTTTCCTGAATCTTGATTCATAGTTTCATATCATTTCTAGGAGATGTACAGCTATTTCCTACCAAAATATTTCCACTAATTCATTCTTTTTGCTTTCTCATCCTGGGACTCCCAAGTGAACATATGCTTTTTCATTCTATTATATAATTTCTTAATTTTTTTTTCTGTATTTTTTTTCTCCTTGCAGTGCTCCATTCTAGGTAATTTCTTTTGCTATGTCTTCTAGTTCACTGGTTAATAACTTTGTCTTTTTCTGGGTAATTTGATGTTTAACTTGTTAATTGAATATTTAATATTAAATTCATCAGTTAATCTCAAACAATCCCTTGTTGATCTTTGTGATAATGACCTTTATTTATTTAAATATTTGATGCACAACAGTTTTCTATTCTGTATCTTAACAAGTTTAATATCTGGTATCTTTGGAAGATTCTCTCAAATAAATAAATCTTTAAAAATAAGAGAGAGAAAGAGGAGGGGAAAGGCAAAGGCAGAGAGAAACCTAAGCGGATTCCATGCTGAGTGCAGAGCTGACATGGGGCTCGATCTCACCACCCTGAGATCACAACCCGAGCTGAAACCAAGTCGGATGCTTAACTCATTGTCTCACCCAGGTGCCCCTCATGTCTTAGGGAGTTTTAAATGTTTTTTCTAAAAGTTACTATTTCTGCTCTTAGTCATGGTGGCATGCCTTCTTGTGTGTTTGACTATCTTTAGTGTTTTACTTATTAGTTAATAATTGATGGCAATCCTGTAGACCTAAATTGGGGATTGGGAAGCCTTCCTTCAGAGTTTGTCTTCTGCTTCTGCTAGTAGCCAGAGTAGACCCCCAGTCTGAGACCAACTGGGCATCATCTGTGGGTCTCTAATCAGAATGGACATACCAGACTTCCCTCTCTCACCCCAGTATTGGGGTCAGGTTTAATTTCTCTGGTAAGTGTACTACTCTGGGCATCTGTCCTTGGGCAGCCCCACTGCTCTGAGCTGTGTCATGTTCAACCTCCTTCTGCTCTGCCCAGTTCTTTTTTGTTCTAGTTTCAGGTTTTCTTGTTTTTGTTTGGTTTTTCTCTTGTTTTTTAGAGAGGGAACAAGGGGCATTCAGGCTTGGTGACCCATCCTACTTCTTGTGAGACCATTTATGTCTCCAAGAAAATGTCCTTTCCAGGTTTTATTTTTAGTTTAGTGGAATGGAGTCCTGCAAGTATTTCATTAGGATACAAAGAGTCAAGGTGGGTAAACATTTTTAGACTGTTTATCTTTGTACCCCAAATATAAAAAACTGGAATAATACTGAACTGAGAATAAATTAAGACAACTCGTATTATGAAGGGTTAGTAGACAAGTATGTAATGATGTCGCTATCCAGAATATCCTTATTTCTGAAAACACCTCCCAAGCATTTCATTTATTATTTTGAAAGACTTCAGTGATTGCTACACATATAGTCACCTGAATGTTTTTCATGGTTTTCTTTTATGTTTTGTCTAGGCTGCTACCGAGGAAGAGAATAGCCACGGTCAAGTAAATGGTATTCTGAATGCTCCAAGCCTTGGTTCCCCAATTCGTGTCCGCTCTGAGATTACTCAGCCAGACAGAGATGTTCCATTGGTGCGGAAGTTACGTTCCATCCACAGCTTTGAGCTGGAAAAACGTCTGACACTGGAGTCAAAGCCAGATACGGACAAGTTTCTTGAGACCTGGTATAAAATAATTTTTATTTTTTTTTTAAAGCTACTAAGATATATAATTACCATCATCATTATCATCATTATGAATTCTATTATTCTTTCAAATAAGAAAGTTTTGCATTTTTGTAGTACTGATTTGATTAAGTTCTCATCTCCATCCATGTTTTTAATTATCATTGTGATTCCTAATGTGAATTGTCTTATAAAATTGTTACAAGTTCTATAACAACCTTTGGGTTTGGGAGCTGAGCAATGGGAGCTGGTAACTTCATGACACCAGCATAAGTTAAATGAGCTTTTTGCTTTGTTTGTAAGAGATCTCTTTCATTGGAATGAGAAGATGCAATGTAGCGTTGGAGAGCTCGTGATAAGGCATGATACAGGAAGGAGGGGAGCATGTGAAGGAGGAAAACAAGTAATTTATACACAAGGGACAGGCAGTTAAATTCACTTTAATGAATGCCTTTTATGAATAAGTACTGTAGGAAAAATAGACACAAATAAATTTATCATTCTTCCTGGAAAGAAGGAACAGTGGAACTTTGGAGAACTATGCATAAGTAATAACTCTAGTTCATGTTTATAAGTCCCATTATCCCCAAATTTTGATAACAGAAGACAGAAATGAAACTTTAAAAAGAATTTGGATATGTTTATGAATTACAGAAGGCTGCAGTAATATTAAGAGCCAAGTGACGAGTGATAGTCACACAACCTTCAATGTACATCACTGGTGGCTGCTTTTGGTAATGAGATGTTAGATGAGAAAGACCATGTATTTGATTGACATGGTAGTTACTGTGAACAAAGATAATTCAGCCTATTCTAATCTAGCTTCCATTTTTAACAGTCCTTCATATATGTTTGTTCTTTCTTCCATGGCAGTCATTCAGCCTCATACCTATGTAATAGAAGCTTCTGTTTATAGGGCACTTGGGTGGCTCAGTTGGTTAAACAACTGCCTTCAGCTCAGGTCATGATCCTGGAATCTCAGGATCGAGTCCTGCATCAGGCTCCCTGCTCAGCGGGGAGCTTGCTTCTCCCCCTGCCCTCCCCTCTCATGTTCTCTCTCTCTCAAATAAATAACAATAAAGTCTCTTAAGAAGAAGCAGCAGCTTCTGTTTATACATTGATGTGATCAAAAGGATGAATTTGAGTTGGGGCAGTGCTTAAACATTTCAAGTAATGGCTAATGTTAGAAATAACTATATAAATGCAATAGGGATAAAAGCTTAGTTTGGTAAAGAATTAGTTTAATAAAAGAATAGAACTAAAAAGAGAGTCCCTGCTGTGGGAAGAGCTGAGAAATGAGTTGAGAAAACAGAAGTAATCTAAGAAAATGAACTCAGGCAAGAACCTAGAAAGAGTAAGAAACCATTGAAGGAACTGAAGCACCTAATTACAAACTTGGAAAGGAAGAAACATATCACTTAAACTGCTACTCCGAAGAAGAGAATGGTTCGTAGAAGCAAGTGCAGCCGAATGGTCACACTGTCGCCTGACTCTCAGGTAGCAGAGGTTCATATACCATGTTGACTGCCTTCTAAGCGACCTAAACAGGCAGTATACCTTGAAGCTTCCCCTACACCACATCCGCACCCCCTACCACTGGGTGCCCCACGTGTACATAGTGGGGCACCCAGTGGTAGGGTACAAGCGCCTGCTTGAGCGGGCGTAGTGACTCTTCTTAAAAGTTCTGCCTTTGAACTTCCCCTGAATGAGTCTACATTTATGTACATCTCTGAAGACAGAACACATAAAGTATCTGCCTAGCTTCTCCATTTCCTTTCCTATACTAGCTTCTTCATTTCCTTTTGTAGGGCTTCTGATGAGTCAAAACCCCCTTGGCTCAGCTCTGCCTCAGTCCCCCCACAGAGAGCAGAGAGCCATGTGATTGAATTGGCTAGAAAAGGTGAACGAGATCCCATAAGTTAACCTGATTAGGCTTGTCCCCTGCCCTGCAGCAGGAGAGCCATCTTTCTGCCATGGGTTCCATCTTCCAAAACTGGGTTAGGACAGGTGGAAAAGAACATTAGCAGCCTGTGAAACTTTCCTTATGCTTTTTTTTTATATTATTCCTCTCCTCCGTGTGTGAATCTTAGTTCTGTATAGAGCTTATAGGTTATATAATATATATTTTCCTAGAGCAGTTGAGTAACTTCTCTCTGTTTTTTTAAGCCTGGAGAAAATGCAGAAAGATTCCAGTGCAGGCAAGGAATCTGTTCTCCCTTCTCTGCTTCATAAGCCTTGTGTTCCCGCCATGTCCCGTACTGACCACATCTGGCACTATGATGAGGAATATCTTCCAGATGCTTCAAAGCCTGCCTCTGCCAATACCCCTGAACAGGCAGATGGCGGTGCCAGCAATGGATTTATAGCAGTTAACTTGAGCTCCTGCAAGCAGGAGGTTGATTCCAAAGAATGGGTGATTGTGGACAAGGAGCAGGACCTTCGGGATTTTAGGACAAATGAGGCTTTAGGTCATAAAACAACTGGAAGCCCTTCTGATGAGGAGCCTGAAGTCCTTCAAGTCCTAGAGGAATCACCTCAAGATGAGAAGCTCCTACTGGGTCCTTGGGCAGAAAGCAATCACTTACAGAAAGAACCCTCAGGTGTGGTCTTAGCACTTTCTGGGGAATGCCCTGCCACCGCTGCCTCGGAACAGTATACGGATCGGCTGGAACTCCAGGCGGGGACTGCTGGCCAGTTTGCTGCAGTGACACCCACGAGTCCCATGGAAGCGCAAGCAGAAGGACCCCTCACAGCGGTAAGAGATTTGTTCCAGTTATTTTTCTGTTACCCACTCAAGGTGCTGTTAAAACAGAACAAACAGTTGATCAACTAAGATTGATCAGCAGATGTCTAGGTTTGGCACATGGAGATAGGGAGTGATGTCTAGACTAACTTCTCTAGTCAGTCATCCAGTATGAAATTTCTCAAAACAAATGAGCTTTTCTGTCAGGATAGCAACTCAACACATGAAGTGTCATTATAACCTAATTTCAGAATAACATCTGTAATTAGACCATAGGAACTATCTATGCGTTTGTCTGTGACTTTAAGAATTTGTAATTCTAGAGATTTTGAATCTTACAAATCTGGTGAGGAAGGCATATGTGGTTTGCACTTCATAGGCTAGGCCTGATTCTCTTTGTTGCTTTTTTTTTTTTGTAATCTCCACACAGAAATTTGTTATATTTTACATTCCTCTTAAATAGTTTTTCCAGCTTTGATGCCCATTGTTTAAAACACAGTGTTCTGGCCTCTCTTCCAGAACTTCTGCTTCAATAGGTCTGAGATAGAGTGAGCCCAGGAGTCTGAATTTTAACAAGTAGCTGAGAGCAGGTGTTGTTTATGAATAAATGTCTTCTGCAAAGGAGCATTTTGAAGAAACGGTACTCTTTACTCTCAGTTTGGACATTCAGCTGGAGACACCTGTTACCCTTTTATTATCAGGGAGCAACGATGCCCCTAGGACTGTGAGCTGCAGGAGCCCCGGCAAAGCCAAACATGCAGGCAGTAAGGAACTGTGTACACAGATCTTTGGCACCAGCCCAAGGGCAGGTACATGTGTCCTTACATGGGAAGAAGTACCAGACTTCCTTAAATTCCCTAATCATGTAGCAGCCATGTCTCCCAGCTCACCAGAAACAGCATTGTTCCCCAAGCTTAAATGTTTCTTCTTAGAACACAATTCCAAATGCAGGTGTGATACGGTGAGAAAAGATGACAAAATTTGATTTTGTGTATAGCTCTGTAGGAATTCATTTGTACTTCAGCATAGGAAAATAAATGCCTGCCTCATTCTTCATCAGGGTTGGTCTTTCCTTCTTTTCCAGGACTATTTTGTACAGTTATACAGGTTGTTCACTGAATAAAGCGGCCTAGCCAAGGGAGGAAGTAGGGGCTGAAATCTGGCCCCAACGTTGTTAACCAAACTGTGCATCTTTGTGTGGCTCTGTTTCCTCTTTGAGGAGCATTCTTTTTCAAATTGTACACAGTAACCTATGGACTAGAGGCAGGTGCAGCCACCTCCCTCCCCTCCCCTTAACACTCTTTCTTCCCATCTTTCCTCTTTCCTATTTCATTCTTTCTTTCCATCTTCCCACATTCAGTTCTTCTTTTCTCTGACTCTGTCCTACTGTGCATTCACTGCCACTCAAGCATTTTTCCAACTTTGCATTCCCTGCAAAGAGGCGTTCTACAGCCTTGGCTCCACTTCTAGTATTTTTTGCCTTTTCCCACAAGTAGTATTTTATCCACAAAGATTGTTCTCATGGTTCTATTACGCTGCCTGCAGCATTTCTCTGTCACGTTTTTGAAAGACTTGTATTCATATATTTTATATTATAAGTTCAACCTTATTTTCAGATATCTTTAAATAAAAGCATTTTTAATTAATTATTTTTATTAACATGTAATGTATTATTTGCCCCAGGGGTACAGGTCTATGAATTGTCTATGAATTACACACTTCACAGCACTCACCATAGCACATACCCTCCCCAATGTCCATAACCCAACCACCCTCTCCATACCCACACTCCCCCCAGCAACCCTCAGTTTGTTTTGTGAGATTAAAAGTCTTTTATGGTTTGTCTCCCTCCTGATCCCATTTTGTTTCATTTTTTTCCGTCCTTACCCCCCAAGCCCCTTGCCCTGACTCTCAAATTCCTCTTATCAGAGAGATTGTATGATAATTGTCTTTCTCTGATTGACTTTTTTTGCTCAGCATAATACCATCTAGTTCTAAATAAAAATAAATAAAATAAATAAAAATCTTTCGGGGCGCCTGGGTGGTTCGGTGGGTTAAAGCCTCTGCCTTCGGCTCAGGTCATGATTCCAGGGTCCTGGGATCGAGCCCCGCATCGGGCTCTCTGCTTGGCAGGGAGCCTGCTTCCCCCTCTCTCTCTCTGCCTACTTGTGGTCTCTGTCTCTCAAATAAATAAATAAAATCCTTAAAACAAACAAACAAAAACCAAAAAAATCATCTCTCTTAACTGAAGGTCTCTAAAGAAATAACACCTACATCATTTGTATATTTATGTCTAAGGTAATAAACCTACCATTTCCTTCACTTGGGCAGGGATTAAAAATATATTTATCTTGATTCTCTTCTTGAAGCCTAAATTCAGAGTTTACTTTTGCAAAACAGACATTGTTATTTCCCTGTTTTACTACAGACACATTAAATAGGGAGTACGGCCAATTAATCTCTCCCTATCTTTTACAACTCTGAATATATGTTCTAGCTTGGATGATATGCTAAACTGTATTACTGGGCTATCTAAATATTTTAAATTAAGACATATTCTGATGGAAAACACTTTGTTAGTTTGTATCTTTTTCACTCAGGCTTGTTTCTCTTTTATGAAGGGAAAGTATATTGATGTCAAAATAGGTAAGAGCTATAAAAATGGGCAAAGCAAAAGTTTATCTGTATTATAGTCATAGTTGGCATAATAAACTAACCGATGAGTTTTAGCACCCTCTAGTTCTCTTTGTGTCTTAGTACAGATTCATGAGCCTTCGTTAGGTCTTCCCTTATCCCTACACATGAAACCACTGATTATCAAATAGCATGTGTAAACTTTTTAGATAATATATCCTGAAAGATGGATAAATTTGCTAGATTTGGAAGAAATTGTTTGGGGGCTTTACTGGAAATTAAGTGTTTTTCCTTGGGTAAACAGTATTGAAATTGAGGGGCGCCTGAGTGGCTCAGTGGGTTAAAGCCTCTGCCTTCGGCTCAGGTCATGATCTCAGGGTCCTGGGATCGAGCCCCGCATCGGGCTCTCTGCTCTGCAGGGAGTCTGCTTCCCTCTCTCTCTGCCTGCCTCTCTGCCTACTTGTGATCTCTGTCTGTCAAATAAATAAATAAAATCTTAAAAAAAAAAAAAAAAAAAAAAAGAAATTGACCCACTGTTAGTCATTTCTAAAAAGATGCGAAGCAACACAGATTTACAGGAAGTAAATAAGACCAACCTTTGGCTTACAGGACAAATATTAAATTATGTTTTGATTAGAAAATGCAGAGACAAAATTAAGAGAGCATAAGTGAACAAGGATAGAGAAGGAAAAATAAACTGCTTTCAAAAGAGGTCTAACAACTGGTCCAGAATGGCAGGAGCTGTAGGGAAGAATATGACCAGTTTTATGTGACCTTGGGTAATCACTGTTGGTAGGGAGAAGGTTGAATTTGAAAAGTAATGTAGAAGTGGAAGACATCTTTCTTACCGGGTATCAAGGCAGATTGTACCACATGGTCTCTTGGTTCTAGATTGTCATTTAGAAAGCCACTGTTTCATTTTAATGTTACCTTTGGAAGCTGTGTAAATGTGACTGGGCAATAATAACACCACCAATATTACCTGTTGCTGTGTAACAAATTACCCCAAACTTAGCAGCTTTAAACAACACAGTTATTTCACCCTGTTTCTCAGGGTTAAGAGTGCAAGAATGGCTCAGATGGTTCTGGCTCAGGGTCTTTCATGAGGCTGCTGTCAAGCTATCACCTTGAGTTCACCTAGAGTTGAAATTGTAAGGTTCATCTGGGATGGGAAGATCCCCTTCCAGGCACACTCCGTGGTTATTGGCCAGAGGCTTCACTTCTTCTCCATTCTTGTCATGGCAGCTGGCTTTCGCACAGACTGAGGAGAGAAGGAGGCAGAGATAGGGGAAGAGATGGGGTGGTAGAGTGAATAGGACTCCACCATGATGGAAGCCATAGTTTCTTTTACAACTTTATCTCAGAAGGGGCACACCAGCACTTCGTGGGTCTGTTGGTCATGTGGACCAACTCCATTACAGTGTGGAAGGGACTAGACAAGGGTATGAATACCAGGAGACAGAGGTCATTGGAGCCATCAGAGAGACTGGCTGCCATATTAATCTTATGTTTATATTTCATAGAATACATTCATATTTGATCCTAACAACAACTCTGTGTAGAAAGCAGAGGGAATATTGTCCTTTTTTGCACTGATGACACAAAACCGTAGGACAGTGAGATCATCTATAAAGAGGCAGGTGGCTACTGGAGTAGACTCTGTTATGTTCCCACACCAGGGGATTATCAACATCCTGAAGGAATTTTCTCATTGACTTATTTCTTAGACATTGAGAAGAAGAAAGGAGGTGTACAATAATGCACACAGTGGGAACAGGACAGAGAGAAAGGGAGTCATGTAATTTTTTGTGTGTGTGTGATCTGTCTGGTAGTCAACATCTATTAAGAGGATTCCTCTGACTGACTTACAGCGGTATCAATCCCAGTTCTACAAAAATCAGATCAGCAGTGATTGCATTGCCTTAGTCCTCTTCTTTTCATTCCTTCAGTTCTATTGGTTGTCTCCTACGTTCTAGGCTTTACTCTACCCCAGGGATAATCAGTTGGCACCAAAGGCCTATGTCTAACAGTTACCTTAAAGAGCATGAAGTGATTCTAGTGGATCTGTGTACACAAACGAGGACACAGGTGGACATGCCTAGGAGTAAGGAGTGCAATATCAGGGGGGGTTTATTATCAAAACTCTTTTTTTTTACCATGAAAACTGAAATTTTGAAAATACACTACCTTCATAATTGGAAGGGAAATAAAAATTAAAAATCTTTTCCTGGGAAGATTAAGGTGCACTTCGGGCGCCTGGGTGGCTCAGATGGTTAAGCGTCTACCTTCGGCTTGGGTCTTGATCCCAGGGTCCTGGGATCAAGCCCCACATCGGGCTCCCTGCTTGGCGGGAAGCCTGCTTCTCCCTCTCCACTTCCCCTGCTTGTATTCCCTCTCTGGCTGTCTGTCTCTGTTAAATAAATAAATAAAATCTTAAAAAAAAAAAAGATTAAGGTGCACTTCAAAAGTAAGAGGGCTCTGAAAGATGAATTAGTTTGCTGGAAAGAGATGCAGGGTTATCAGGCAAAGAACACAGTACATACAGAAACATAGAGGCTTAAAGCATCAGAGTTCAGAGTTTAAATGAGTGGTCTAGAATATAAGTGCCCTTTTCTTAGGACAAAGGAAAAAGGCTGAAGAAGAGCTACAGAAGGTAAGGTGATAACGGGGATTCACCTGCTCTGCTGAGCTGTGTGGGCTGTGGGACAAGAAACTGCCAGGATTGAGGGCGAGGAATAACATGCTATTTGAGAGCCAAGTGGGGGAAATGGGCTGGGGCAGCAGCCAGTGAGACTTTGGCATTAATTCAAGCAAATATGATGAGGGATTGAACTGTGAAAATTGCAGTGAGAACTTGAGAGACATTTTAGTGGTACGACTCATTTGAAATAGCAGTTTCATGTGGTTTTCCCAGCGAAATGGGTTCCACTGACTGTTTAGAGCCCTTGTATAAACTAGAGGGACTACTCAGAGCCTCCACTGAAGAAAGGAATAATCCATATAATGTATTAATAGTATAGTTTAGTCATGTGAAAAGGTAAAGACTTTCTGGAATAACTTGAAATGGATTTTGTAGGAGAAATCTGTATCGACTGCATGTACCTTGACTGGGGAGTGGCCACATGTCCTCTGTCTGACCACGGATACCTATTTTTGATCTGGAAAATTTGGTCACTGTAATGATAGAAGTTTTGTTTGTATGCGATTACACCTCTGAAATGATCTGTGACAGTGTAATTCAGTCTATGAACAGAAAAGACAAGAAATTGGATGGCTTGATTTGGAAAGTAGAGGAAGCCCTTTTGTGAAGTGTTCAAGTAACAGACTGGACTATCCCTTGGGAGAGGCTCCATGGAAAGGACCCAGGAATCCAGTGATGCAATCTCATCTCATGTTCATTAGTTATCAGGCCTTTACTATGTATCAAGTACTGCACTAGACATCGGAGAATTCAAAGACCATGAATCTGGGTGGCTCATTTGGTTAAATCACTGCCTTCGGCTCGGGTCATGATCCTGGAATTCTGGGATCAGGTCCCGCATCAGGGTGCCACCTCTGTGGGGTGTCTGCTTCTCCCCTTTCATGTTCTCTCTCTCTCTAAATAAATAAATAATAAATAATAAATAAATAAATAATTTGCGTTTTTTTTAATAGACCAGGAATGTGTTCATATAACTGTTATTCTTGGCAACAGTAGGAACCACTAAATTATTCTACTACCTATATCTCATAAAGTATATGTCAAAAAACCAAAATGAGATCTAGATATTTCTTTTTTTTTTTTAAGATTTTATTTATTTATTTGACAGAGATCACAAGTAGGCAGAGAGGCAGGCAGAGAGAGGAGGGAAGCAGGCTCCCTGCTGAGCAGAGAGCCCAATGCGGGGCTCCATCCCAGGACCCTGGGATCATGACCTGAGCTGAAGGCAGAGGCTTTAACCCACTGAGCCACCCAGGCTCCTGAGATCTAGATATTTCATAAATCACATACCTTTTATTTGGAAGAGAGGCTGTTTGGTATCAGTGTTGAACTCCCAGAGTTTTTATTATCTTACTAACATTACAGCCCTTGAATGAGATGAAAGTTAAAAGGGTATTTATAAGTTAAACGCACATAATAACTAGTTTGCAGTTTATTGTCTCTTGCTATCTGGCCAGTCATAAACATGAGTTAATGATAAATAATGAGGCTACTTTATCTGAACTAAACAGTAATGAGACTGATGTTAGTCAAACTGAGTAGTAGGCATTAGTAAAACTAATATTAAAGAAATGGAAAATACCAAAGTATTTCTAGTTCTGTAAAAAGGTGTTACCTTATATAGTTAGAGAACAGAAGAAAGGACTTGAGTGAATTCATGCCTTAATGAGATGTTTGTAAATTATAGAAATTAAAGATATAAAAAATGCATATGGCTTACTGGTGGATCATTGATTTAGTCCAATTGTAAAGTGTCCCAGCGTGGGAAGTTATTTTCAGGGGCACCTGGGTGGCTCAGTCATTAAGCGTCTGCCTTCGGCTCAGGTCATGATCCCGGGGTCTTGGGATCAAGCCCCTCATCAGCCACCCTGCTGAATGGGAAGCCTGCTTCTCTCTCTCCCACTTCCCCCTACTTGTGTTCCCTCTCTTGCTGTCTCTCTCTTTGTCAAATAAATAAATAAAATCTTTAATAAATAAATAAATAAATTTTTAAAATATTTAAAAAAGGAAGTTATTTTCAGCTATACTTAGAATTGGTCTTCCTTTTTCTGCATTTAGCTATTGTTCTTTGGTTTTTCTCCTTTTATCTTGTCAGATAATATTTTTGCAGACATTTCTAGACTTCATTTGAGTATAGTGCATGTGGTGGTCTATGTATAATATGCATGATTTTCAAAACCCTTCGGTCCTATCCTTGACTTTTTTGAACCTTTTTTTTTTTCTCATTTGTGAAATTTGAGTAAAAAATAGCACCCAATTGAAATGTAGGGCAGATATGAAATGGAATTAGTAAAAATGGTTTTAGGAATATTTTAGAAACTTAAGGTGCTATAGAAATACTATATGAGAGTATTTTATGCAGTTCATCATAATTGCTCAAAATCTTTTTTCAAGAAAAATTCAGGCAGAGTATCTTTTCTGTGTACAAGATAGTCACTCCTTTGGGATGCCTGGGTGGCTCAGTCAGTTAAGCAGCTGCCTTCGGCTCAAGTCGTGATCCTGGGGTCCTGGGATCGAGTCCTACATCAGGCTCCTTGCTCAGTGGGGAGCCTGTCTCTCTCTCTGCCTCTGCCTGCCTCTCTACCTACTTGTGCTCTCACTGTGACAAAAAAATAAATAAAATCTAAAAAAAAATTTTAAAAAGATTGTCACTCCTTTTGTCATATCACACACACACACACACATCCTTTTTAAAGAAAAGATTATTTATTTATTTATTTATTTATTTGACACAGAGAGAGAGATCACAAGTAGGCAGAGAGGCAGGCAGAGGGGGTGGGGGGGAAGCAGGGTCTCTGCTGAGCAGAGAGCCCGATGTGGGGCTCAATCCCAGGACACTGAGACCATGATCAAAGCTGAAGGCAGAGGCTTAACCCACTGAGCCACCCAGGTGCCCACACATACATCCTTTTATATCCTGAATCTAAGATGAGTTAAACTCAGAAGTGCATGGATTCCCTAGCTCCAATCTTTTTTTTTTTTTTTTAAGATTTTATTTATTTATTTGACAGAGAGAAATCACAAGTAGATGGAGAGGCAGGCAGAGAGAGAGAGAGGGAAGCAGGCTCCCCGCTGAGCAGAGAGCCCGATGCGGGACTCGATCCCAGGACCCTGAGATCATGACCTGAGCCGAAGGCAGCGGCCCAACCCACTGAACCACCCAGGCGCCCCCTAGCTCCAATCTTAAAAGAGCAGTAAACTGTTACTTGTGTAAACACTGCTGAGTTTATTTTGGCTGATGTTCTGGAATTACATATAATAATGAAGTGACTTTTGGTGTATTTTCAATGTAGGTCGAGTCATCTCCCTTGTTATTTGGCATTTTATAACTTTGTACCTGATTTTCTTATCACCATCACTCTTAGGTCTTAAAAATTACATTTTGAATAGTAAGTAACTATACATGTTAGGTTTCAATATGATTTTTAAAATATACTAGGAAATTGACATCTGCCTGAATATATTTTAGAATAATGAAAGAGATAGAGGTGTGAGGTGACTTCCTGAAGGGCACCAGCACCGCTGGAACTTACTCTCTTTTCCTGAAGGTCATTATAGGTCTGGGCTTATTGTCAGAATTCATGTCTGAACCCAAACAGCATGTCTTTATTCAATTAACCTGACAGATCCTCAGGATACTGTTTCTATCCAGAAGCTATTTCAGGACATGAGTTAGGTGTTTTCTCCTGGGCTGGGCTTAGGATAAGCTTTACAGGTTTGTAAACCTAACTGTATTCCTGACACACAGAGAAACAGATCCAGACAATACCTCTGACTCTGGAATAACACTGATTTCTTGATGTCTGTAGACTAAGGTGGGGTCTAAGCATAATCTTCCACAACAGTTCCAAATGCATTTTGCTTTGAATTCAGACCAATTTCCATAGTTTTCCTAGAACTAAATTGGCTTCATGAAGCAATTTGGCTTATTTCCTTCCTCAAAAAGGCTTTTTTTTCCATACCAGTTTATCTGGTTGATATTTGCTGACTCCTTATGTATCATTTTTGTTTTCTTACACATTACTTTTTTTTTTCCTTTCAAAGATTTTATTTATTTATTTATTTGAGAGCAAGAAAGAGAGAGAGCATGTGAGGGGGAGGGTCAGAGGGAGAAGCAGACTCCTTGCTGAGCAGGGAGGCTGATGCGAGATTCGATCCTTGTAACTCCAGGATCATGACCCGAGCTGAAGGCAGGGTGGCCACCCAGGTGGCCTCTTACATGTTACTTTTAACAAATGTGAAAATGTAGAAACTTTAGGAGTCTTAAGGTAGGACATTCTTTTTTTTTTTTTTAATATTTTATTTATTTATTTGACAGAGGGAGAGATCACAAGTAGGCAGAGGGGCAGGCAGAGAGAGAGGCGGAAGCAGGCTCCCCGTGGAGCAGAGAGCCTGATGCAGGGCTTGATCCCAGGACCCTGAGATAACGACCTGAGCCAAAGGCAGAGGCTTTAACCCACTGAGCCACCCAGGTGCCCCTGGGTCATTCTTATTAGATATTGAATCTCTGTCTCTTTCTCTCTTTTTTTTTATTATGTTCCGTTAGCCACTGTATAGTACATAGTTCTTGATGTAGTGTTCAGTGATCCATTAGTTAAGTATAACACCCGGTGCTCATCATAGCACGTGCGCTCCTTAATACCCATCACCCTGTTACCCCACCTCTCCACCCCCTCCCCTCTGAAACCCCCAGATTGTTTCTTGGGGTCCATAGTCTCTCTCGGTTGTCTCTCTCTGATTTCTCCTTCTTTGGCTTTTCCTCCCTTCCCCTATGGTCCTCCGTGCTATTCCTTATGTTCCACATATAAGTGAAACCATATGATAATTGTCTTTCTCTGCTTGGCTTACTTCACATAGAGTTAAATGACTTCAGTGGAAGGATGGTAGAATTTAATGTATCATAGGCTTGACCTTAAAAAAAATTAAAGAAGGGGGTGCCTGCGTGGCTCAGTGGGTTAAAGCCTCTGCTTTCAGCTCAGGTCATGGTCCCAGGGTCCTGGGATCGAGCCCCGCATCAGGCTCTCTGCTCAGCAGGAAGCCTGCTTCCTCCTCTCTTTCTGCCTGCCTCTCTGCCTGCTTGTGATCTCTCTCTATCAAATAAATAAATAAATAAAATCTTTTTTAAAAATTAAAAAAAAATTAAAGAAGATAATGAAACATTAGGAAACGTCTTTCTTTATATGGCTTTGCTTGTATATTCCTAACATTTATTGATAGAAGTTATGGGAAACAAAATGCATGTAAATCTGGAATTTTTAAATGTACAATAGTTTGACAGTAATTTTTTTCCCCTGTAATCCTGTATCTGGATTCTGGCAGAAAATAGCTGGCACACTCAAGGGGACTTGGAGAGAATTTACTGAGAAGAGCTTTTTACAGATGGGTGGGAAGAGTTAAGAGAACTAACAGAAGCATCAGTGGAGGGAACGATTTCTATCTTGAGTCCTGTGGGAGGAGGAAGAGGGAATAAAAGCTAGGAGAGGGGCCATACCATAGCAGCTGTGGTCAGAAGTGGTAGACTGTAGCCACTACCAAAGCTGCTGTCCCTTGGGCAGGGTGCAGAGAGAATTAATACCCAGACCTGGGGGCGCCGGATGGCACAGTTGGTTGAGCGTCTGACTCTTTATTTCGGCTCAGGTCATGATCTCAGGGTCCTGGGATTGAACCCCGTGTTGGGGTACCCCCACTCATCACAGAGTCTGCTTGTCCTTCTCCCTCTGCTCCTCCTTCTCCTCTCTCTCTCTCTCTCTCTCTCTCACTCTCATAAATAAATAAATAAACCTCTTTGAAAATATTAATAATACCCAGACCTTTCTCTACTCCAACTCTGATGCTCTGTTGGTGCTGCCCATTGAGCAAACCCAGCCGGAAATCAGAAGGCAAGGGAGCCTGGGTCGTGCAGTCTGGAGAAGTCAGTGTTGTAGAGCACAGAGCAGGCTAAAGAAGAGGCAGGGATGAGCCTGTTTTATACAGCTCCTGGGTGGGAGAGCTTGAGCATCATGTACTTTGATTTGGAGCTGTTCATTTTAAATATGAGTTGGGCAGACCTGGTCAATATCTGTGTTCCTCTTACAAATTAGAATTTGACATGTGAAATTTCAAATCAGGCATCTTCATTATAGTCCACATTATTGCATAACACTTTTTCTCCTGTCTCTCCAGATAACAATTCCTAGACCCTCTGTGGCATCCACACAGTCAACTTCAGGAAGCTTTCACTATGGTCAACAGCAAGAGAAGAAGGACCTTCAGCCTGTGGAACCCACTGTGGAACTTTATTCTCCAAAGGAGAACTTCTCTGGCCTGGTTGCAACAGAAGGTGAACCTCCTAGTGGAGGAAGCAGAACAGACTTGGGGCTGCAGATAGATCATACTGGTCATGACTTGTTAGCCAATATTAGAGAGTGTAACAAATCTCAAGATCTAGGACCAAATGACCATCCTGACCATAACAGACTGGCTTTGAGAGAACTTGAGAGTCTCCCTAGGGAAACTGAAGAGAAAAGCAATCTTCTAAGGTCAGATAATGAAGATGAGAAGTTAAGTAAAGGGCAGCATTATATTGAGATCGCCTCCCTTCCAGGAGACTTGGTAACTGTGGAAAGAGATCACTCAGCTACCACTGAACCTCTTGATGTGGCAAAGACACACACTTTTAGTGTAGTGCCAAATCAAGACAAAAATCATGAGATAATGAAGCTTCTGGAGGTTGAAACTTCAGAAGTTTCTTCACAAGTCATTGACCCACATGTTGAAGGACAGATAGGTCAGGTGGCAGCAATGCAAAAAGGTAAGCCATCTAAGGATGATGATGTCAGGAGTGCAGACTTGCCAGGTCAGCAGGGAGACCTGTCTACATTTTTGCACCAAGAGGGTAAGAGAGAGAAAATGGCCCCTAGAAATGGGGAATTGTTTCATTGTGTTTCCGAGAGCGAACATTGTCCCCCATCCCGGAAGGATGTGATCAGGTCATCCTTTGTAACTAGACACAGCCGAATCCCTGTTTTAGCCCAAGAGATAGACTCAACTTTTGAATCATCCTCTGCAGTCTCCGCAAAAGAAAAGCTCCTCCAAAAGAAAGCTTATCAGCCAGACCTCGTCAGGCTTCTGGTGGAAAAAAGGCAACTCAAGTCTTTCCTTGGGGATCTCTCAAGTGCCTCTGATAAATTGCTGGAGGAGAGACTAGCCACTGTTCCCACCCCCTTTTCTGAGGAGGAGGTCTTTGCTCCCTTTTCAAGACTGGCTATAGACTCGCACCTGAGCAGATCAGCCGAAGACAGCTTTCTGTCACCCATCATCTGCCAGTCCAGAAAGAGCAAAATCCCAAGGCCAGTTTCATGGGTCAACACAGATCAAGTCAGTAGTGCAACTTCAGCTCAGTTCTTGCCTCGGCCACCACCAGGAAAACCTCCCACGAGGCCTGGAGTTGAAGCCAGGTAAGGCTCTGTGTTGTCACCGTGTTAAGTGTGTAATGTTCTCTCTGTGTCTGCTTGATTATGTTACGTCAGTGGTCTCATTTCTCTGTTGCCTGCTTCTGATTATCTGTTGCCTTCACTGCCTTCCCCAAGCTTTATAGGCCAGTATAGAAGAAGGGGTTATACTGATCCAAGTAAACTCTTAGCGCCCCCACTCTCTAGCATTGTGACCCTCAGCTTCTGCATCCATAAAATAGGTCTTATATTTGCCTTGTGGTTTGGGGAGGATCAAATATGGTTGCGCATATGGACTGCAATATGGTGGCGTACATGTAGAGCTTTGTGCCAGGTTTAATTAGCATGCAACCAAGGTCATTTCTCTTTTAGTCCATTTTAACTAGATACTTGGTGATTTTCCAGCTTTTTCTAGTCCAAATCCCATTATAAGAGATGTCATTATGGTGTCAAATTCTAGTGAAAAAGACTGTTTCCATAATTTGATGAATGGGTCCTGGTCACAGTGCTCTTTATGTAATTATAATGAAGTAAACAAACACAAAACCCCTATAGGCAGTTTCCCTTGGGTCTGATGATACATATAGCCATACATAATAAAAGTATTACTTCAATATTTACTATATGGTATACTTGTTAATTGAAGTATTCTTGTGTAGAGTTGACCGTAGGGTAACTATATTTTAAAGACGAAGGTAAACTATTGGGAGGTGACAAACCAGTTAAGAGTGCTTTTGTTGGAGAGCGATTATTCATTCCACAGACTAAAATGGTCTCAGCCCTGTTAGAAAAATGAGAAAAAGAATGACCTTTGAACAAAAACCAGGTGAAAATCAAAATACATGAAGACTGTAGCCTATTCTAGATAGTACAACAATATAGATTATTATTATGGATTCTGAAGTGTATAAAGTGAGAGTCTATCTTTATCATCACCCAGCAGAACTTGCTCCCCTTAGGTAAGGTTAGCTCTGAGTTGCCATAGGGTTTCAGGTTCAAGGGTAACTAAACATTGGATTTGAAGTGCCAATGGGACTAGACTCCTCCAGGAAGCATGGTGATGAGTAAAACAGCAGTCATTTGTGACAGTTTAGAAAGGTGATTCCATGAACAGTAGTGACACACCCCCTCTTCCTTCTGCTTGTCCTCTGTACTTCGTAGAGATGGTGTCATCTGTGGCTTGAGCTGCTTTGGACTTCAGCAAACAAATCTTGGTTATCATTTATTACTTAGCACTTTACGAGTCCCTTAAAAGTAGCACTTGGTAACCAAGCCAAGTGCGTGGCATTGTGTCACAGAGCTGACCAGCCTGGACTTCATCTGGGAATTCAGGGGTCACTCAACTCTCCCATATAGGTCCTGGCACAGAAGAATTATTTTATTCCATTCTTCCAACTTTACTATAACATCCATAAGGATAGGCTTAACCAGAAGGAGTTTCATCATGTCAGAATAAGTAGATGGTGGGAGGAAGAGAGAAAAAATCAGTAGCTTATTGCTGACCCATGACGGTGATGATGGCTGTTTATGCCCCTGCATCCTGCAGCTTCTAATACGACCTTGCAAGTTCTTCTCCTACTTCCTTCCATAAGGAGTGGCATGTCAGCAGTTGAAAGTTTGGTGTTTTTTGTTTGTTTGTTTGTTTTTAATTTATTTGAGAGAGGGCGAATGAGCATGAGCAGGGGCAGAGGGAGAGGGAGAAGCAGGCTCCCACTGAGCACAGAGCCTGTCACAGGGCTTGACTTGGGGCTTGATCCCAGGACTCCAGGATCATAACCTGAGCTGAAGGCAGACACTTAACTGACTGAGCCATCCAGGCCCCCCAAGCAGCTTAATGTTTAAATTCTTTAACTGAGTGGGTTTTAGGCTGAGACAGAAAGAATTTAGGCCAGAGGAGACACTGATATTCATAAGAATGTTCTCTAGATATAGAATTCAGGGGCCCAAGTTCTGTTGCCAGTAAGAACAGGGCAGTCAGTCTCCAAACCCAGCTCTCTTGAATCTCAGACTATTGTCAGAGACAGACACTGAAGCCCAGAGAAACCAGTGACTATGCTTTCCTTTTGCAAAGTGTTAAATGAGGTTGAAATAATACTTTGATCTGTAGTTCCTGATGTTGGTGAGTGTACTTCACGTTGTGGGGTTTATTGTCTGCATATACACATGCCAGATTTCTATCTTGGAGCATTATACAAAATGGTTTACTCTCTCTCATACTTACTAACATGCTAGAGATGTTTCATTAAGTTGATCCTAAAATTAAAAGAACAAACAGGCCAGGTGCCTGGCTAGTTCAGTCAGAAGTGTGTGCGGCCTTCATCTTGGGGTCATGAGTTCAAGCTCCATATTGGGT
The DNA here is from genome assembly GCF_030435805.1 of Mustela lutreola. Taxonomy (NCBI): domain Eukaryota; kingdom Metazoa; phylum Chordata; class Mammalia; order Carnivora; family Mustelidae; genus Mustela; species Mustela lutreola. The sequence continues at coordinate 68,962,080 of NC_081296.1, read as the reverse complement.
ATACAGATTACTTAAATAAATGAATAGAAACTTAGAAGAAGAGGAAGAGCAAACGTGCCACAGGAGAAAGGGACCAACAACATTTAAGTCCTTCTGAACGGCAGCCAGCCAGCAAAATACTTTACTTGGGCCATTATTCTCAGCTGCCCAGTAATCTTGGGAGGTAGATAACATTCCCATTAAAAGCTAGGAGAGGTGACGTGCACTGCTGGTGAGGATGTGATTTATGCAGCAACTATGGAAAGCAGTATGGAATTCCCTCAAAAAATGAAAAATGGAACTACCACCCAATCCAGTAATTTCACAGCTGGGTATTTTCCCAAAGAAAACAAAACACTAATCTGAAAAGATATATGCACCCCAGGTTTATAGCAGCATTATTTACAATAGGCAGGATATGGAAACAACGTGTCTATTGATGGATGAATGGGCAAAAATGTAGGGGGGGGGTGTGTACATGTCATAGAATATTGCTCAGCCATAAAAAAGAATGAAATCTTGCCCTTTACAACATGGACAGACTTAGAGGGTATTGTACTAAGTGAAATTAGAGAAAGACAAATACCAAGAACATATAAGTGAAATCATATGGTATTTTCACACTTACATGTGAAATCTAAAAACACAGAATGAACAAGCAAGCAAACAGAAACAGACTCATAAATACAGAGAACAGCCTGCTGGTTGCCAGAGGGGAGTAGGGTGGGAGGGGTGGGCGAAATAGGTGAAGGGTGGGGAGTAAGAGGTATGAACTTTGAGTTACAGAATAAGTCATAGGGATGGAAAGTATAGCAAAGAGAATATAGTCAATGATACTGTAATAAATTTGTACAGTGACAGTAACAAAATTTCTCATGGTGAACATTGTTAATGTATAGAATTGTGAAATCGTCCTGCTGTATGCCTGAAATTAACACATCGTGTGTCAACTGTATTTCACTTTGAAGAAAAGAAAAGGAGAGGTTGGGGCACCTGGGTGGCTCAGTGGGTTAAAGCCTCTGCCTTCAGCTCAGGTCATGATCCCAGGGTCGTGGGATCGAGCCCCGCATCGGGCTCTCTGCTAGGCAGGGAGCCTGCTTCCCTTCCTCTCTCTCTGCCTCTCTCTCTGCCTACTTGTGATCTCTCTCTCTCTCTCTCTCTCTGTCAAATAAATAAAATCTTTAAAAAAAAAAAAGGAGAGGTTAAGTAATTTGTCCAGACTCATGCAAGTGGTGTGTGAAAGAGTAACTCTGTTTCCAGTGTTTGCTGACTTGACTTACCTTATACACATTATCATTAGGATACTGTGACTTTCTGGACGCCTTTGGATTAAAATGAAAAGATTTCTTGTCTGTTCTTTTAAGGCTCCGCAGATATAAAGTCCTAGGGAGTAGCAATTCTGACTCAGACCTGTTCTCCCGCCTGGCCCAAATTCTTCAAAATGGATCTCAGAAGCCCCGGGGCACTCCTCAGTGCAAGAGTCCAGGATCACCCCACAATCCAAAAACACCACCCAAGAGTCCAGTTGTCCCCCGCAGAAGTCCCAGTGCCTCTCCTCGAAGCTCTTCCTTGCCTCGCACGTCCAGCTCCTCACCATCCAGGGCTGCACGGCCCCACCATGACCAGAGGAGTTCGTCCCCGCATCTGGGGAGAAGCAAGTCCCCTCCCAGCCACTCAGGATCTTCCTCCTCCAGGAGGTCCTGCCAGCAGGAGCACTGCAAACCCAGCAAGAATGGCCTGAAAGGATCCAGCAGCCTCCACCACCACTCGGCCAGCACTAAAGCCCCCCCCGGGAAGAGTAAGTCAGCCACTAAACTCAGCAGGTAGAAGCCGGGCTGCATCTCTGTGAAAGGTGTGAGATCCTCCTCCTCAGCCTGATGCATGTGTGTCCCTGTACTGTCTATTTAAACAATCAGTGTTGATCTTCTCTTGCAAAAGAAAGTAACATGATAAATTATTTATAAGAAGACATAAATTTATGATAAGGAATTACCTAAGGCAGGCAGCAAGCAGATCAGGAATCAATGCCTTTGCATAGGAAGGGGCAATCCAGCAAAATCCAAGGGGGGAGATTAAAGGAACTCTCATTTTTCAGCTGCCTTTGAAACAAAAGAGTTAAAGGTAGGAAATGGAATGGAATTTTAAGGGGTTCGGCCTGTTTTTTTTTTTTTTTTTAAGGCATTGCTCAAAGATTATATAGCAAAAGTGAAATTTGTTGTTTTAATATTTTCGTTCAAAACTTCCCAACCTTGGAGAGTCAGAATTGCTTCAATAGGAGGATATATAACGAGTCTGCTGCTGAGGAGCCAGTGCCCGTGTACACACGGCTCGTGTGTTTGTTCGTGTACTGGGAGTTCACACCTTGACTTTGCCTCACTCCTGCTACCCTCCCTGCATTTCACAGTTTTTAAAGTTAGAGTATCTCCCCGGAATCAGTCTCCCTTTTCTTACTTTAACAGTACCTTCTAATATGCTTTTAGCAGCACATACTGAAAATTTCCAATCCAGTTGTGTGTGTGTGTGTTGTTTTTTTTTTTTTAGTCCCCTAATATTTTTCTGTTGAACAGAAAAAAGTAACAGTTAACTCAGTATATATTTTTTTTTAACTCAGTATATTTTTATTGTGAAAAAGAACTACTGAAACGTAGGTAAAGGAAGGAGAAGCTGAAACAGCCTACTGCACAGGCGTTAGCACGTTAGGGACAGAGGGACAGAGTGGGGTGAACACCCTTCAAGACAAAAGAACCCTCTTCCCCTCCATTTCCTCCTTGTGGAAGGAAGACCGACCAGAGTAGACCTTGCTTTCTTAGGTCTTCTGGAAACTGACTGTTTTCCAATATCAACCTCCAAGATGATACCAGGGAAGTCCGATGCTGTGGAATGTGACTTTATGCTCTTAGAGATTTAGAAAGAAAAACAGAAATTAGGTACGTTGTTGAGGCTTATAATCCTCAAACTTTGTATTTTATATACATTTAGCCAATAAGGAATGAGTATCTGGGGAAATAAATTTAGGCTCAATATCTATCTTTTACTGTTTTATTACTGCTTCTCCTATGCTTTAGTTTGAATGTTTGGGCTTTTGGACCTGATTTCCTTGTAACCTCAATTTATAAAGCTGCGAGGAGGAGCGTGTTTGTTCTCATTTCAGTCTTCTGCTAATAGGAATCAGGCAAAAGTAAATTATGCTAGATTTTTCCAATGGGCTCTTTTCTACTCTGTAGGTGTTTTGTGTTGTACAGACCTTATTGAGGTCAGGTAAATTGGTCTGCTTGCTGTTGCAATTTGCCTTCTAGCAAACATCTGTGCTTTCTCTTTGACCTTGTGTTTGCTGCCAAATCGAATATGGTTGAATTGGAAACCAGAAAAAAAAAAGGGGGAAAAAAAAAAACACAAAAAGAAAGAAGTCTGTTTCCTCACCAGGTGAGTACATTCTAATGATGCTGCATCAAAGCTGCCCTGAAGCTGCACTGGTCTTCTCGTTCTCTCTGTGCGGAGCTGTTTTTAAAAACAAAAAAAAACAAAAAACAAAAAAAACCCCCGAAACTCCAAACACTATCGAGTCCTATACGATCTCCTGTAAGAAATGTAGCATAGTGTGGAATCTTAATTTCTCTCCGGTTTCAAGCACTACAGAGGAATGCAATAGATAAGACATATTTGCTATGTAACTAAAGCAACTGTAATACTGGAAGACCAGTCCTTCTGTATGATATTGTATAATATTTGCTATAACATTACTTGCATGTCTTCATGGTAAATGGTATAAATATTTATAAATATATAGAGAAACATATGCTTATATAAACTCATTCTTTCTCCTTCTCCATTTGTAATTTCAAGATCACAGATGGTGAGATTCCTTTTTATTGTGTGCCTCGTGTACACTTGGGCCTCGCCTGTCTTCATTTTCCAAAAATATGTTCTTGGCATGGGACCCTTCAGATTCTTCTTGCCTTCTTTGTGTATAATGCAAGGGTTGGCAGCCTTCAAGCCAAGATAGGCTATTTAATTTTCACTTTTAAAAGATTTTGATAGGGGAAAAAATTACTGGGACACGCTTGTAATACTGGCTCAAAAATTTGTCACGTTAATCACATAATTCTGTCCTTATGGTTAAAGGGGATAAACTAGGGCAATAATCATGGGTCTGACATAAATTGATTTAAAGGGAAAAAAAAAAACTCTTAAAAATTGCCATTCTACATTGCTCTTTGCACCTCACTACTTTTTGGATGGTGGGGGAGTGGAGCAGTCTACAATTAAGGAATTATCTTCTTTTTTCTCTTGTATTAGCTAAATTGTGCTAAAAGTAGCCAGCTTTAAATCCTGACCCCTGTCATTAGAAGCATGCCCATCATAACCATTGGAAAAGCAGATGAGGCTATAGTCATGTGTGTGTGTTATTGGTATTTCTCTTCTAGAGGTCGAAACAAACAGTGATGGCAACATGGCAATTGGGTGTTTTCTCTGTCTTGGTTTCTTCTGTTTTTCTCCCAACTCTTCCACTATGTTGCCCCCTTTTCCAGATGGCACCGACGAACTCCGTATCCAGAGAGAAATAGCCTCAGTGTATAAGAATACTTCATCTTGCATGTAGAGGAAAGAGTTAACCAAAGATGTTTCAGCTCTGATACTTTCAAAAGAAAACAGACTAGTTATATGTATCAATAGGTCCACGTAAAAGTACTATCATATAGAGATTTACTTTATGGTTTTTAAAAGCGTAGTTTGTGCTTTTAGATATTCAGTGTCTCAGGCTAAAAAGAGAAGTTGGCAGCCCTGAGCAAAACATTTTTGGCACAAGGATTTTTGTTTTTGCTTTAAGATATGATACAGAGAATGAGTTGGTTGTTTGTTGTTTTAGTTACTTATTTTTTGTTTTTTTTTTTTTTTAAGTGATGGCATATTTCAGATTTCAGTGACAAACAGATCATCCAAGTAATTTTAAACCACTTTGGTTATTTTATCTAAGCTGAGGGACATGGCCATTAATTAAAGTCAAGCCAAACTATATGAAAAGTAGTAAGAGGCAAAAGTGAAAATCAGTTTTCGAAAATCAGGTGTGTCCTGGTTTCTCCTCTCACAACACAATGGCAGCCCTAATCATACTTGCCCTTACCCCGCCATGTCTAGTCTCCGGAGTTACTTGGGTGGAGCAGAAAATGGATTCGCACCTTTCAGTCCCCATCAGCAGCATTCTTGCATTATGCCACCAAATCTCCAGGGTATACAGATGGGTTAAAATATTAAAATTTCACTGGCCATCTTCTGCACAGCATAAAGGCATTTAACTTTAATGTATAGCGAACAAAGGAAAATAGGATCTTATCAAGTGTAACCTTAAAGCACAGACTGTAAACATCTTTGAACGGGAAGCCTCAGGCGGGCGCCGTCATTCCCACCTCGGTGTGCAAGCTGGCCTTGCTGACAAGGGCACCAGCACACTTGCGTTTCTTAAGTTGCATGTTGTGAAGTGAATGGTTTTTTTTGTAAAAGTTGCCAAGTCAATCCAGTCCTAGATAAGTACCAACATGGTAATTGATGCCCACTGTTGTCATTATCCACTTTGTATTATATGCTTTAAAATACCAAGCAGATCCCAGCTGCTTACTGATTCAGCGGACTAGTTGTGCAGTATCTCTGCTCAGCTCCTGACCACTAGGGGGACTTGTGGCTCTTTGGTTATCATCAGAGATTCTTCCCAGGCCACAGATTTTTATGCAAATGTTTCTATGGTTGCATTCAATCTACAAGGAAAAAGTGTACATTGGTGCATGTTTTATAAACCCACACACAGATAGTTAAAACTATAATAAGTTTTTCTATACCCGATAGCTTTGAATTAAAAACAGATGCTTTTCCCCTAGAGGATTCTTTGTTCTAGGAACTACATTCTTAACCTAACATTAGAAATTGGTGATAGGAGAAACAGGATCCAGAATTCAGAGTTTAGCAGCTTAGGGGAAAAAAAAAATGCATCTTATTCTGGCTATTTGAAAATATATTAATTTGTAGATAAATCTAGATATAGTCTTGGAGATCAAAGTTTTCATATTTCAAGACTTTGTTCATTTCTTTGTATCTATCAGAACACGACATATGTTAGAGAACCATTCCTCTGTCATGTTCATGTATTTTGGAATTAAGTTGTTTACATTCACTCTTTTATATTCTGCCCACTTCTGTTTATGTGCATTTACCACAGATGTGTTGGGACTTTGCCTAAAGGGAGACGTATTTTGGCACCTGTATCACTGAGGAGAGATAGAAGGGTTGATGACAGTGGCATTGTCCAACTTTCTTGAGATTGGGTCTGTACAGTTTATTTGCAGAAGAGTTACCTAGGTTTTAACACAAAAAGTATTACAAGATTGAGGTGTGTAACCACTATGGCCATCCCCACAGGTCCATATTCACCCAAGTCCCAAATTCATGGGTGTGGGTTTAGACCTTAACTTAAAGAAAGGAACACGTGGCAACTGCATGTCCCCAGACCACACAGGAGGACGTGGTGCACAGAAATGCCCCCTGCCCCCTGGTGGTTAGAACATCCCACTCCACTCCCCCCATCCAGTAAAACTCTGGGGTACACTGCAAGGATGGGGGAGGAGTGTGGAAACATCTCTCATTGGATTTTCTCAGTAGTTTGGCTGCCCCTTTGGAATTAGGAGAACGTTAACCCAGACCATCTCAGGAGCCTGAAGAATCTGCTGCTGACAGTGCAAGGGGGATCTGCAGGAGGTGTCTGGGGAATTCCTCTAGTTTTTAGCGAGCTCCAAGACAAGGGACCAGGATTCCTAGTGTTTTATTAAAGGGGAATGTGGATGCTGCACACCTCAGTCCCTGAGAAATCCTTGGCTAGACATGAAATGATAGAGTCCTGGCCCATCAGTACCTTGTCTAAGTGAGTCATGATGATCTGCTCTGACTTTCAGAATGTAAGCTGGATGTTTAATCATTCCCCTTGAGCAAATCTGGATCAGAAAATGAAAGTTTGTGACTAGATCAGGATCACTTTGTGGTTATTATATGTGATCTCAAAAAAAACTGAATAGCCAAGAAGTAACATTTAGTAATGACTTGAATATTTCCTTACACTTTGCCGGATCTTTGGTCTGAGGAGACATGTAAAGGAAGTGAAGTCTTTTCCTTCATTATCCTTTGGAACTTTAAGAGAGTCTGCCTGTTAAGTTGGAAGTGACCGTGTGGGTATAGTACGTGTGTGTCACTGGTGATGCTGCCATGTCTCTTCAGTACCCATGGGCCGGCCAGTGGTTCTGGGTTCCTCTACCTACAGTATAGGATTCCATGAGGCAGATCTTTGGGCCTATGTGACTAGAGAATTTGCCCATGACATAGCTTTACACACTAATGATAGAAATTTTACCTCTATTTTCAGTAGTTTACTACTGTTTCATGTTGTGTACAGAACTGTTCACTCATCCAGCTAAAAACATTGCATAAACCCAAGTTTTTAATATACACTATCCTTGCCATATGACCCTTTCTCCCCACTTTACAGTACACAGTTTAAAATCCCTAAAAATTCATTCACAGCATTTCCCCATATTTGGAATCTGGGCTTTGTTCTTCATTCACCCATGATAAACAAGGTGACTAGAGTTTTGAATGTGAATTATCTTAGGGAGTAACCCAGGGAGGGGAAAGCCCTTAGGACTTTTCAAAACTATTTTCTTTTTAAATAATTCACAAGATAGATAAATTAGTTCACTAAGGTAGAAAGCTTTCAAAGATACAGTTAGGAAGATGAAAGAAACACAGCATTCTGCCACTAGGGGCTCTGAAATTGGATTGAGTGAGCTGAACAAAGAAGACAACTGTAAAGGTGACCCATGCTTGAGCCCACACACTCCTCCACCTTGCACAGTTCCCATCCCCTTCGCGGCTCCATTCCTAAAATCACCAGCGCTGATTTCATTGGGTCATTTATGTATCGGTTTGCGGCTTTTAGGAAAAAAGAGGGGAGACATCTAGTTTTGACTTAGATATAATTCTTGAAAGTTAGGAACTACTGGCAATTGTTCTATCAGATTGAACCATAAACCAGAAGAATTTTCTTGTTGAGCAAAACCAGTTAAGTTAGGATAGAGGACTTTAGTGATCCCACAGTTTTCCCCCTTTCTCCTCCTCTTCATGAAACCAGAGTGATGAGAAGTTGCTCTTTGAAATACCTCCAAAGGTATTGTATTGTCCTTTTCCCTCCAAGCAGCCCTCTTTATGCATTTTTGCTCAGGCAATCGAGGACATAAGAGTATTGGCAGAAACATGGAGTGCTTTTGTATAGGCCATCTGTACATAAAAGTGTAATTATTTATTTAATTTTCCCATTTGTATCATATTAAAGCTTTGTACAGTGTTTTAAGTTCTGTTTTAAAATTATTTTGTATTTTATTTTTATAATCTAGTAATAAAATATTCATTCCGCATGCACACTGTAGTTCTGTTTGTGTGATGGTTTGCTTTCAAAAAGGGAAAATGTTTTTCTAATTTAATAAAGTTATTGCATGCACCATAGGTTACAAGCCCAACAGGGAACAGAAGGTGTTGCTATAAATGCAGTACCACCACATCCAGAAGTGACCTAGAAAAAGCAGCAGTGGATTGACTAGAAGCTATGTGTTCAGTACCCCTACAGATAAAAGCCAGAGTTCTGGGATACAAGGAGATGGTTCCCCATGAAGATGAAGTAATGAAACTGCAAGTGCTAAGGGGCGCTTAGGTGGCTTAGTTGGTTAAGCAGGTTAAGTGTGGGACTCTTCCTTTCCCCTCAGGTCATGATCTCAGTGTCCTGGGATTGAGCCCCTTGTCCCATTCCCCGCGGAGTGTGGAGTCTGCTTAAGATTTTCTCTTTCCCGGGGCGCCTGGGTGGCTCAGTGGGTTAAGCTGCTGCCTTCAGCTCAGGTCATGATCTCCGGGTCCTGGGATCGAGTCCCGCGTCGGGCTCTCTGCTCAGCGGGGAGCCTGCTTCCCTCTCTCTCTCTCTGCCTGCCTCTCCATCTACTTGTGATTTCTGTCAAATAAATAAATAAAATATTTAAAAAAAAAAAAAAAAAAGGATTTTCTCTTTCCCAAATAAAATCTAAAAACCGGGTGGCTCAGTTGGTTAAGCGGCTGCCTGGGATGAAGTCCCGCATCGGGCCATCGGGCTCCTTGCTTGGGGAGGAACCTGCTTCTCCCTCTGCCTTCTCCGCCTGACATTCCCCGCTTGTGACCCCCCCCCCCGCCCTGACAAATAAAATATATATTTTTTAAACTAGCAAGTGCTAAGAGTTCCCTCTAAGCCCTTCATTTTTTAACATACTTTCTCCTTCTCCACAGGAAGCACTAGTCATTCCTGCTCCCCATCACCGTGCTCCCCACCACCCTCTACTTTCCACCTGTGACCTTCCTTTGAACCCGAGGAACTCTCAGGAGGCACTCACATGGGCATTGCTTCTCCCCCACCTTGTATGGTCTGACCTGGAATGTTAGTGCCATCTGTCTTTCCCTGCCTGGTTTCCCCTTCTTATCTCAGCTAGTAACAACCTCTAAAGAGCTGCCTATCACGTGTTTCCAAACAAGAGAAATTAAGAAATAACTCAAGCATGTGCCTCTTAACATTTCATCTTGCAGAGCAGTTGAAATAAGAACCTGGTGTAAGGTAAAGATACAGACAGGTGACTCCGTGTGCACCTGAGGCGTTTAAGGGTAGCGGGCTGAGGATTCTAAAAATCGTCCTTGCAAGAATTCTTAGTCTTAAGTGGTCAAATGAGGTTAGGCGAATTTTATCCTAACTTCTTCAAGGTGGTGACGGCTGAATCTAGAAAACGTAAACTCTTGAGGGGCGCCTGGGTGGCTAGGTGCGTTACTTTGGCTCACTTAGCTCGTGATCTTGGCGACCTGGGGTCCTGGGATCCAGCCCAGAGTCAGGTTCCCTGCTCAGCGAAGAGTCTGCTTCTCCCTCTCCTGCGCTCTCGGAAAAAAAAAAAATCTTGAAGAAAAAAAAAGGGGGGGCCAAAACCTCTTGAAAGAAAAGTGTGTGCTTATCGTAGAAGGCAGGTGTCTCTCCGGAAAGTTGTTCATCTTTACCATCCATCCGCTCTCCCTGGTCCTCGGTCTCCCGTCATGTCGAGTCCCCACAGGTCGCCCCGCGCGCCCGGGCAGCCGGAGCTGGGCCTCGCCGACCGCGGTGCGGCCGGCTCTGCTTGGCGGGCCACCGGGCTGTGGTCAGGTGGCGCGGAGCCGGCTGCGGCCCTGCCCGAAGGCCTGAGCCCGAACTCAGCCCGGGGAAGCCCCGGCTCCGCCCCTCTGCCCCGCCCCTCCGCCCAGCCGCCCAACGGCCGCTCTGCCGGCCGGCTCCGCCCCTCCCAGGCCGCCCGTGGCGCGCCGGCGCCTGCGCAATCGCATTCAAGCGCCCGGACCGGGATGGCGGCCGTTTTGGAGTCGCTGCTGCGAGAAGAGGTGTCGGTCGCGGCGGCGGTGCGGTGGATCGCTCGCAGCGCCCAGAGTTCCGAGGTAACAGTCCCTGCACACCCCCGGGCCTGACCGGAATCTGCTTTCCGCGGAGATACCATCCCTCAGGTCCCTTTTCTCTAGGGTGCCTGGCTGTCAGCCCGGGCCGAGTGCGCTCCAACTAGGGGCCGCTGTCCGGGCCGCCCGCCTCAGCGTGCCCTCCGGTCCCGGCTGCTCGTGGCGCCGGGCTGGCCGCTGACCCTCTCATCCCTTGCCGCTTCTCCCTCAGGATGACCCCGGGGAGGCGGCCGCGCTGAGCTCCCTTCGGCCACTGCGGAAGGAATTCGTGCCGTTCCTGCTGAACTTCCTGAGGGAGCAGAGCAGCCGCGTCCTCCCGCAGGGCCCCCCAACCCCCGCCAAGGCCCCGGGCTCCTCGGCAGCTCTGCCAGGGAGGCCGGGGGGCCCGCCGCGGGGTGGCCGCGGGGCGCGCAGCCAGCTCTTCCCTCCGACCGAGCCTTCGAGCGCCGCCGCCGCCGAGGCCCCTTCAGCCCGCCGCGGGGGCAGGAGGCGGGGCCCGGGGCCGGGCCGCGAGCGGGGAGGCCGCGGCCCTGGGGGCCTGGAGGAGGGGGTCGTCGGAGAGAGTCAGCCTTGGACTGGGGGCCGGAGGTCCAGGGGCTCTGGCAGCCCCGGCAGCCCTAGCCTCGTGCGCTCTGACCCGCCAAACCTCAGCAACCTGGAGGAGTTCCCTCCCGTAGGCTCGGTGCCCCCCGGCCCTGCAGGGTGAGAATCAGCCCTCCCCCACGAGCGGGGTGGCACAAAGGCTGTGCGAGGGGAGTCAGGAAATTAGGGCCGGGCGCTCCGCAGTTGAGCGTGGGAATGGCCGGAAGGTTGGGGGTGAGATAACCACAGTAGTGAGGGGCACTTTGCAAGCGGCCCCCGCCCTTGAGGCACTTTGCAATCGGCCCCCGCCCTTGAGGGGACATGTTGGAAGATAGGAATTTGATAAAAACCTGTGGCCACTTAGCAGGACGAAGCCTTCACGCAGGATTAATCCAACTCCGGTGAGCGAAGAGCGATCACTCTCCAAGCCCAAGACCTGCTTCACCTCACCCCCAATCAACTGTGTCCCCAGTTCCCAACCCTCAGTCCCGGACACTAGCCCTTGGGGCCATGGCCTTCCCCCAGGGTGCCGAAGTCTGCAAGAGGAGCGGGAGATGCTCAGGAAGGAGCGGTATGACCTTGCCACTCCCTGGGTTGTCAGCTTCCTCCCACTGGGGGATCTGAAGGGCTTTTCCCTGAGATTAGTTTGCCCATGGGAGCCTTGGGTCTATTTCCTGGGCTGTGGACATCTGCTCTGGAGGAACCGGAGTGTGGCTGTGTGCTGGAAGCTAGGGGAACTGCTCATGACATCTTTCTGTCCCCATAGCTCTAAGCAGCTGCAGCAGTCACCTTCTACCACCTGTGCCACCTCAGAATTGGGGCCTCCCCTCCCCAGCTGGACAGGAAACCTCACAGCCGAATCCGCTGATCCTGCCAGAGTGTCTTCCCGCCAGCGCCTGGAGCTGATAGCCCTCGTCTACTCTTCATGCATTGCCGGTGGGTGGGAGCAAAGGGTGCTGGAGTGGATGCTTGAGGAAGGGCGGGGTAGGAAAAATGTTAAGGTGTGCGAAACTGAGCCTTGGTTCCAAATGGTACCGAACACCCTGGGGTTTCTTTTTATATCCAGAGAACCTGGTACCAAACCTCTTCTTGGAGCTTTTCTTCGTCCTTCAGCTCCTTACTGCTCGGAGGATGGTGGCCACCAAGGACGGTGACCTTGAACCAAGTCCAGGAGCACCAGGTTAGTGGGCAAGCCTCTTTTTGGAAACGAGGTCTGGAGATGAAACAGTTCTTAACTGACAACTTGGTACTATCCTTCTAGATTCCCTGGAAAGCCCACTGTTCCAGAGTGTCCATGATTGTGTCTTCTTTGCAGTGCAGGTTTTGGAGCATCAGTTTCAGTGAGTTTCCCCAGCTGAGGCATTTAAGCCTTATTCCCATTGTCCACTTGCTTCTCTGGCCACATGGGGTAAGTGCTTGGGCTTTCCAAAGGCACAGTGACCCTGGGTCTCTTCCTACATGTAGCCTATCATTTTGTGTCAAGGCTATGAATTTAACCCCTGAAAGAATCAAATTGCCCCCTATAGTCTTGGCATCTGCCGTTTGGGTTTGTGTCTAATCTTTCCCTGCTCCTTAGGGGTCTTTCCTGCCCCCCTTGCCTCCAGCATCTTAAACGCTCGGCCCATGACTTTGCCTTACATACCTGCTCCATGTTCCTGATAATGTTCTCTGTGGTGCACAGGTGCCTGCTTCCTACTTGCAGTGCATCCCCTTCTCAGTCAGATGCGCTCTTGTCCCTGTAGGGTTCTTTCCTACCTGGACAAAGGGACCTTGAAGCTCTTGGCTGAGAACGAGCGGCTGCTGTGCTTCTCTCCTGCTCTGCAAGGCCGCCTCCGAGCTGCCTATGAGGGCAGCGTTGCCAAGGTAGGGACCCTGCATAGCCCGGACCTCACCTTCCCCAGCCTCATCCTTCAGGCAGCCTGGCGCCACCACCCTACTGTCACGTGGGCTAACTCGGCAGAAATGTGGGGGTGAAGTTTTCTGAGCACGACCTGTGAGTGTTCCATCCCTAATGTCACTCCCGTATTTTAGGTCTCTCTGGCAATGCCACCCTCTGCTCAAGCTGTCTCCTTTCAGCCAGAAACAGACAATCGTGCCAACTTCTCCAGTGACCGAGCCTTTCATACTTTCAAAAAACAGAGGTGATAAGAAAAGGGAACTTTGGGGAGGAAACGAGGCGGCATTTTCCCTGGGATAGGCAGCCTATGTTGTTTCCATAGAAACTAGGAGTTTGGCACTAGCAGGTGGTAGGTTAGCACCACTGGGCCCTTCCCTTTCACCCATCAGAACGGCCTTCAAAATGTACCTTCATTTTGTTTCCTGCGGTGGACTTGAACCTCCAATTTTAGCAGCCTTCTCACAGGTGTATGACTTTAGTCACGGGGTTCTCCAATAAGAGAGAACCGGATTTTGCTGTGCACCAGGGTCTGTGAGTCCTTTGGCATGCTGCCACTGGGTCTGCAGCATTCTCGTCATCTAGAGAACTTTGGAGAGGAAAAGGAATGGGGCTATGGATAGTCCCATCCTCCGTTCCTCTGAGCTAGAGAAGGCACTCCTCGTAGTCGGTGAGTTCACCCATGTCTCAGTTGATCAGGCATTCTTATGTCCATCAGGGACGTGTTTTTTGAGGTCCTTCGAGAGTGGGAAGATCGGCACGAGGAGCCTGGCTGGGATTTTGAGAAGGGCTTGGGCAGCAGGATCAGGTAGGTGCTCCCACACTGGTCATGTTGTCCCTCTCTTGCTTCCGGCAGTGGGCAGCTTAGTGGTGTTCTGGTAGCTGACTGGAGGGGGGCTCTTCCCCGACCCCTAGCCCGCAGTTACCTTCTGTGCTCCTTCATCTCTAGTTACTGGCAGCTTTGGCCCAACTCAGAAGGGATTTGTTTGGCTAGCTCCTTGCACTCAGATGTGACCCAGACTTGTTCTGTGATGGCTAATGTCTAGTTAAGTGCAAAACCCTTTCCCCAAATTGCTAGAGTGATGGAGTACTTGGCCCAAGTCACTGATTAGACTGTTTCCAACTTCCCATTTTCTCCATCATGGAGTTCAGCAGTTCTGAGGACTTCGCATAGTGCGATGAGTTGCAGAGAGAGTATCTTCTGTCCAGGGATTTGCCTGCCACTTGGGTCATGAAACTCACTGGAGCCCAGTGTAGACTGAAGATGAGAGGGGTGGTACACTTCTTATCATGTTAAGTGTGTCTGTAGCCTTGAGGGATGCTGATGCTGAGGAAGGAAGGTGTCCCTTACCTGTTACTGTGAGGTGTACTTACCTGTTACCTTGTGATGGCCAACTCTGGCCAAGGTCTGCTCGGGCCCCTGGTAAAGGACTGAAGAGCCCAAGGATTAGCTCATTCTCTCAGACTTCTGTCCCCTTCCTCCTTCCCTCACATTCCTGCCTCTTACTCCTCAGAGCCATGATGGGTCAGCTCTCTGCAGCCTGCAGTCACAGCCATTTTGTTCGGCTTTTCCAGAAACAACTTCTCCAGGTAATAGCCCCAGCAGGAAATTACAGGGAATAGTAGGTATTAAAGGCAGCCAAGTAATGACTGGTACTCTGGGATGGGGCGGACAGCCAGACAGGTCCTTGGCTGGAGTTTGAACACTTCTGTTCCCTTGGGGGTGGGGGAGCAGTGGCCAAAATCAGGCAGACAAAGAGGAGCCAGACCCTCTCTCATGAGTCCTCCACGCCCTGCCCGCCTGCAGACTCTCACTACTTCTTACGCTCAATTTGTGCTGTGGTAGAGAGCACTGGCGCACTACTTGGGCCTGATTTCAAACTCTAGCTCCAGGGACCGTAGGCAAATGTTTCACCTTGCAGTTTTAGCTTCTTCACCTATAAAACAATATCATCCCTACCTTGAAAAACAGATCTGTTGCATCTGATACGGGGTTGGCATTCCCTAAATGTTCATTACTTCTGCCCTATTTTGTTCAGTCCTCCTTTTTATTTTGTCTCCTCTTTCCTCTGCCTCAGATGTGTCAGAGTCCTGGTGGCACTGGAGGCACTGTCTTGGGGGAGGCTCCGGATGTATTAAGTATGCTTGGAGCGGACAAGCTGGGGAGGTTGCGGCGCCTGCAGGAGAGGCTTGTGGCCCCTCAGAGCAGCGGGGGACCCTGCCCACCCCCCACCTTCCCAGGCTGTCAGGGCTTCTTCAGGGACTTCATCCTGAGTGCCAGCAGGTAAAGGTCCCCTGTGTCTTGCAGGGAGTGGGGCTAGGGCCAGGAGAGGTTTGTCTTTCGAGAAGGGTAACAGTTGTTGAGAAGGGCAACAGTTGTCTCTCTCTTTGCCTGGAATCTAACAGGGTGGGCCTGGGCAATGGCCAGGCTCCTTGCAGCTCACACTTCTGCCTCTGTTTCCCTTGTCATTCTTTTACCCACGTAGGTAACCTCACTGTTCCTTTGCCTCGCCTCTGTACCCCACTGCTTTCTGTCTGCAGCACCTCTTCTCTGTTCTGGGTCTTTCTACACCTCTGCCAGTCTCTCTCTCTCTTTTTTTTTTCCCCCTTCCTTCCTAGCTTCCAGTTTAATCAGCATCTCATGGACAGTCTGAGTTTGAAGATCCGGGAGCTCAACAGCCTTGCCCTGCCCCAACCTGAGCCTAGCGATGAAGATGGGGAATCAGACGTGGACTGGCAGGTTAGAAAGCAGAATGAGGAAGAATACAGGGTTCTGACCTAGGAAGTCAAGAATTTATGAGAGATTCATAATTATTCTAGAAGCCCTATGCTTAGGACCTTTTACTTCCCTGATCCCTTGCAGGGGGAACGGAGGCAGTTTGCCATGGTGCTGCTCAGCCTGAGGCTTCTGGCTAAATTCCTGGGCTTTGTGGCTTTCCTGCCATACCGGGGGCCTGAGCCACCCCCAACCCGTGAGCTCCAGGACTCCATTCTGGCCCTGAGGAGCCAGGTGAATGGGGGCTCTGGTAAGGAGGGCTGAGAGGGGCCCCAGAGTCCTGGAGTTGGAGGCCATGTCTGGCCCCCAGCCTCATCCACTGATCGAGCCCTGCCCCGCCAGGTGCCCCCAGCCCTGGACGTGCGGGCTCTGCTGCAGCAGGGGCTGCGGGCCCGCCGAGCCGTGCTCACCGTGCCCTGGCTGGTGGAATTCCTTTCCCTCGCTGACCACATCGTGCCCCTGCTGGACTATTACCGCAGCATCTTCACTGTCCTGCTGCACCTACACCGGTGAGTGCAGTGAGGGCAGGGCTAGAGCTGAGGGCACTGTCAGGGAGGAGGCCACATAGCCCAGGCCAAGGCTGATCCCCAAGGAAGATGCAGGCTTGGGTCCACGGCAGAACCGGGGAGGTTCCTTGCACTTCAATTGTGCCTTTTCGACTCCTCCTGTGGCCCAGCTAAGAGGGAATACAGATCTGGGAAAGGGCAGTGAGGAGATCGTGCTCGCCTGCATGACAGCTGTCTCCTTTTGGGCTGCTTTTGAGAGTTACCTTCCCTATGATAGCTTTCTTTCACTCCCTTCCATTTCTTTCTTGGCCCTAATGTTCCTGTTAGGAGCTTGGTCTTGGCAAAGGAAAGTGAAGGGGAGATGTGTTTCCTGAACAAGTTGCTGCTGCTAGCTGTCCTGGGCTGGCTGTTCCAGGTTAGTGGAGTGAGGGAAGATCCAGATTGGGGAAGGGAGGCAGCCAGTGTGGCGGGAGCTGGGGAGTGGGAGGATATCTGAGTCTGATTGAGGTCAGACTCAGAAGATAGGAGGTGAAGGGGAGGTGGGAATCCCATGGTTTTAGAGGAAGGTGGCTTTGCTCCTGGAGCCACGAGGTCTGTAGTGCAGACTGCAGCTTGCACTGCCCTGATCTTTTGTCAGATTCCCACAGTCCCTGAGGACCTATTCTTTCTGGAAGAGGGTCAGTTGGATGCCTTGGAGGTGGATACAGTAGCTTCAGAGCTTGGGTTGGTGAGTGTTGGGGTCCAGCCAGAGCCGTGGGGGTGGGAATAAAGGAGGCAGGCAGGCTGGGAGTTCCTAGAGTAACTTTCTTCCCCGACTGTCCCATTTCTGGCACAGTGGGAAGGAAGAGAAACCTGCCTCCTTAGCTCTGCTCTGTTCTCTCCCCAAGGATGGCATGCCTGTGGTGGACCAGCACCTGCTCTACACCTGCTGCCCCTATATTGGTGAGGACATTGATGCTCTGCCGCCCAGGGTCCTCGGTCCTCGGCCTGTCCCTTTTTGAGTACCCAGCAGGCTTCCTATAGGCCTCACACCTGTTCTCCTTAGGCGTTCCCCGGGTGCCTCAGCCGCTTTACTCCACAAATACTTAAAGCCCAATATACCTGGGAGGGGAGGGGTGGTTCTGGAACTAAGCACTCGGGCTTCCCTGATGCAGGAGAGCTCCGAAAACTGCTCGCATCCTGGGTGTCGGGCAGCAGTGGGAGGAGTGGGGGCTTTGTGAGGAAGATCACTCCCACCACCACCACCGGCCTTGGAGCCCAGCCTCCCCGGACCAGCCAGGGGCTGCAGGTGAGGGGCTGGGTGGAGGCAGGGAGCTCCGGGAGGGGAAGAGAAAGGAAACGACCCACTCTTCCCACCTCCCCATAGGCACAGCTGGCCCAAGCCTTTTTCCACAACCAGCCGCCCTCCCTGCGCAGGACTGTGGAGTTTGTGGCAGAGAGAATTGGCTCTAACTGTGTCAAACACATCAAGTGAGCGAGGGTTGAGAGGGTTGGGAAGGCAGATCCATGGAGGGGTACGGGCTCACTCCCTCACGTGTTCCCCCTTTTAAATCTCCTGACGTGTTGCCGGTCTGAGGCAAGTTAGCTTGAGGGGAAGGACATGGTGGGGACACTCAAACTGCTAACGTTCTTTGAAGTTCGTTCTGACCAGATTTCTTTGAATTTGTAGCCCCTTTCTGATTCAGCTCCCTCAGCTACCTCCAAGCCTCTCTGTCCCTGCTGCAGGGCCACGCTGGTGGCAGATCTGGTGCGCCAGGCCGAGTCCCTTCTTCAGGAGCAGCTGGTGACACAGGGACAGGACGGAGGAGATCCAGCCCAGCTGTTGGAGATCTTGTGTTCCCAGCTGTGCCCCCATGGGGCCCAGGCATTGACCCAGGGGCGGGAGTAAGAGATACCGGTCTACTCGGACCCTCGTCCCCGCTCTCCGCTTTTCTTTTTCTGACTTTTTCACACACACTTTTATTCCATGTACTCTCCAAACCACCCCCCCACGCCACACCTTGTTCTTTTGCTTCCTCTGTAGGCTCGTATCTTGGGCTTTAGGACCCAACGTCTGAAGTTGAATGTGGAAGAGAGGGTTTGGGTGTCCCATTCCTCCCCGCATCAGGGATCAGGGGTGGGCTCAGGACTGACAGTGCTTCTCTTCGCCCCCACCCCACCCCACTATACCCTCCACAAGGCAGGGCCACCCTGGTTCAGGTGATGGGTGCCCTTGGCCTTTCCTTCTGTGAGCCAGGCTGAAATCTCTAGCCATCACTGAAAGCTTCTGTTTCTTTTCAGGTTCTGTCAGAAGAAAAGCCCTGGGGCTGTACGGGCACTGCTTCCCGAGGAGACCCCAGCAGCTGTAAGTAGGGACGAGGCCGAGAGCCTGCACATTAGTGTCTGGTGGTGGGAGAGTGTGCCGTGGGCTGTGCGTGCGTGAGGCTGCTGGTGGTGGGTGGGCCTGTGGGTTGGTCCCAGCCTTGGGGGCGCCTTGCATGTTCATGTCATCCGCAAGCTTCCCTGGGCCCCTGACACTGCACTTCTTCTGGGTCACAGGTTCTAAGCAGCGCAGAGAACATTGCTGTGGGGCTTGCAACAGAGAAAGCCTGTACTTGGTTGTCAGCCAACATCACAGGTAAGGTCTGGGCTAGGGGAGGGCTGGCCACGTTCTTCCAAAGTGGACTGGCAGAAAGTGTGAGGCCCTTGGGGAGATGGAACACCAGGCAGCTGGAAACAGTGCTGGGCATGCGTTGGCGTGATGTGACCCCTTTCTGTTCTCCCTTTGACCTGCAGCACTGATCAGGAGAGAGGTGAAGGCGGCAGTGAGTCGCACACTTCGAGCCCAGGGTCCCGAAGCAGCTGCCCGGGGGGAGCGGAGGGGCTGCTCCCGAGCCTGTGAGCACCACGCTCCCCTCCCCTCCCACCTCATCTCCGAGATCAAAGTACACAGCTCCCCTCCTCCCTGCGCCCCTCCCCTCTGCCCTTTCCCCGCTTTTTTCCTGGTCTCCCTCCTTCCTCGCGTCCGCTGCAGTGTATCGTGTAGCTGCTTTCTGTGTTGTGCAGCTAGTCCGGTGTCCATCATGACAATGGGGTTCGGTGGGGCAGAGCTGAACTGAACAGTTGTCCTCATTGCTCTTCTCGGACTTCTGGTACTTGAGTCACCGAAAGGGGAAGAAGTCAGATGGGAAAGTTTGGGAGGGGCTGCATATTACACAGGTGCCGATGGGAGCCAGGTCACGAGGGCCTGTCTGGTACTTACAGGTAGGAAAATCTCTAAGGGGCAGTTACCTGCTTTTGAGATCGGATTTCAGTAGTTCTCTATGGGAGGTGATGCTTATTTAGTTACTGATGGTAAGAATAAACTATCATTGCTCTCAACCTGAAAAATTTAGAGCCTGTCTAGAGTAGGGGTCAGGACACAGCCACACTTGTTCAGTTATGAATTGCCTAAGGCTGTTCTTGTGCTACAGCAGCAGAGTTGAGCAGTGGGGCAGAGCCTCAACTCTTTACTTATTGGTAGGGCCAAAGATTAGGACTAGGGCTAAGGAGGAATAACTAAAGATGGAGAGTATCCAGGAGGGAGAAGAAAAGGCTAAATGACCATTAGCTACTGGTTTTCTCTACTGAAACCGGACTTTCCCGAGAAGATGAACAGAGAAGCCTGAGAGAGAAAATCCACCATGTATGGAGCAGGACGGCTCCCCTAAGTGCTTGCCAAGTCAGGCACTCTCTGGGAATTGGCTAGGTTCGCCTTTCTCTGAAGACAAGGGACATCTCAAGCTCAGGCAGCATGTTGTTCCTCAGCTGACCTGCTCCCACTCCTCATCTGTTGGTGTCCACGTGGTTGCTTCTCCCAGCTGTGCGGTCCCGGCTGAGCCCCAGGTCTAAGGCACCTTGACCCCGCCACTTCATCCAGGGGCCGTCTTCCTTTTCCTTCTGCCTCTTTCCACTGGCTGATCCCTGCCCCAGGCCGCGTTCTCTGTGGCCTCCCAGGTGCCAGCCCGGTATGCAGTCTCACTCTGCTTCTACCCCTGCTGTCTCCAGGATGTGCTGTCTTTGGCTGTGGGCCCCCGGGACCCTGAGGAAGGAGTTTCTCCGGACCATCTGGAGCAGCTCCTGGGCCAGCTGGGCCAGACACTGCAGTGCCGCCAGGTGAGCCACAGCATGGCGCTCCGCTGAGTGTCTTTGTCCGGCGCCCATGGACCGGAGCTGCAGTGGCTTGGGGCTGCAGCTGTAAGGACGGTGCTAACACCCGGGGTTTTCCCTGCCTCTTCCCCATAGTTCCTGTGCCCACCTGCCGAGCAGCATCTGGCAAAGTGCTCTGTGGATCTAGCATCCTTCCTTGGTATGACTCCTTTCCATGACTTCTCTCTCACTCTTGCCAGATCCCCCAGATCTCGGGGCTGGGTACAAGCAAGATTAGACACACATGGAGCTTTGTTTTCTTCTTCCTCCCAGGGGCCAGCTAGGGGACCCTACCTCCGTCTCTTAAAGCCGGGCTTTCTTCTCTTCCCATAGTGGCAGACCACATCCCTGTCCTCGGGCCCCCATCACCCCGCGGGCTAGAGAGAGGGCAGGCTCGAAGGCTCCTGCACGTGCTGCTCTCCTTGTGGAAGGATGACTTTCAGGTGCCAGTTCCACTGCAACTGCTGCTGAGCCCAAGAAATGTGGGGCTTCTGGCAGATACTCGGCCAAGGGAGGTGAGCCGGCAGACCGGGGGCAGTCCGGCTCCTTAGCCCTCTGCAGTCCTGTTCTAACCCTACCGCCATGGCCGGGGTTCCTTTACTCCCCTTTTCTGGCAGTGGTGCTCAGTTTCTTTGACACCCTATCTTGGGCGCCAGGCAGCTTCTTTGGCAGTTTTCTGTCCTCTGGATCAGTCAAGGTTGCTGTGTGTTCCTAGCCACCCTGACCTCCTCCGTATGTGTTGCAGTGGGACCTGCTCCTCTTCTTGCTCCGGGAGCTGGTAGAGAAAGGGCTCATGGGACGGACGGAGATAGAGGCCTGCCTGGGCAGCCTCCGTGACGCCCAGTGGCCAAAGGTAAGGAGTTCTCATCTCCTCATACCTGGACAGAGAACGGGTATCCTATGCCCTTTTATCCTGAAATGAGGCAAGTGATGGGGCCCAGGCATTCTTCAGATCTTCCCAAAGCTCGGTGGATTTTGTCAGGTATCTTCAGGACCGCCCTGAGATGTGGGGGGAGGGAAGAGGGAAGGCAGGTAGGTAGTTGGAAAGCAGCGTGGTACCGTGAGTAGGAGTTTTTAAAATCAGAATAACCTAGATTTTAATCTCAGCTGGTACTTAATGTTATTGTGATCTAGGGCAGAATGATTTATCCCTCCTACGGTTTGTCAAGATGAAACATGTTGGTGGTGAAGTACTCCGTGGTGGAGTCTGCTGTCAGATTTCACTTTCCCTGGTGTAACTTGAATGTCCCAGAGTACTCCTGGGAAAAGGGGTCACGTCCATTTCAGTGTAGAAGGCAGGTGGGAAAAAATAAAGCTGTCTAATCACTGCTTAGCCGGGCTTGATACTGGATATTGCCTTTTAGTAGAAAGGTTGTACCATCCAGAATTATGTGTCAGTCAGTGTTGTCTGTCATCTTTCTGCTTATTCCAGGACTTCTCTGAAGAATTAGCGACACTGTTCCACCTGTTTCTAGCTGAGCCTCATAGGCCAGAACCCCAGCTAAGAGCTTGTGAGTTGGTGCAAACAAACCGGGGAACGGTGCTGGCCCAGAGCTAGGGCTCAGAAGCAGCCATGTCTTGGGTGTCTGACCAGAACCCTGGAATTCCCGGCTGACTATGCCTCAGGAGGAGGCCCCGTGCCCGCCTCCGTGTGCTCACTGCTGACCCTTGCTGAGGAAGGAGTAGCTGAGTCTGTAGTCAGGCCTCCTGCTCACGTGTGAAGGAAGTGTGGGGCTGCCTGGCATCCCACCGACTGCAGGCTCACCACCCGAGTCCTAGAGGAAGGAGGAGGGTTCGCCTGATTGAGGATTATGAAGGCAAAGCCTAGAGACTCCAGTCGTGGAGCTGAAGAGTTGGCATTTATTACTTGGATTATTAAATGACATGTGTGGGCTTGATGACCCAGGACTTGAGCCCCATTTGCTGCTACTCCAGCGTCCCTTAAAACTTTGTGGTTTGGAAATCATGACAGAGGCAGATGACTTCTGCTTAACTTGTAGGGAAGGTTAAAACATGAATCTTGGGAGTCGACATTTTCTTACCACCAGGAGCTGGACTGCTGCCATCTTCTTAAAAATGCACAACACGGGAGGTGGGGCTGACCCGCCAGAAACCCAGCTTTTGCCCTGCACCTTCTCTGCCTTCAGCCCTGTACAGGTACTAACTCTCAACCATAGCTCCATCCAGGGGCCAAGCACAGGGCAGAACATTAGAGCTTTTTAAAATAAACTGTTTTCTTTATCAAAGGGTTCCTGTCTAATTATTCTCACCTGACTCTTCCCTTTAGCAGGCTGCAAAGTCCCAGGTGGGCTTGAAGGTGGGCACAACAGAGTAGAGCTGTACTAATGGCCTGGCCACGTAGCAGTGCCTAAATGTTCCATCCTGTTGGAGCCTGGGGCCCTGTTACCTTCTTGCCAACAGTAGCGACTTCCATATATCTCCCTATAAGGTTAAGTTAATATGCAAAGTCTCCACTCACCAGCCACTCCTTAACGAACTAGATGGCAAGGCAGCTCTTGTCACACTTGTTTTGTTGGGGTGGGGGGTAGATTGTGATTTGGCTCAGGAGTATTTTGTGTGTCTAATTGATCCATTGATTTTGACAAGCACTACCTTGGTAATGTGCATGAAGTTCGCTTGTATAAAATTCATGGTCTTTCTGCATCAGCAGCATAGAGAGGTTCAGGCTGTGTTGGAGGAAGAAGACTCCGTGAACCCTATTAATGTCTTGCAAAAACTCCTGCCTGTGCATCCATGTGTGTTTCCTGGGGAAAGGCACACAGCTGTCAAAGAGGCGACCCAAGGAAGTGTCAGGTTCTCTGGGCAGAGGGGGCCTGCGGTGGCACCTTAGGAAAGCTGGTGGGAAGTCCTTCCTGGCGGCCAGCTGCACAGAAAGATCTCGCGGTCACACCTTGTCTGGGTGCATTCCCTCCCTCTTCCCAGTTGCTCCTTTCACAGGTTTTGGCAGCTGAACCTTCCTTCCATAATCTCTTTTTAAAGGCCTTTATCGTTGTTCTTTAAATCCATTTTATACTATAGCAAATTCAGGAAGTGCCAAATGCCTGGGAACCAAAAGAGTTTTAAGGGTTTTATCTTTGTGTGCCTACTAGGTGTGGCTGAACATAAGCACTGTCCTCGGAATCCGACCCCGAGGTAAGAAGCTGCCACTTGACCTGGGGCAGTTCCCCATGGATGGGACAGGTGGGAGACAAGCCCAAAGCCGCAGGTGCTGGGTTCAAGCCCAGTTTAAGCTCAGTTCAATGCAGCATGGGCCCAATTCAGGAAACTTATCATGGGCCTATGTGAACTTTTTTTTTTTTTAAAGATTTTATTTATTTGACAGAGATCACAAGTAGATGGAGAGAGATCACAGGCAGAGAGAGAGGGAGAGGGAAGCAGGCTCCCCGCTAAGCAGAGAACCTGATGTGGGACTCGATCCCAGGACCCTGAGACCATGACCTGAGCCGAAGGCAGTGGCCCTAACCCACTGAGCCACCCAGGTGCCTGGGCCTGTGTGAACCTTAAAGGCCCACTCTCTAGGCAATAAGATAAACTTAGGAATCACAGGCAGCTCGTAAACTAGTGAACGAATTAGGTCCTTTTCTATGTATCTGTTGGTTGTGAACTGTCTAAAACAGTGGTTTTCAAAGTGTGGTCCCCAGACCAGCAGCCTCAGGATCACCTCAGACTTCCTAGAAATACAAATGTGTTGGCCCCTGTCCAGGCCCACTCAGTCAGAAACTCTGGGGTGTAACAAGTTCTCCAGGTGATTCTGAAGAGCCTGAGAGCCCCCCCCCACCCCCGCATCGAAACCAAAATATGACTTCCCCATCATCATTTAGAGCTGGGGCCCTGGACTACCTTGAATCCAACATCAGCCTCAGTTGATATTCCTGAGATTGCTGACTCAGGCCAGGTATGTGGCTCTAACGGTAAGGGGAATAGTGTCTGTCGCCTCTTAGCGACCCATTGCCAGCTCCGCCCAGAAGCCCAGAGGTGCTCACCTGTTAAAGAGCTTCTTTCCAGGGGGTTGTGGTTGCTGTTGCGTGAGTAACAGCTCTGGTATCCTCTCTCATTTGTATATCTGGGCTACAGCTGGCTACAGTTGGGCAACTGATCAGGTTGCTGTTCGAGCAGAGTTGTGCTGAGCTCATGGGAAGAGCTCAGTGTATTTGTATGAACCATATATCTTCAGACTGGGCCATGAGGAGGTGTTGCTGTCATCATCTCCAGGCTAAATTCTGAACTCAAATGATACAGGAGTCTTCACTAAATGAAAGGACACCAAGGACTTCTAATTTACAAGTATACTCTTTCAATGAACAGAGATGGGAGTACATAAATAGGGTGTTAAATATACAAAAAAAAAAATTAACCAGAAAAATACACTTAAAGGCAATTTAAAAAGCCTTCAGTTTTACATAAGTAACAATCTGAGGTAAGAGAAAAAGAAAATCCTGCGAACACTTCTAAAGAAATCTCTGCACTGTACCATACAGGAACCTTTTCACCACATCTTTTCCAGCCCCATATGGTTGCCCTCTTCCACCAAAGACTCTGGGCACCAGCATGGAAGGTGGGACTCTCTCCCACCCCAACCACTTCCACATCACCATATGGCAAACTCAAAGCTCAAGTTCAGCCAGGCTGAGGTACAAGAAAACCAAGCCCATTCCCAGCCCCTCCTAGAATAGCCCATCCTACCCCAGTAGCAGGATGCCCAAGAGACCACTGAAGGCTGGCACCAAGGCCCTGAGGGAGGTGAGGAATGGAACTGAGTTTCCTCCTAACAAGTCATGTACTTCCTCTAGGAGTTCTAGTATCTTCTCTCCAGTCTTCAAAAAGCAACTTTTCAGCTTTTTAAAATTCCTCTTGTGTGGATAGCAGCCAACAACTAGCTGCTCATCCCTACCCCTCCTCAAAGACCTAGATTCCCCTTCATGACTCCAAATCTGTCCAACCTGCTTCTACAGTGGTCTTCCCATTTGAGCTCTGGAGTGATGGCTCCAAGACTGAGCATTGCTCAATACTTTGAATGAGGCAAAGACCCAAATGTCCTCTCCTGTGAGGGAAAGGAAAGGGGGGAAAATACAAAAATTAATAATAAGGCATTTTGTAAAAAACCAAAGGAGAAACAATTCTGAAACACTGTTGTGGTTTGTGCAGCTGTTTTTTTAAACCCTTTTTCTGGTTTGCTATTTTCTAACACTCCATCCCGCAGTGGAGTTGAACACTGGAGGCAGATTCCGAGCAGTCCTGGCCAATGGCTGCTTGCTTCCCTCCCTGCCCGAGGGCTGGGCCAGAGCCAGGAAGCATGGTGCCAGAGACCCGCCCTTCCCCAGTTCTGCTGGCTGCGTCCAATCCTGGTCTTCAAGCAACTTGTCTGCCGCCGGGTCCCAGGGGCAGGAAAGAAAGGTAAGGAGTCCAAAACAGTGAGTTGAGCTTCATTCACTCTGGCCAGCCAGGGCCAAAAGCTCAGGTCCCCTCGCTCTGCAGAGGCCCCAGCTGTGACCCAAGTACTGTTGGGGCTTTGCTGGCCACTCTGAGTGCTATCTGCTTGGTCAGCCACAGCTGGTAGCCTTGCCTCTCCTTGCATTCCAGGACAGAGTGATGAGAGCCACCCTAGTGTCACTGGCGCATCCTGGGCCTGCAGCTCTGCAGCACCATCTTGACGGTATGATGCTAACTACCAAGGAAGGAAGCCAGTCTGGCTATCACCAGCGGCTGCTGTTTGATGAAGGAGCTCAGGAGCTGATGGGGAAAGCCTGGTGCGCCAAGTTCTACCTGAAATTAAGCAGAGAGGAGAGTTAAAGGTGTGAACAGATGCAGATGTTCCATTCCTGACCGGCACAAGGAGCCACCCGGGGCTGTCGTGATGGGAAAATCTCCTCCGACTGCCTGCAGTTCCAGAGTTTACAGGCCTCTGTGCTCTGCTATTCAGATCTTGGCATGGGCTTCCCCTCCCGCTACTGAAGGTCATGGTGGGGAACTGGGAGTAGAGAGGAAAGAAACAGCCCAGGTCATGCTCACTCTGCTCTGCTGAGGCTGCTGCTCCTCCCTTGCCACGACTATTTCCTGAGGACACTGGCAACAGAGAGGCTGAAGGCTGCTGAGCTTTTTGGTGACTGAGCAACTTTGCCCCCTCCTGCCTTAATTCCCCAGAGACCACCCCCTTACTGTGACCCAAGAAGCCCACATCTCTGGCCCTTGGGACATAGGGCCTGGGCACTGAAGGGTGACAAGCAGCTAAAGAGCAAACTCCCATGGGGTGCCAGGGTCAAACCAAGGCATTCCACGTAGCCAGCCACGCAGGGAGGATCACCTGGGCCAAGTAGATGACTCTGGTGATCTCCTTTCCTTCCACAGTGACAGGCTGTAGAACCCAGGCACTAGGCAGGATCTCCCCTCGGACCATCTCCCTCCTGGGTCTCGGCATGGATGTGTCATAAACAGACTGAGCTGCCATGACAGACAGGTGCCCCTGGGGACAGAGAGTGACAAGGGTCAGACAGGGACAGGCTCCAGTGAAGCCAGCCTCTAAGCTATCGTCATGCCTGCCCAAACTTCCTTTGTTCAGAGGTCCTGATGCCCATGATGACGGCCTCTCACAGCACCCCAGCCCAAGTTCTGCCCATAATATCTTTACCATCAGCAAGACAGGCACTTCTTTGGCTTCCACGCAGACGCAGCAGAAATCCCGGGGCTGCTTCAGGCCACACAGGGTGGTATTGCACACCAAGTATACTGGAGGGTCAGGAATGCGGAGAGTCAGGAGGTGTGTGTACAGACTTCCCAGCCCAGAAGCACCCCCGATATCCCATCGTTCTGCAGCCTGAGTGATCCAAAGGTCATCTGAGCATCTGGCCTCCCAAGAGGGCTGCCTCCAGCCCTGCTCCCTCTGTCCCTGGCCACAGCCCACGGGAAGCCTTCCCCAGGCTCACCCAGGTTGATGCTGTTGGTCACACGCTGATGCAGCCTTGCTGTCTGGATGGGCTTGTGGTACAGCGGCCACAGGGTCGGATCACTCACAGCTGCCCACACATGAGACAGTGGCTGGGACACCACGCTTGCCCCCAGGAAGCCATGCCGAGTAGAAGAAAACATCTTGTAGTAAAGCTGGACCTCCTGCTCCTCACCCTGATAGCTGGGGAACACCAAGGGTAAGGAAGAGGAAGAAGAGGTAAAAACTGGGCTCCAGGGTCAGAGAGTCGCAGCTTGGGGAGAGGGACTCAAGGAAGCCAGGGCAGAGAAGGGAAAAGAGAGAGGACCAAAAGGACAGCCAGCAGGCTAGGACAAGATGCTGGGCAAAGGCACTTACTTCCAGCCAGCTGCTGCCTGGCCGCTGAAAAGGTTGTGCAGATTATCTGAGCAAGCAGCCATCACCTGGAGACACAGCGATCACACCCACATTAGCAGGCACAGGACAAACCGGACCCTTGGATTAGCCAGTCACTCCAGCCAGCATGCACCCAATACCCCTTCTGTCAAGGAGAGCCACTAGCAGCCATGCGGCCCTCAAGTGCCCTGCTCTTTCCCTCTTTTCCCTTCCTCCCCACCCAGCACAGGTCTGATAAAGGAACCACGGGGAAAAGTGGAACAGTTCCTCACATCAGCAACAGAGAGGTCTATGATGTGCTTGGCCAAGTCCTGATAGGAGGAGGAGAAGCAGGTCCCCAGGCTGGAGAGGCTGGATGGAGAACAGCAGCAGCTGCCCAGGGAGGTTCTGTGGCCTACGATGAATGGGCAGAGGCTGTGAGACAGCATGATTATCCAGGCATCAGAGCAGCAACAGCCTCCTGAGGGACAGTGACTGGGGTCTGATAACCTCAGGCCAGTGACTCCCTAGGATCTAGGAGACCTCAGCCCCCAAAGTCCCCAAACCAGGCAGGTAGCTGTGTGCCCTCAGCCCCCTCCACTCACTGTAAGCTAAGGTCTTCCAGGTGGACCCAGCCAGACTCAGGTGACTGTTCCTCACTGTGGAACTGCCCCGAACATCCCCTATCCAGGAGTCACTGGAATCAGGCAAGTTTATGTCCCCCTGCATAAAAGAAAATGCTCAGGATCAGAGCAAAGGCAGATAAAGAGAAAAGCAGAGCACCAGAAAGCCCATGCAGAATTATCTCCTCCAACTCTGAACTGTGCCAACAGTTTCCAACATAAAGGCTCAACCGTAAAAGATCTTCCCCGCTGGGATTACAGAAGGCTGGATGCCCCCCCCAAGAAGTTGAGAGCAATAGAAACCTGTCCCTGGATGATCTCCCCTTATGCTTCAAGCCATAGGCTCAAAGATGGCTTGTAGGAGAGTTCCCAAAAGGAACCAGAACAGACGCGGAGCTCAGAAGACCCAGCAGAGAGCATCAGTGGGTGTGGGAGTGGGAGGGCTTTCTACCATTGTGGCCATGGCTAGAGCTGGGATCAGTGGGATAGCAAACAAAGCCCAAGCAGAAAGCAGGAGAGGGGGAGGAAAAGCAACGGGCTATGAGAAGCCTGACCCTGGTGCCTCCACACGCGCTCCACCCCGCCCCGCCACGCCCCATACGGCGGCTAAACCAAAGGTCCTAATTTGGAACCAGATGGGGATGATCCTCTGGATCTGCAATATGTTCCTTCCACCTTTATCTCAGCCAGCAACTCAAGGACATGACCTTGACTCCTGCTGGACCTAACAGGCATCATCCATCTAGAGGCACCAACCTCTATCATCAGTTCTTAACCTGTTGCTACTCTAAGACAAGAAGAGGTGAACACAGACAGTTCCACCTCCATCCTTGCCTCCATTCCTCCTGCTGCAACATTACAAGTGGTCTCTCCTACTTTAGGCGGGTCCCTCTGTCTCAGACTGAGGTCTTGTGCCCTCTTCTTGGGAACTTTCCACTGCTGATCGTCTCCTCCTTCACCTGTTGCCTCTGCCTCACCCGCTTCGCTGAATGCTTCCTATAAGCATTTAAGTATGCAAACCCATTAAAAACCTTCCTCACAGGGGTCTTTGCTCTCCCACCCACAGATACGCTTCTTGAAACAACTGTCACCATTTGCCATCTCCCACCTTTCACTCCCTTCTGAACCCGCTTAAACCTAGCACCTGCCTCACCACTCCGCCAAACAGTAAATCACCCAGGTCCCTGTGACGTCCATGTGGCTAGATCTGATCCACAGTTCCAGGCCCCTTCTTACTCAGAGTTCTCTCAGGAAGCTCTCTCAGAGAACTTCCACTCAGCCAGCCTCTCCCTTCCACTTGAGATACTCCATTCCGGAGTGCCCTGGCTCCTTCCTGGCTCCCTATCTCTGCGGTGCTCCTTCCCAATTTCCTGGGTTGGCTCACCCTCCACAAACAAAAACTGATACTCTAGGATTCTTTCAAGACTCAGGCGTAGGCCCTCTTTTCTCCCTCAATAATATACTCCTGGGGAATTCTGTCTTCTCCCACTGCTACGCTGATGACTTCAAAAAATAAATACCTATGGACCAATAAATGGATCAATAAACATTGATCCATGGATCAATAAATATTGCTGAGTCAACTGGGTGCCATGTGAAAAAAAGATTATAGCAGAGACCCATTTCATACATCATGCCAATACATACTCTTCAGGATTTGTGGCTCAAAAATATATGGAGTGGAGGAAAACTATTGTTACTACAGAACAATAAAAATTTAAAAAATTATCTCATAGTGGGGCTATGCCTTCCTAAACGGCATGAAACTAAACAGAAGCCATGAAACTAAAGACTGACGAACACTAGGCAACATAAAATTAACATTTTCCTAGTAGTAATAAATGTCATTAACAAAATAAAAACAAACACACGACTCATCTAGGAAAAAACCCACTGGTATCTCATATGACACAAACGGGTAATTTCCTTTATATAACAAGGGCCTCCAAAACCAAAAAGACTAATGGCGGGGTGGAGAGGGGGACATAATCCAGTAGCCCCGAGAACAAAGACAAAGGGTCTGAAGTACCTTACAAGGCGTGCGATCTCTGACACAAGGGCAGAACCAAACTGCAAGCCAAGACTAAAATGAAGGGTGTATTCTATGCCTCTCACCCTGGCAAAGACTGAAGAAAATAACCTTTAGCACAGTGGGCAGGTATTACTTAGGAGTGTAAACTGGCATACTGTGGAAATATTTACCATGTATTTTAAATTAAAAATGTACATATCCTTTGACCTAGCAAAGAACAGATGTTCTTTCATGTAAGTATAAAAGCAATAAACAAACACTTTCAAATATGAACTCAGAGACCCTAGAGAAGGTGCTCGTGAGCCTTTCTGAAGAAATTACGGGGGAGGGATTGCCATGGTGGACTACAGAATGCTGGGCTAATCACTAGAGGTGAGCAGAGTCCATTTAATCTAGCGTAAGAACATCTCTATGCATGCTAACATTATAAACAATGTAGAAATACTGTAAAAAAAAAAAAAAGACAAGGTGGAAATACACTGGTTTCCTCATGTTTTATCACCAGGGTGAAAAGAAAACTGCTAAATCTAGTAATAAAGATTATATAAAGATACAAAAGTGATTGTGAAAAGAATTTTTTTCAAAACTTCCAGACTATCAGAAAAAAGACACACATATTCATCCTCAATGCAGAGAACATATAAACCACACGATAATAAAAAAAAATTTTTTAGATGTCCATGGGAATATTCATAACAAAAAAAACCTCAACAAATTAAAAAAATAGAAATCACATTTGTCTGAAATCATACATACTCAAACACACAACAAAAATGCTTAGCAAAATTAGAAAACACAGGAGCCTTTCTACCAAAAGTTTTTAAAAACTCTTAACAGCTGGGGCGCCTGGGTGGCTCAGTGGATTAAGCCGCTGCCTTCGGCTCAGGTCATGATCTCGGTGTCCTGGGATTGAGCCCCGCATGGGGCTCTCTGCTCAGCAGGGAGTCTGCTTCCCCCTCTGTCTGTGCCTGCCTCTCTGCCTACTTGTGATGGGATTGAGCCCCGCATGGGGCTCTCTGCTCAGCAGGGAGTCTGCTTCCCCCTCTGTCTGTGCCTGCCTCTCTGCCTACTTGTGATCTCTCTCTCTGTCAAATAAAATAAATAAAATCTTTAAAAAAAAAAAAAAACACACGATAATAAAAAAATTTTTTTTAGATGTCCATGGGAATATTCATAACAAAAAAAACCTCAACAAATTAAAAAAATAGAAATCACATTTGTCTGAAATCATACATACTCAAACACACAACAAAAATGCTTAGCAAAATCAGAAAACACAGGAGCCTTTCTACCAAAAGTTTTTAAAAACTCTTAACAGCTGGGGCGCCTGGGTGGCTCAGTGGGTTAAGCCTCTGCCTTCAGCTCAGGTCATGGTCTCAGGGTCCTGGGATCGGGCTCTGCATCCATCGGGCTCTCTGCTCAAGCAGGGAGCCTCCTTCCCCCCCCCCTCCCTGCCTGCCTCTCTGCCTACTTGGGATCTCTCTGTCAAATAAATAAATAAATAATCCTAAAAAAAAAAAAAAAAAAAAAAACAACACCACAAACCTCTTAACAACAACTGGATCAAGGAAGAATTACAAACTGAAATTGCAAAATTATTTAAAAATCGATAAAAATAATTTATGGAATATAACTAAAGCAGGGCTTGAATAGAAATTTTTAGCTTTAAATATTCACAACAATGAAAAAATGATAAATGAATGCTATAACAATTATACACCAACAAATTAGATAACTTAGATGAAATGGACAAATCACTAGAAAGACAGGAACTACCAAACCTGACTCAAGAAGAAATAGAATATTTGAACATTTAATGAGATACTAAATTAGTAAACAAAAAAATTCCCATAAAGAAAATTTCACAAGATCAGCTTCATTAGCTTCAAATCTACCAAACATTTAAAGAATTAACACCAATGCTTCACAAATCCTTCCCAAAAACAAAAGAGGGTATACTTCATAAGTCATTCTGTAAGTCCCTGACACAAAACCAAAGACATCAGAGATAAATTACAGATAAATATCCCTTTTGCATAGAGACACAAAATTGCCAACAAAAATTAGGAGACTGAATCTAGCATCACAGAAAGAGAAATATACACATGACCAAGTATACAACATTCCTGGGATATAGTTAGTTCAACATACAAAAATCAATCATGCAATACAACATGTTAATAAAGGAAAAGATCCACACTATCATCTCAATAGATGCAGAAAAAGCATCTGACTAAATTCAACACCTTTTCGTGATAAAAATATTAAACAAGGCACCTGGGTGGCTCAGTGGGTTAAAGCCTCTGCCTTCGGCTCAGGTCATGGTCTCAGGGTCCTGGGATCAAGTCCCATATCAGGCTGTCTGCTCAGCGGGGAGCCTGCTTCCCCCCCCCCACCCCCTGCCTGCTTCTGTTCTGCCTATCTGTAATTTCTGTCAAATAAATAAAATCTTTACAAAAAAAAAAAAAAAAACCACTCAACAAACTAGGACTGGAAAGGAATTACCTCTACCTGATAAAGATTATCCACAAAATACACACAGTTAACAACATACTTAATGGTGAAAGGCTGGATGGTTTTCTCCTAAAGTCAGAAACAAGGATGTATGCTCTCAGAGCATTTCTATTCAGCATTGAACTGGAGATTCTACTGAGGCAATTGGGCAAGAAAAAAACAACAAAGGCAGATGCTATGAGCTGGTACAGAATAACCTAAGGAATCTGCTAGAAAACTATTAGAACTAGTTCAGCAAGTGTACAGGAGACAAGATGAATATACAAAAATCAACTGTATTTCTGTAGAGTAGCAATGAACAAACTGAAAATGAAATTAAGAAAAAAAAAATTTAAGAAATAAATGCCTGGATGGCTTATTTGCCTAAGTGTCCAACTGCTGATTTTGGCTCTGGTCATGATCTCAGAGTCCTGAGATGGAGCCCTGCATTGGGCTCGAGCTCAGTGGGGAGTCTGCTGGGGACTCTGTTCCTCCCATCCCTCCCTCCCTTTCTCCTTCCCTTTCCCTCTCTCTCAAATACATAAATAAATCTTTTTTGAAATTCCATTTATAATAGCATCAAGGGAATAAAATGCTTAAGAATAAATTTAACAAAAAGAATTCAAAACTCCTACTCTGAAAACTATAAAACACTGCCAAAAGCAAAGACCCGAATAGAAGGAAAGCTAGGCCGTGTTCATGGATCAAAAGACATTACTGTTAAGATGTTTAATGTATCCCAAATTGACATACAGAATCAGTGCAATCCAAACCCAAATCTCACCTGACTTCTTTGCAGAAATTGATAAGCTGATTCCTAAAATTCACATGAAAATTCAAGGAACACAGAATAGCCAAACAATCTTGCAAAGGAACCAAGTTGCACACTTTCTGACCTCAAACTTTACTACAAAGTTACAGTAATCAAGACAGTGGAACTGGCCTAAGAACAGACATATAATTCAATGGGATAAAATTCAGAGTCCAGGGGCGCCTTGGTGGCTCAGTGGGTTAAAGCCTCTGCCTTCAGCTCGGGTCGTGATCTCGGGGTCCTGGGATCGAGCCCCGCGTCGGGCTCTCTGCTCTGCAGGGAGCCTGCTTCTTCCTCTTTCTCTGCCTGCCTCTCTGCCTACTTGTGATCTCTCTCTGTCAAATAAATAAATAAAATCTTAAAAAAAAAAAAAAAATTCAGAGTCCAGAAATAAATCCCTACACTGATGGTCAGTTTATCTTCAACAAGGGTGCCAAGACAATTCAATGAGTAAACAATAGTTGTTTGAACAAATGGTTCTGGGACAGCTAGATATTCACATGCAAAAGAATGAAATTTGACCCCTAATGTTGGCTCAATATATACAAATCTTAATTGAAAATGGATCCAAAACCTAAATGTAGAAACTAAAACTATACAACTATTAAAAGAAAATACAGGCATATTGTGGAAATATTGCAGATCTGGCTCCAGACCACCGGAATAAAGTAAATCAAATTGATTTTAGTTTGTTTCCCAGTGCATAAAAAAGTGATGTTTACACTATGCTGTAGTCTACTAAGTGTGCATTATCATTATGTCTAAAAATATATACGTAAACCTTAATTAAAAAATACTTTACTGCTTAAAAATGCTAACCATCATTGGAGCTTTCAGTGAGTCATAATCACTGACTACAGATCACCATAAAAAATATAATAATAATGAAAAAGTTGGCAATATTTCAAGAATCACCAAAATGAAGTGAACAAATGCAGTTAGAAAAATAGCACTGAGAGACTTGCTTAATGCAGGACTGCCACAAGCTTTCAATTTGTAAAAAACACATTATTTGTGAAGCACAATAAAATGAGGCATATATGCCTATATAGGCATAATCTTTGTAACCTTGGACTGGGCAACAATTACTTAGATATGAAACCAAAAGCATAGGAAATAAAAGAATAAGTAGATAAAATGAGCATCATCAAAATATTTGTGCTTCAAAGGACATTACCAGAAAGTGCAAAGACAATACACAGAATGGGATATAATTTTTACAAATCATGTAATTGATAAGGGACTGGTACTAAAATATATAAAGAATTCTTAAACTTAACAAAAAGAGAACCCAGTTATAAAATGGACAAAAGATCTTAATAGACATTTATCCAAAGAAAACATACAATTGGCTAGTAAGCACATGAAAAGATGCTCAAAGCCTTTAAACATCAGGATAATGCAAATCAAAACCACAATGAGGTGCCCTATCACATCCACTAGGATTACTCTAAATAAAGAGAAAGGTCAGATTTCCTCTGGCCAGTTTCCGACAACCTGTTTCGTGACCTCATCCAGTAGAAGGCTATTTTATTTTTACAACTGCTCAAGTATTGACATACAAGATGAAGCAAGATGCCACAAGAAATGCTGCCTACACTGTGGATTGTGAAGATTATGTGCATGTGGTAGAATTTAATCCCTTTGACAGTGGGGATCCAGGAAACCTAATGGCATATGGTGGCGGTAATTATGTGGTGGTTGGCATATGTACATTTCAGGAGGAAGAAGCAGACGTTGAAGGAATTCAATATAAAACACTACGAACATTTCAGCATGGAGTCAGGGTCGATGGCATAGCGTGGAGCCCAGAAACTAGACTTGATTCATTGCCTCCAGTAATCAAATTTTGTACTTCAGCTGCTGATATGAAAATAAGATTATTTACTTCAGATCTTCAAGATAAAAATGAGTATAAGGTTTTAGAGGGCCATTCAGATTTCATTAATGGTTTGGTGTTTGATCCCAAAGAAGGTCAAGAAATTGCAAGTGTGAGTGATGATCATACCTGCAGGATTTGGAACTTGGAAGGAATGCAGACAGCTCATTTTGTTCTTCATTCCCCTGGAATGAGTGTGTGCTGGCATCCTGAGGAAAGTTTTAAGCTGATGGTTGCAGAGAAGAATGGAACAATCCGGTTTTATGATCTTTTGACTCAACAGGCTATTTTATCTCTTGAATCAGAACAGATGCCATTAATGTCAGCCCATTGGTGCTTAAAAAATACCTTCAAAGTTGGAGCTGTTGCAGGAAATGATTGGTTAATTTGGGATATTACTCGATCCAGTTATCCTCAAGATAAGAGACCTGTCCACATGGATCAAGCCTGTTAATTCAGGTGGTCCACAATTAATGAGAACTTGTTTGCAACCACTGGTTATCCTGGCAAAATTGCAAGCCAGTTTCAAATTCATCATTTAGGACACCCTCAGCCTGTCCTCATTGGTTCTGTAGCCGTCGGATCTGGCCTTTCCTGGCAAAGAACACTCCCACTGTGTGCAATTGGAGGAGACCACAAGCTGTTGTTTTGGGTGACTGAAATGTAAAACAAATTTTCTGTGTCCCTTAGATCCATAAACTTTGTATTTTTAATACATATTTTGGAGAATTTCTTATTTTTGTATCAAATACACTGTAAACTCTAGAAGTGTCCCAATTGTTGTTTCTGTTAAATAAAATATTAATGGTTTGAAAAGTAAAAAAATAAAAATAAAAAAAAAAATAAAGAGAAAGGTGTTGGCTGGGATGTGGAGAAATGCAATGCTCATATACTGCTGGTGGGACTTTAGAATAGTGTAGCTTCTGTGAAAAATAGTTTGGTAGTTGTTAAAAACGTTGAAACACGCAGTTACTCTATGACCCATTAACTCAACTCCTAGGCATATACCCCCAAATCATGAAAAACTATGTCCATACAAAACCTTTTTCCTTTTCAAGATATTGGTCAGAGAGAGAGAGATTGTGTGGGTGCATGCAGGTGCATGAGCAGGGGAGGGAGCAGGCAGTGGGAGAAGCAGGCTCGCTGCTGAGCAGGAAGCCTGGCAGCACGATCCCAGGACCCTGGCTGGGATCATGACCTGAGCAGAAGGTAGATGCTTAACTGACTGAGCCACCCATGCACCCCCCAAAACTTTTTTTTTAAGTCAATAAGTCTTTATTTAAGGAATTTTACATGTGATTCCTCCTAGTGCCAATCACCATAGTTCCTCCAAAGTCAGAATCATAATCTTCAAAACAGCCCCTTTAAAAAAAACTTTTGTTCAATCCACAGTTGTTGCTGTGAGTCCGGAATTCCTTCAATTGGGCTTCTTTGACCTCCACTTGAATATGGACATACTTCAAAAATCCCCCACCTGTATTTTGAGATCCAATTTCTCTACAGCCATGTTCAGGGTCAGTGTAGATGGATCTGCGTGGTTCTCAATTTCAGACACCCTCTAAACATGAATGAGTTCAAACGCTATTCACTCCTAAACTATCACACCCTAGAATTGCACAGATTGTTGGGATACACCCATACCCAAGATTTTAAAAATCTATTAGGTCTTTCACATAGTTTTACAGCAGAGAGACGTCTTGCAGTTCTTTCCCACAGACCTAAAACACAGCTCCCACACCAAACCTTAATGTGAATGTTCATTATTAGAATAGCATTATTCAGCATTATTCAGAATAGGCAAAAAGTAAAAACAATCTAAATGTCCATCAACTGGGGCGCCTGGGTGGCTCAGTGGGTTAAGCCACTGCCTTCAGCTCAGGTCGTGATCTCAGGGTCCGGGATCGAGCCCCGCATCGGGCTCTCTGCTCAGCAGGGAGCCTGCTTCCTCCTCTCTCTCTCTCTCTCTCTGCCTGCCTCTCTGCCTGTGTGTGCTCTCTCTCTGTCAAATAAATAAATAAAATCTTTAAAAAAATAAATAAATAAAAAATAAATGTCCATCAACTGATGAATGAGTAAAATGTGACCTATTCACACAATGTGTTATTATTGATTATACTGGAATGATAGTCTGATACATGCTACAATGCATAAGAACCCTGGTGGGTTGAGTTACTGTCTTCCAAAAGTCCTAACCACTCTTTGTGAGTGTGACCCTGTTTGGATTACACTGGATGTAATCAAGTTATAATGAGGTCATACAGGATTAGAGTGGGCCCCAAATCCAATGACTCGTGTCCTCTAAGAAAAGCAGTGAAGACAACCGAGACAACAAGAGAGAAGGCCATTTAAGGGCAGGGGCAGAGGTAGGAGTGTACAGTTGTAAGGCAAGGATTGCCTGCAGCGGCCAGAACCCCAGAGAAAGCATAAAACAGAATTTTCCCCACAGCTTTCAAAGGAAGCATGGCCATGTCGATGCCATCATTTCAGACTCCTAGCCTTAAGAACTCCAAGAAAATAAATTTCTGTTGTTTTAAGCCACCATGTTTATGGTAATTTGTTACAGAAACTGTAGGAAATTAACACAACCCTGAAAACATTGTGTGAAGTGAAAGAAGCCAGTCACAAGGGACCAAAATGTCCAGAACAAGCAAATCCGTAGAGATGGAAAGCAGTGCTTACCTAGGGCTAGGGATGATGAGTTTGGGGAGTGATGACTAATGGCCACGGGGATTCTTTCTAAGGTAATGAGAATATTCTGAAACTGATTGTAGTGATGGATACATAACTCTGTGAATGTACTAAAAGACAATGAATTACAACAACAACAAAAAAATAAATGAATTAAAGTGCTCAAAAAAAGGAGAGAGAGAAGGGCACAAGACTCAATGTGAAAGAACTACAAATAAGGAAAGCTGGAACAACCTGAGAAATGAAATAAATAATAATATTAGAGGGGCGCCTGGGTGGCTCAGCTGTTAAGCATCTAACTTCAGCCAGGTCACGATCCCATGGTCCTAGGATCAAACCCCATGTCGGTCTCCCTGCTCAGCAGAGAGCTTCCTTCTCCCTCTGACCCTCCCCCTGCTTGTGCTTGCTCGCTCTGTCAGATAAATAAAGCCTTTTTAAAAATGCTACTATTAGATTATAACCCACAGAATAAAATATATATGAGTCAAAAACTGAACAACTTAAATAACTGAATAAATAGGAGAGAAGAATACTTCCTTACAGAAAAATTCTAATTAATAAATGAAGAAGAGGGGCACCTGGGTGGCTCAGTGGGTTGAGCCTCTGCCTTCGGCTCGGGTCATGATC
Organism: Mustela lutreola; assembly: GCF_030435805.1. Taxonomy (NCBI): domain Eukaryota; kingdom Metazoa; phylum Chordata; class Mammalia; order Carnivora; family Mustelidae; genus Mustela; species Mustela lutreola. The sequence continues at coordinate 68,923,175 of NC_081296.1, read as the reverse complement.
TCAGGGTTCTGAGATTGAGCCCCACATCGGGCTCTCTGCTCAGCAGGGAGTCTGCTTCCCCCTCTCTCTCTGCCTGCCTCTCTGCCTACTTGTGATCTCTCTCTCTGTTAAATAAATAAAATCTTTAAAAAAATAAATAAATAAATGTAGAAGAAATGAGGGAAATACAAAATTGCCATTAAAACAATTACCATTTTAATTGCCATTAAAACACCTGGGTGGCTCAGTTGGTTAAGCCTCTGCCTTCAGCACAGGTCATGATATCAGGTTCCTGAAATCGAGCCCTACATTGGGCTCTCTGCTCAGTGGGGGCCTGCTTTCTGCCTGCCTCTTTGCCTACTTGTGATCTCTCTCTGTCAAATAAAAAATTAAATCTTAAAAGAAAACCACAGTAATAATTTTTTTCAAACAAAATACCCTGATGAATGCTCAAATTAGTAGGCAAAAGCTTGAGGAAAAGCAGGATACTTGCATAGTTTAAAAGTATCTCTGCCAAGATGGGATTGGGAGGGAGACCAACCATAAGTGACTCTTAATCACACAAAACAAACTGAGGGTTGCTGGGGAGAGGAGGGTTGGGTAAGGGGACTGGGGTTATGGACATTGGGGAGGGTATGTGCTATGGTGAGTGCTATGAAGTATGTAAACCTGGCGATTCACAGACCTGTACCCCTGGGGATAAAAATACATTATATGTTTATTTTATAAATAAATAAATTTAAATTTAAAAAAAAGTATCTCTGCCAAATGTTTACTAATTATAAAGAGAAAAATAGTAACTTTGAGTAGACAGCTCCTAGACATCACTGTAACCTCAAGGTTAACACCACCAACAGGACATATTGACATCAAGCACCCTCTGCTATAATGTACTAAGGATAAGGCATTTGCAGGAGACAGTCTTACACAACAGTATCATCTGTCATTGGTCTAAAACTCTAAGGGATGTCCTGTGTTTTTCTTTGCTTTATCTAGCAACCCCAAATGAGAAGGGCACATCGTTACTGTGGTATTCTTGCCAAAATGCATAACTTCAATCTAATCATGAGAAGATAGCAAACACATTCCACAAAACTACTGACCACAAGACAAGACTTAGAAATTATCACAAGAAAAATGAATTAATTTTTTTAAAGCAGAAATTAACAAATTAGGATAAAAACTCCAAAAGAAATAAAAAAAATCTCAACCAGGGATTGGCACACTTTTTCTGCAAAGGTCTAGATAGTATTTGAGGCTTTGTGGACCATTTGAGTAGGTTTCATCTACTCAGAGTTCTGCTATTAGAACATAAACATAACCACAGACAACATGTAAATAAATAGGCAAGGCTATATTCCAGTAAAACTTCATTTACCAAAATCAGATCAGGCAGAGGGCCTGGTCTGGCCAAAGAGCCTTGTTTATCAACTCCTGATCTCATCAGACCACTTTCTTTTTTTCAGAGAGAGAGCATGCGTATACTGGGGCAGGGGCGGGGAAAAGCAGAGGGAGAGAGAATCTCAAGCAAGTTCCAAGCCCAGTGTGGAGTGGATCTCATAACCCTGCGATCATGAATGAAGGTCAAATCAAGAGTTGGACGGTTAACGAACTGAGACACCAGGTTCCCCATATCAACCACATTTTATCTATCCATTCTCCCAATGATGGACTCTCAAATGGTTTCCAACTCTTTATCACTTCAAACAATGCTTTAATAAATAATTTCATACATGTACCCTCATAAACTATGCAAGCATTTCTGGATCATAAGAACTTTATAAGTCTTATAAGATTCCTATTTCCCAAAAGTCCTGCCAACATCTGACTTTCTAATTTTTGACAATTTAATAGGTATAAAGTTTCATTACTTTTTAACTATTCTGGAACATTTTATTCCTAAAAAGAAATATAACACTGATAACAAAACCTGAAACTTATTACAAAAACATAAACTACAGGGGAAAAAGTCATAAATACTGATGCAAAATCCTGAAGACATGGCAAATAGACTCTGACACCACATTAAAATAATAGAGCATATGCACAAGTACACAATGTATTAGAGGATTGATTCCAGACTGCAAGAATGGCTCAATATTATCCCATCAGATGATCATCTCCAAAGACTGAAATAACCATTCCATGTAAGAATGCTCTGTAAAATAGGAATAGATGGACACTTACTTAGTACTGCCAAAGAGATCTAGCTCAGCTCAAAAACTAGCACCCAGCTTACATAGGGAAACACTAGAAGCATTCCTAATAAAGCCTGGAAGAAGACAAGGATGGTCACTGTCATCACTATGATTTTATTTATGCTGGAAATACTAGGTAATGCACTTAGAAAAGAAAAAGAAAATACTGGTACAAAAATTAGAAAGGAAATGGGGAAGCCATCTCTACTTGCAGCTTATGTGGTTTCATGCCTAAAAAAAAAATCGAAAGCAGGGCTCTACAGTATGGTAGCCACTAGCCACATGTGGTTATTGAGCATGTGAAATGTGGCTTGTGTGACTTAAGAGCAAAAGCTATGATTCGATTTTAATTAAATTTAAAATAAGATAGCTTACCTATGATGGTGGCTACTGTATTAGTACAGATCTAGAGAACAGACCAAAAAACAATATGGACACACAAAATAAACATCAATGCCTTTCATACATACAAATAAACAACCATACAAAAGATACAAAGGCAAAACAACAGTAACAAAAATAACATAAAACACATACAGTTACAACAGTAACAACAAAAAATAAAACACTTAGGAATAAATCTGACAAGAAATTGTGAGACATGTCAAGGAAATTTTAAACACACAAAGGTGGCTGGAACTTACTATGTCCTTGGTTAGGAAATTCTATCGCATAAGATGAGATTTCTCCCTAAATCTCAGTTTATAAATATAAATATAAATCAGTTTATAAATTTAACAAAGTCCCATTAAAAATATGAATGAGTTTTTATAAATGAACTAGTTAAGCTAATTTTAAATCTCATATAAAAAGTAAACAAGAAAAAATACTCTAGAAAAGGGCACCTGTATGGCTCAGCCAGTTAAGTGTCTACCTTCAGTCCAGGTCATGGTCCCAGAGTCCGGGGACTAAGCCCCGCATCGGGCTCCCTGCTCAGTGGGGAGTCACTTCTCCCTCTCTCTCTGCCTGCTCCCCTCACTTGAGTTCTCTCTCACTCGCTCTGCTCTCTTTCAAGTACATAAATTTAAGGGGAAAAAGCTCAGAAAATGAAGAACCGGGAGTAAAACACATTATAAACCTTATATAAGAAAAGTTGGCATCCTAAGCTGGTAGAGATGAGCTGCCCAGAGGAACTATCAAATGTTAAAGGGACAACTTGATATCTATATATCTATATTTATCTATATCTATCTATCTATCTATCTATCTATTCATTCAAAATTAACAAAGATTTATTTTATTTTTTTTAATCAAAGATTTAAACATGAAAAATAAAGCCATGTGATTTCCAGAAGAAATCACAGGAGCAATTCTTTGGAACTTTCAAATGAAGAATGTGTTTCTTCTTTTTTTTTTTTTTTTAAGGTTTTATTAAATTTGGACTTTTATTCAGGAGGTCACAAGTAGGGCTTGCAATTCTGCATTTCTTTTTTTTTTTTTTAATTTTTAATTTTTTATAAACATGTATTTTTATCCCCAGTGGTACAGGTCTGTGAATCACCACTCACCAAAGCACATACCCTCCCCAATGTCCATAACCCCAGCCCCCTTCTCCCAACCCTCCTCCCCCCAGCAACCCTCAGTTTGTTTTGTAAGATTAAGAGTCACTTGGGGCGCCTGGGTGGCTCAGTGGGTTAAGCCGCTGCCTTCGGCTCAGGTCATGATCTCGGGGTCCTGGGATCGGGTCCCGCATCAGGCTCTCTGCTCAGTGGGGAGCCTGCTTCCTCCTCTCTCTCTCTGCCTACCTCTCTGCCTACTTGTGATCTCTCTCTCTGTCAAATAAATAAATAAAATCTTTAAAAAAAAAAAAAAGAGTCACTTATGGTTTGTCTCCCTCCCAATCCCATTTTGTTTCATTGATTCTTCTTCTACCCACTTAAGCCCTGATGTTGCATCACCACTTCCTCATATCAGGGAGATCATATGATAGTTGTCTTTCTCTGCTTGACTTATTTCGCTAAGCATGATACGCTCTAGTTCCATCCAAGTTGTTGCAAATGGCAAGATTTCGTTTCTTTTGATGGCTGCATAGTATTCCATTGTGTATATATACCACATCTGAAGAATGTGTTTCTAATTATGATCAGAACATAGACAATTAAGAGAAAAACTGACAAAAACTTCTGAATGGCTCCAAACACAATAAGCAAAGTCAGAAGAGAACCAAGAACAGAGACAAATGTAACTCCTATCAGACAAAGGGCTAGCTTGCCAAAAGAACTCCAGAGATTGGTAAGAAAAAAATAGAGAAATGAGTTACAGATATGAACAGATAGCTCAGCAAAAATCAAACATTTGATAACAACTTGGTGAGAGCATGGGGGTAACATGTCTCTCTTCTGTTGCTGGTGGGAGTATAAATTGGTACATCTGTGTGAGGGAAAACTTGTCAATATTAAGATCTCAAATACATATACTCTTTGAGTCCACTTCTAGGTATATTTGTACATGTACAGAATGACACATGCACAAAGTTATGGATGGCAGCACTGTTCATAACAGCAGAAGACTGAATTCAAGCCCCCTTGTGCAACAGCACTGTTGCCTCGGGGCCAGGGGACGGAGGTGTCAGTGAAGGAGGAGGACCAGGTTCTCAGGCAACGGGAACAGGTACTGCCCTATATATCTTTACAGATGTCCATATTTTTTGTCTTTTCTACCACATGAATGGTAGAAATACCATATGATAGATTATCTATGCAAAAACATGACATTTATTAACATGCAAAGAGGAAAAGGAAACACTGTATCAGCCGTTAAAAAGGATGAGTCAGCAGCAGATTTGCCAGTGTGCAGTGCTATCCAAAAGACATTCCTCAGGATGAAAAGGGACAAAGCAGGTAAATACAGTATGCTGTCATTCATGTACTTTAGAAATATACACACATTCTCAAAAATAAATAAAATATATAACAAAAAATAACAAAATTTTAAAGAGAAAGAAAAATATATCTAAAAAACAAGAAAATTTACAGAAAAAGATATGTATACTCTTATAGATATTAAAACATAGAATGTCGTCCAGAATGCCTCTGGAAATATACCCCATACTGGTGTGTGACTGCTCGGGGGAGGGAAAACAGGAGACTGAAAGATGAACTTGATATCATATGTCCTTTGCTACCGTCTGAATACTATTTTTACTATGTGAAGTTTAATATAAAACAAATTTCAAATTCTATATCCCTGCCAGACCTTACCCCTAAGCTCCATATCTATATTCCCAACTGCTCTCCTCGCCTTTCTCACAGGCACTCTAAACCCAGGAAAACCAGATTGATGATGCTTCCCACAAAACCTGTCCTCCTCCAATGCTCCAAGGTACTGTCGCCATCACGGTCCCCTCAGCTGCTCAAGCCAGAAGTGTGTGTTGTTCCCAGCTCCACCCTGTCCCCTCCTCTCACAGGCAACGGGCTCCTGTATCCTGGGGATGCTCTCTGTCCACAGCACTCTCTGTGCTGGGCTTCACTGCCAGGGCTCCTGACAAGGCGATGGGCAACTCTCACTGGGCTCTACCCACAGCTGCTCTGCCCCCTTCTCCTGCAATCTCATCATCCTGCTCCCCTGCTTCAAAGCTTTACAGCAGCTTCTGGGAAGTAACATGATCACATGGATCCAAAAAGGGCCAGAATTCACAACAGTCTATGTGATCTTCCCTTTCCTGTCTCACTATTCTCCAGCCACACCAGCCTTCTATTAGTTCCTCCAACTCTTCCTCCCTCATGGCCTCACTTGCCAAGCCCTCTGCCTGGAAGACTGCGCTCCCACCCCCATCTCTCCTGACACCTGACCCCCCAGCACTAACCTCTTCTGTTAACTGCCTTTCACCCCTCCTGATCTCAGTTTAAAAGGCACCCTCTTCAGACTACCTTTGTTGACCTACCAGACTAGATCAGATCCCGTTTTATATTGGCTTAGTACCCCTTCTTCATATAACTTACTGAGATGGTGATTAAATAGGCACTAAATAAGCTGTACATGGTTTTTCTCACTGCTATATCCCTAGGGCCTAAAATACTACCTACAAAATAAACACTTGTTGGATGAACAAACAGGAAGTAAGAGACAAAACTAAAACCAAAGGCTACCTCTCATCCACAAGAAGGGCTCATGTCAGCAGCGGCCTCCAGGAGGGAGAATTTCCTGCCCCAACTCTTGCCTCCGTTCTGGCCCCTGACTCACTGTTAGCATCTGCCTACTCACCACACTGTCTGGGGACTGAAGCTGGTCTGGCAAGGCTGTGCTGCTATTGTAGCCAGAAGTAACACCAGAGGAGAGGCTTCCATTGGAGCTGGTACACAGGGAGTTGGACGTGGCCAGGGTATGCAGCTTTTCTTCTTCCTGAGGACAGGGGGATGTCAACCAGCTTCTGGTGTAACCTACCCACTACCCCCACTCCACCCGACACCACCAGTCCTCACCTCCCCATCACCCAGCACCTCCCACCTCAACCTGAAACCCTCAGGCCTCCCCACAAGCTTACCCCAACTAAAAACCAAAGCTGCCTCCTCCCAGCTTCTGGCCTTGGGACAGGAGCTGGTCAGAGCAGGATGACATGGAAAAAGAGTGAGCACAGCTTTGAGCTGGTACTAGGAGTCTGACACCTTCCTCCATTTACCACATCCTGACTCAGAGGCAGCTCCAGTGAAGGCTGACCCAGTCTGACATCTGCTCTAGAACTACCCCGACATCACCGGCCTGTCCCACTTCCCACCCTCAGCAGCTGGGAGATGATCTGCTGGCGGATTCTCAGCTTCTCCTGCTCAGTCCGCTCCCGTAGCCGGGCCCGGGCCCGGGCAATCTCCACCTTGGCCTCCTCGCGAGCACGCTGGTATTCTTGCAGCATCAGTGCTATGTCAGAGGCGGGGTGAGCAGACCGTGATGCCGACCCTGGGCTCCTGAGGAAAACCATAGGGTGGAGAGATGCCCTCTAACATTATGGGCAGGTGGGTGACAGCCTTGGCCTGCTCATCCCAGACCTATTCAACACCATCCTCTCTTTGCCTACAGTTTGGTTTTACAACGCATTTTGAGGCTCAGGCCTACTGTCTTACATGGTAGGTTACAGCCGCTCTGCCCACCCTCTCCCATGACCTGTCCCCTGTCCTCACCCTATGCCCTCCCACATCCTCCTCTTTCCCTTGTCCCATTCTCCCACAGTCACCTCCACCTGCCCACAGAAGCATGGGACCCACTCCTGGAATCACTCCTGTCCAAGAAAGCTGTATCCTCCTCTCTCCAAGCCCTGCTCCCCACAGCCCTCTCACCCTATACACAACCTGCTCTCTGTGGGGTTCTGGGTCCACCCTCACCTGGTGGTCTCCACAACATCCTTCCTCAGTTGCTGCAGGTATTCTCGGCGCCTGCTGGGTAGGTCGGGGTCCCGGGTGGGGAGATCCCTGTTGGGCTGGAGGCTCCGTGTCCAGTGGAAGTTCTGAAGTCGTTCAGCCCTTTCTCTCCGGAGGGTCTCAATCGTTTGTTTTTGCCTGAGACGAAATGTGACTGATTCACTGAAACTGGCCCTGAATGCCCTCCTCCATCTTAAGATCTACCTCTGATCCCCAGAAGATTCCAGAGCTTAGCGGGGGAAAACGGTATAGCCAGCTATTAGCCTTTTCTGATTCTCCTCCAGCCCACCTCTCGCCATTGCCCGCCAGGCTGGGGGCCCTTACCGGGCATAGAGCTCCTCCCAGGTGGACCGCACAGGCTCTTCAGCAGTGAGCGCCTCCCCTGTCCCACTCTGCAGCACCTGCAGCAGGGCATCTGCCTCCCCAAAGCCGCGGTGCAGTTTTGCTTCTGTGAGTTCCATGCTGAGTGAGAGGTTCTGGGCCCCAGATTGCAGGGGGATCTGATCCCGCTGGGACAACTGAGGATCCCGGCTCTGGTCATCAGGAGGTTGTAGGGGCTTCTGTCCCTGCTCTCCAGAGCTCAGATCACATCTGATCTCCAGTGACTCCATCACACCTAGCTCCCCAGGAGAGCCATTCTGAACCCCACACCGAGGAAATTTGTTATGCACTGGGAAGTCCTTCGGGCCATGATGCTGGGGGTCAGGGGCCCTGCACACCTGGGAAGTGGGGCACAGCAGCACCTCAGACTGGCAGGCCTCAGTCGGGCCCAAAGTGGAAGCCTGGAGCCCTGTTGTATCAGTAAACTCGGAGACAGGGCAGGGGCTGAGGGGCTGGAGGCCTCCCCTTGAAGATGGAAAGTCCAGACTGGGCTGTGGCTCCACTGGTAATGCTGGACCCTCACCTCCATTTTCTGTCTTGCTCTCCCATTGACTTGGCCCCCTACTGCTCACTAGGCTGTCCTCTAAGGAAGCCAGGTCCTCTGGCACAAAGCCATCAGCCAGCCTCTGACTTGTGCTCCTCAGTGAGGGTGTTGGCAGTTCTCTTTGGACCAAGGTGGTGGTCCTGGGCTGAAGCTGCTGAGGCAGTTGCCCTAAGAAACAGACTGGGAGTTTGGGGCTCTGTAGTGGGCTGCCTGGGAGGCTCATCTCAAGGAATGACCTGCCATCGCTCCTTTCTAAGGGATTCTTGCCTTCCCCACATGGAACCCCCACTTGCTGGGAGCCACCTGCCTCATCAGTGCTTTGAGAATGATTATCCACTAGAGGCCTGGAGGTGTCAAGGAGGTCTGGGCTGGAGACAAGCTCCTGGTGGCCTTCCAAAGGACATGCTGAGGGGGCTGTGAGTGACAAAGAGTCTGCGGGGAGCCCTAACCCCTGGGTGCTGGCACTAAGCGTGAGGATTGGGGAGGAGGCCCTGTCCACCAAAAACATTCCCATGGTGCCCAGCTCCTTCTTGACCTTAGGATCCCTGACAGACTCCACAGCACTGGGGCAGGGCTCTGGGGATTGGGAGCCACTGAGGCTCAGGCTACCAATAGCCAGGCAGGAGGGATCCTCTGGCTGGGAACTGGGAGGTAGGGAGTCATCAGGAGAAGCCTGAGGGCTCACAGAAGGGAGGTTCTGCCCAAAGTGAGCTTTCTGAAACCTCAAGTGGGATAACGTGGGTGCCGGAAGGCTCTGGGGCCTGCAGTGAGTGCTTTCTTCCTGAAGTTCTGAAGGCGCTGCCATTTTCCATGTCGTTTCCTCTGCCTTTGTCTTCTGAAGTATCCCTGTGACACAGCCCTGCTCTTGAGACATGGTGGGAATATCTGAGCCCAGCACTTCGAGGACCACGTTGACCTCCTGAGGGTTGGCCTCTGGGGCCTGAAGGTGCAGAGGTGGTAAGGCCAGGTCAGTTTGGATGCCCTTGTCCATGGTGGTCTGAGTACAGCCGTCTATCATAAGGGCCTGTGTCACCTCATCTGGGATCTCCCTCTTGATGTTCTGTTCTTTTTCAGCCACACCTGGCTGGGAAAGACTTCCCAACAGCTCTGAGGTGCTGTGCAGCAGTTGTGAGAGGTGGAGAGACAGATTATGCATGCTGGTCCAGGAGACCAGACCAGAGCCTGGCACTGCATTGGCTTCTGGCTGAGCAGAGAGGTCGGTGGAGCTCCAGCGGAGACTGCACCCCATGGTCTGTGTGCCCTGCTCCAAGGTGCCCATCCTGGACGGTCCCACAGGACCACCTGCCTCTGATGGACACAGCAGCGTAATCTCATCTACTGAACCTGCAGCACTCCCTTCAGCCAAGAGAGGCTCCCTCCTCAGCCAGCCTGCTTCATCAGGGGTTCCCAGGAACTGCGCTCTCTTGTCAGGACCCTTACTGGCGGTTGCTCCCTCAGGGCTCTTCAGGATGTGGAGGTTCCCCAAAGCAAATGAGGAGCCCCATACTTCCCAGGCCTCACGTGAACCCTGGGCATTTCCCACACTGTGTGGGCTCGACAGGTCCCGGGCATTGGCAGAGGTGCTGAGGTGGGAGGAGAGTGGAGAGTTCTGGTGTTCTAGGCCATTGTCCATGCTTGAACAATGGGCCATGTTTGATGGTATCAGGCTCTGGGGTGTCTGGCCAGAGGAGACATCCACTGCATTGCCAAACACATACTGCTTCCAGCCGATCTGCACAGGCCCCTCTGGATAGGATAGGATGTAGGGATGGATGTCACTGGAGTCAAAGTGTAACATTCCTTTGTCTGCCTTAGAGTGCCACTTTTCTGGCCTGGCCTGGCTACCCAGTCTCTCTGGACTTTCCTTCCAGGTCTCTTCCAGGGTACTAGATGTCCAACTGGTCATGAAATCAGGGGTTGGCATGCAAGAGAGAGCTGATGACCTTGGGTAAGGAGGGGTGGCAGGTTTGGGGGGCCCGTGGTCAGCAGTGCTATTGTCCAAGTTAGATGGGGCTCTCTGACCGCAGCCCTCAGCTTTCAGAGATGTTCTCACTGCTGAATTACCTGAGAAATAGTCCCTGGTATGTGGAAACCACAATCTGTTAGGCTCCTGTGTATATTCATCTGTGGGGGAAGGAGGCTCCACACTCATGTTCAGCTCCAGAAGAGACCGGGAAGAGCTGACCACAGAGAACTGTGGTCTGAGGGAGGACCTAGAGTGTTTGGGGCCAGAGACGACTGCAATCACAGGAAGTGAGCCCCTGCTTGGGGGAGCTGGCTGCTCTGTGCCAGAGGCAGGCAGGCCAGGGCTCGGGGGTGTGGGCTGTGGGGCTTCACTTTGCTCCAAAGGCATGCTAGTTGAGTCTTTGAAGCCCGATGAAAGCTTAGACACAGAGGCCTTGGCTACACATGCCTCCTCTCTGCCTGCATCTCTAATCTGACAGCTGTCTAAGCCAACTTCATGAGAAGGCTGAGAATTCCTGCCCTGGGCAGGCTCTTTACCACAACCTGAAGCCTGATCTCTCTGCTGCTCTTCCTCCTCCCAGGGCCCATCAGCTTGCTGCCTGCAGATGTGTTTTAACTTTGCTACAAACGTGGCTTTGGGATCCAAGCCACTGTGATCTCTGGACTTAGTGGAAAGTTGTGGCTTTTCTGGAAGGCATTGGATTGCATTTCCTAAATATCCATGCTGTGGTTCCCCCAGAAGCTCACTCTCAACAGGCCCTTCACTTAAATCCAGGGTGTGGTGTCTCTCAGTTGTTAAAGGTGGTTCTGGTTTGGTTTGAGACTCTTGTTTACTCTGGTCACCTCCAGAGCTGTCCAGAAACATCCTCAGTGGCTCAGACCATGTGCCTGCAGAGGAAAAGGCAGCCTCAAGCTCTGTGCTGGCTTTCTTCTCAGCATCCTTTTTCTCAGGATACTCTACCAACCTTGAGCTTCCATCAGCCACTGAGTGGCTCAGTGAATTTGTCCCAACATGAGATACAGAAGGGGAGCTGTCCCCTTGAGCCATAGATAGGACAGCAGTAGAAGGCTCCAGAGTGCTGTCCCCTTGAGCCATAGATAGGACAGAAGTAGAAGGCTCCAGAGTGCTGCTGTCTGTTGGCCCTATTTCTCTATGAATGCCTTTGGGCTCAAGACCAGGTGCCAAGAGCACTTCAAGTTCCCCAGCATAGCTCTCTCCTCTCTCATCCATTCCACAGGCTCTGGAAGGCACTATGCAGGGTGGCTGGAGAGTTTGTGGGGCAGCCTTGGAACTCTCCTTTCCCAGGTCACCATCCCTATGACATGGTAAAGTGGAGGGTAGTGAGAAACAGGCAAGAGAAGTGACAGGTTGAGGATTGCAAGGAGTTGTTCTGCTGTCTTCCTGTCCCCCAGATGCACTAAGAGTCCTGCTGCTTTCAATGTTCCCTAAGAAGACAACACAAAAGGAAGTCTGCTGTGGGCACCTGCACTGGGCCTGCTCCTGAACTCCCCCAGGACCCAAACTAGGTCTTTGATCTGGCAATGGAGTCAGTCTGGGACGCTCGCTGCCAGCACTGTGGGCTTCTGCCAGCCCACAACCAACATTCTCCTTCCACTTCACACACTGCTGCGAGGCAGCTTCTGGTGCAACACTCCTCAGGACTCTAGACAGGATGGTAGCCTGTCTGGGATTTGACTCCCCTTCTTCTAAGCCAGTGGAAGCCTCAAGGCATTTCCCGTGGTCCAGGGTATGCACTGAGAGGCTGACAGAATTCTGAACATCACAGGTCACAAGCTGACTTTCAAAATAGGTTGTTTTTCCTCCCTGTGCAGCCACTAAAAAATTACCTGAACCTCCCCCACAAGTGGTATCTAGAATTCTAGGATCTTGATGCACTGGGCTGCACTCCTGACCATCAGGGCGCACGGCCCCTGCAGTCTCCCATGGAGCTAACTGGTTTCCCCCGTGCGGAATCATGCCAGGGTCGTCATTAGGGGCCCAAGAAAAGGGAGCCACTACTTCCTCTGATATTTCCCTCCTGTCCTCCATAACTGTTGACGGAAAGCTGCCTGAGCCCACAGGATCAGAAGAGGAAGGTGTTCGGGGTGCTTTCTTCTTTTTCTCTGTGATTTCAGAACAAGAGTGACACAGAAACCGTTCACCAGTTCCCAGAAAATGTCTCAGTTCTCCAGCACAATGGCTTTTGCCTAGAGTTGGGGCTGCATGGGAAGAAGTCTGTGAGGGATGCCAGGGCCCTGTTTTAGTCTCCATGTTGGGTGGATGTTGAAAGCTGTCTTCAGGGAGGGGTGTGGCCTGAGGAACTTCCCTCTCATTAGTCAACAGATGTCCTGATGTAGCAGAGAGAGATGCCACATGAAATCCTTGTGCTTCAGCCTCATTCCCGGTCCTGTCTGACACTAACTGGTCCCTTTGTGGACTCTGAGACCCACCTGGGGGCCCTGAAGAACATTCAGGTCCTAATGAAGTCTGATAGTAAGAAAGAATTTTGTCCTCAGCCCCAAAGTCATGAAGCTGCTTTCCCTGGGCCTTTGCTTGTCTGATCTCCAACATAGCATGGCCCGTGGAAGTATGAGCACAGTGCTGTGGGTGAGGCACCCTTGGCAGGGACACAGGTGCTGAGAAAGGGCCACTAGGAGAACTGAGGTCTTTAGCCTCCTTCTCTGCCTTCTGCCTCACCTGCTGGCCTTGCCTGTTACCCTCTTCTAAGACGCAGTGGGCCTTCTGTTCAAATGGGCTAGAGACCCTATTCAGAGAACTGGTTCTTTCTGTTTCTCTTTGTACAGCTTCCTCAGCTTCAGAAACAAAACCCTCTCTGGGACTCAAACCCATTGAGATGCTTCTGAGGTCCTCTCCTTGGTCTTGGGTAATTGCTGATCTGTGGCCCTCTGCCAGCAGGGGAATGCTCTCTGATACATGGGATTGACCATGAGATTCCATGGCTGTGGATGTCACAGACCCACACCAAGCAGAGTGTACCAAGGAGGAGCCCCCTCTAACATTTCCCTGGGGACTGTGGCTTTGGAGCTCTCCACTCAGATTCTGACACCCTGCTCCAGTTACCAAGGCACTGTCAGACATTTTCAACATTGTGGGATCCAGCACATAGTCAACTGAAGAGATGCTTACAGTATCACGTGCATGAAGACAGTCTCTTGGCAGCCTTGGACAATTCAAGGACAAGGTACTGCTCAGGTCTCCATGAGGAACTGCAGAGGAGTCTCGCCAACTCAGCACTGGGCCAATCTCCTGGCTGGAAGATATACCCATACAATGCCAGCTTGGGCTACAAAGTTTCTGAGTTGACAAGATCACTGTGTTTTCCTCTTGTAGGCTCCCTCCACTTCGCACAGCCATCTCCTCAACTCTGCCTTGAACTTTGGGTTCCTCTTGCTTACAACTACTTATATATTTGGCAACTTGGCTTTCCCAAAAACTTTCCACAACTTCCAGTTCCTCAAGACTTCCCAAGCCACAGGGCTGTCCTCTGGAGCTTGCAGATGCATTCCCTGCTTTGGCCTCCTTCTTAGAAGACATCTTGGGGCTCAGTTGCAATGGCAGAGCACCAGCCAATGCCTTGGTTCTTGGATCAGCACAAATGCCTGCGAACACTCTACCAGCTGTACATGTCCCTACATCACCAAATGTGTCCCGGGAGGGTGTGTCTAATACAGTTAGGAGAGTGTGCTCTTTCGCAAACTTGTCTTCTACACATTCTCTTGACTTGAAGGGGTACAAGGTGGTTTTCTCGACCCAGGGACCTTTCCCAATGCTACTGTTAACCTCCATTTCTCCAGCTGTGTTATCCCTAAAGGTAACATCATCTCTCTGTTTTGGAGATGGTTGATCCTTCAAAAACATGTGGTTTCCAAAGCTGCCTGGCCTCAGGACATAGTCAGCCATCTCCTGGTCCCTCCAGTCCTGGAACACAAACTCTTTTTTGACTCCCGGTGAGTGAGAAGCATTTGGCTTGTTATTCTGCTTGGATTCAATTTCCAAGATGCCACTTTCCAGCTGCATTACACTCCTGATTAGCCTGGCCATTTCATCAGCATTGTTGACTCTTTTATTTTGTTTCTTTTCAGAAGGTTCTTCTTTAGGGCTTAACATTACTTGTGACCTTCCAGGGCCCTTACATTCACTCAGTTTTTTTTCCTGAGAGCATGTAACTGACTGGAATCTTTCATATGTAGACTCTGTCTGTGGAAGCTTAAACTCTTTTGAGTGGCCTTTGGAATAGAGAGCTTTCCCAAGAAGCCCAGATTCATTCTTCCTCTCAGCCTTGTGAGCTAGACTCTCATCCGGGGCCATCATGTTTGGGCTACTTACTCTATGATGTACTGATCTGGACTGCAAAGAAATAGCAGTTTCCCCCAGCCTGTCCTTGTCAAGGGCTAAATTGATGGTTTCATAGATGAAATCGGACCTGGCCCCAGAAGGAAACTGTCTGTTCATATCAAAGGCCTGAGTCTGCCTTAGGACTACATCATGATCCTGCTCTTCTTCCTCATCTGCCTCAGACTCACAAATAAGGAGAGGCTTCCTAGACCTAGAACGGCTTGAGCAAACATTGCAGTAGGACTGTACAGTGGCCTTTTCTCCCTCCTTGTGCTCTGAAAGGCTGTGCTCATTTAAAATTCCAACTTGATTTTCAAATTCACATACTCCTGTGCTAGTAGATGAAAGAAAATGTCTGTTCTGAGCAACAAAAAAATAAACTGAATTATGGCTTTCTTCTTCAATATTACCAGGGCCCTGCCCTCTTTCTCTGCTAACTTCCTTGGTGTTCAGATCAAATGGCCTCCCTGTTGTAACCTGCTGAGATGAGGCAATCTTGGAATTCTGGTTTTGTAATAGCACTGGCCAATTATTCTTCAAATAAATATTTTGGAGAACCTGATGGTCATGACCAAAGCCCCAGGCTTCTCTTGGGGGTGGGGAAGGCACTCTTGATTCTCTGCAAGCCGGGATCTCTAAGGCAGTTTCTGTCAGGGCATCCCGGCTTTTGGTCACATAGAATGTCTCCAAGGGAGGTGGCTTTAAGGAAGACAGGAATGGATTCCAGGTGGCAGAGTGAGGGTACCGCTTTGGACCTGACGCAAATGAAATGCTTGGGTGTCTTCCAACCACTTCCCTGGAGCTCTCCTGATAGTCTACCTTCTCTTCCTGAAGGCATGGGTAGCCACTGGGACTGAACTGCCCCTCCTGGCCTGCACTATTCTCCCTAAGAGAACCCCAGCCCTGGGGCAAGTGGTTTTTAGTGGCTATGGAGACATGACCATGACAAAGGCTCCTCTGGAAAAAGTATTCATCAGAGGAAGTGATCAGTTGAGGTTTCCCACTACTGTGAGAAGACTCTTCCAAGCTGTTCTGCTTGGCTTCACATGCTTCAGTCATAGAGTTTGCTATCTTGTTTCCTGCAAAGACTGGTGCATTTGTAATTCCAGAAGTCAATGATTCTACATCGGCTGAGTAAGTTCCACTATGACTCACCTCTTTCTCTCTAGTTATAAAGGAATCTGAAGTCCCTTTTAACTCAGCACTCAAACTGTCCTGTTCTTTCTCTGCTCTCAAACATCTAATTTTGGATAAATGGATAGGAAGGTTGTTGAAATCCAGACTACTTGATACCCCAGAACCAACTGGCAATAGAGTATCTGTTTCTTTGCCAGAAGCTTGGGTCAAGGAGACAGAGTCTTCTTCGAGGGAGGAGAAAGCTGGCCTGGATTCTCTAACAGCCTCCAACACAGGATGGGACAGTTCAAGGAGGTACTTTTGCTGAAGGGCAGCCCAGTCCCTCTCCTGGGCGCTGCCTACATGAGGACTATTCACCCAAACTGCCTCTGTGGCAGCCAAAATGCTTGGCACACTGGAGTTGTTGGATACTTCAGGGTTGGCCTCCTGGGCTGTGTCAGAGATACCTTTGGTCCGAAAGATGCCAGCAACTCGTGGCTGAAGAAGCCTGTAAGACCCCCAGAGTGACAGCCTAGAAGTATCAGAAGCAGGGATTGCGTACATGCTGCTTACATGGCCGGGCAGCTCAGCACCACCTCGGGGCAGTTTGGAGCTGTAGGGCAGGAGTGTTTCTGCCCCTTGTGGCTTTAGTTCTTCCATATTTTGCCAATTTCCAGGCTTCTCCCATCCACAGGGCTGAGATTCCTGGACCTCAGGACTTGGACATAAAGAACCCACTATTCCTGAGGGGCTGCTGGAATTGATCTTAGAGTCACAGGAAAACCAGGAATCCATGGACAACAGAGGGCTCCCTCTTGAAAGCTGCAGGCCTTGGAGTACATTTGCCTGTTCAGGGGAGCTTGCCTCCATCTCTGACTCAGGTTGCTCACAGCGGGGCTGGGGTGGGGGCCCAAGGTAAAATGAACTGCTCCCTGGCAGGATGGCATCCAGCCTGGCTTCTGTTCCATGGTGGATGGGACCAAGGTTGTACATTGCCTCCTGGTCGGCTGTGGGCAGACTGGAGGTCTGTAGGTGCCAAAAAGTCTCTGTGGGCATCTCATCCGCTGAACTAAAGAAAGGCTCCTCTTGCTGATCTTCCCTCAGTTCCTCCTGGGCATCAAGCAAGCTATCCAGGGAAAAGCTCCTTTGAGTTTGGGTGAATAGTCCACTGTTTGAGGATGCGGTGAAGCCCCTTACAGAGGCTCTCACTCTGACCCTACGGTGGCCATGGCCATTGGGAAGATAACTACTCCTTGGGCTGTCTGGTGGGCTCTCATACCCCTTCTCAGCCAGTGAGTCCTCAGATATTTGGCCATCCTCACTTTCGGAGTTCTCTGGCTCTGGGAGATCCTGTTCTTTCTCCTGGGGGTCCTCTGGCTTTAGCGGTTTCATTAGGGCTTTGGTGTAGACACAAGAGAGAGAATCCACAGAGTAACTGCTATCTACATCAGATAAATCACCATCTTTCTCTCTTATGTGGTCCACGCTTGGGCTGAAATCTGTGAGTGAGGATGTGGAGTCTGGATCTCCCACAATGTGTTGCCCCCTCAAAGGGCTGCCAGGAAGCAAAAAGGAGGACTTTTGACTTTTGACCATAACCCTCTGCTGCTTTTTGGATGCCCTGGTTGGAGGTGGTGGTTTGGATTCCACCCAGAAAGTCTTGGCTGCCTTTCCATGCCCAGATGCCTGTTTGGGTCCACGGGGACATGAGGAAATGCAACAGGCTCCCTTATAAGTCTTGTGGGTCCCAAGGTTCCCTTCTTTTTGCCACCTTGCTTGTGTGTGGTCAGGGTCTGCTGGTTCCCTACCCCTCCTGGTACAGGTGTAAGGGGTGAGTGCATCTGGCTCATCCCTTGGCTTTAGCTTGTAGGCTGAATGATCCAGAGATGTTAGGCTCTGGGACACCATCCAACAGGGCTGCTTACCCACTCTTTCCATTTCCTGGATGCTGGTAGATTCAGAACTCACAGTGAGGGCGGTGCCTGACGCTGAGGTTCCTTTCCTTGCCAAGGCCCCTTTAGCAATGCAGAGATGCCCCTTGCCTGAGGAATAGAGGGCATTCTTACTGAAGTATCCTGTCCTTGGAGGGTAAGAAGCAGCCTGGGGCAAATATTCTTCTGATGGAATTTTTTCTGATATTTGGTCAGTAGGATCAGGCATAGGAGGTAACACGGTGGAGGGGTCCCGATTCAGGAAAATACTGTGGAGAAAGGAAAGCCAGTTCAGAAAATAAAAGGTCCCTATTTCCTACTCACAGAGGGAATATAAAGTCCCATTTAGTTTGCTCTACAAGAGGTTAACGACTAGGCCAATGTCACTGACCCTCTAGCCTTTGAGGTCAGAGAAAAGCTCTACAGGTACAAAAAGCACCTGTGGACTACAGTCTTGGCTTCAAAGAGGCCCAGCTATACTCTGTCACTCAAATTCTTTATCTTATAAAAGGACTGAACCAAATCTGAATCTAAACATGCCTTTAGGGAAAACTTCCATTAATAGTCAATATGAGGAACAGAGGAATAATCTAAATGATACTGCAAGGAATCAAACAGGCAAATCTATGAAGTGGCATATTCTACAGAACTGATCCACTTTTAACAAAGCAATGATATGAAGAAATAAAAATGAAACCAAAAGAATTATAAGGAACTTAAAAGGTCCCATGCAGTATATGAACCCTACTTGTATCTTAATTTGAACAACTGTAAATATTTTTGAGGAAATCAGAGAAATTGGATATGGCCCAGGTTTTAGATTATATTGAATAACTGATCTTAATTTGTTAGGTGAACAATGACAATGTGATTATAAGAAACGTCCTTGTTTTTTAGAAATCACACGATGTCTACAAGTTGCTTTAAAAATACTTCATCAGGGGCACCTGGGTGGCTCATTGGGTTAAGCCTCAGCTTGGGTCATGATCTCAGGGTCCTGGGATCGAGCCCTGCATCAGGCTCTCTGTTCAGCAAGGAGCCTGCTTCCCTCCCTCTCTCCTTGCCTCTCTGCCTACTTGTGTTCTATCTCTCTCTCTGTGTCAAATAAATAAAATCTTTAGAAAAAATACTTCATCAGAAAAAGAAAGGAAAGGAAATTAATGCAAGCATGGTAAATCTTGCTAATTGCTGAATGTGGGAGACAGGCATACTATCCTCTCAACTTAGTTTATGTTTGAAAAATTTTAATAAAAAGGCAGAAAAAAAACCCACAAAACCTGCCTAGTACTTGCCTAGTACTCTGAAGACCAGAAAGGTGAGCAAACAGAACCAACAGACATGAACTATAAACATGCTATGGGCAAGACCCCAGCTGGGCCTGGAGGATATAAAGAAGTAGACACAGTCCCCTGCTCCATCATCACCTTGACCGAATGCAAGGAGTAAAGGAGAAAAAAAAAGGAAGATCCCAAATTGGACCCAAGAGTCAGCAAGATAGCCTTCCACTTGCTTACCAGTTGGAAGGTAGGGTCAGGAAGCTTACTTTGGGTGGCAGGACGGGTGGGAGGGAGAAGGAAGAAGCGTGTAGGAACCGAGTCTGGTGTGAGGAGACATGAGATGAAGGGGGTGGCAGAACAGACGGGTGGGAGGGAGAAGGAAGAAGCGTGTAGGAACCGAGTCTGGTGTGAGGAGACATGAGATGAAGGGGGTGGCAGAACAAACACAAAAAGATGTACGTGGATAGCCAGGGTCTAAAGAGCAGGTGAAAAACGAGGCTGAGATTCTTACTTGGAAGATATCACCAAAGCAGCAAGAGTTGCCACTCAGATTAGGAGAAGGTAAAAGCCTGAGTCTTAGATCTCACCTAAGAGAAAGAAGAGTAGTCAAAAGAGGGAAAAGGTAGGGAAAAAAAAAAAAAAAGAGGTGGGAAAAGTGGTGGGGAAGAGAGGAGTAGGCAAATCTTTCCATTTCAGACTGAGAAACTGAGGCCCTGGGAAGTAAAGAACACCTCCTGAGCAACAAGGCTGTAAACCTCGGTCAATGATCTCAGGAGACCACTGTTGGCTGTACCTGTGTAGGTGGGGAAAGTACAGGCTGCAGAGCCTTCGGAGGCTCAAAGAACTGCAACCTGTCCGTCTGCTTCCACGTTGAGGCCCTGGTACCATGGCATCAGTGCTGGGTACCCGGTGTGGGGGCTTTTGGGTGCAGTCATCCTGGATCCAGCACAATGCCGTGTGCCGCTCCAGTCCCTTCTGGGCCTCCAGCAGCCTCTGCTTGCTGATGATTCTCTCTAGCTGGAAGAAGGCCTTTCTTCGCCGGATGTCCCGCCGTGCTGCCCGAAGTACTTTCCGGCACCCAAATTGCAGTCGCACCTCCCTCTTCTGGCTTCGGACCAGTGGGGATAGTGGAGTCTCAGGATCTGCCTGAAGCCAAGCACCAGGTGGCACACAGGCCTTGAGTTCTTTCTCTGCCACGTGGTCTTGCTGCTGCTGCAAGCCAGCTAGCCAAGTTTCTTCTCTGAAGAGCCACTCCTGCTCTGGGAACCAAAGACACCTGTGAGAGAAAGTCAGCACCTCCCTCCCTGCCTGTGCAGCCTAGACTCAGACAATTCTGGCTGTGGCTGGACATTAATGGAGGCAAAATGCTGGCCAGGCACCCAGCACTTGAGAGCTACCCAGCCCCCTTACCACAGGGCTAGGGAAGGAAGCCCCCAGGCCTTAGCACATGCTGGCGCAGGCAGCAAAGCATGGATAAAATGTGCATGTGAGGAGAGAGCAGGGGGCCCATCACTCTGAGGGGCAGTAAGGAAGCTAGCTTCCTTATTCTTGCTTCTAGCCCCTCATAAGAGCCTCTGGTTTCTAAAAGAGGGGAGAGAACACCTAATACCAAAGATTCCATCATATCACAAAGAAAACAAAGGAGAGAATACAGAAGGATGTGGAAGCATGAAAATGAAGAGATGAGAAGGTGAAGCAGACATGGTGAGCAGTGGGCACCTACTGTCTTTAATTTGCCGGCTGATGTGCGCCTGGTCCAACTCCAGATCCTGCTTGGCTCTAATCTGTCCTGCTAGGATTCGCTGCCTCAAATCCCCCACGTAGTGCTGCTGCTGAATCTGGGCCCTGCGGGGCGCCTCTCCAGCCCTCTGTGGCTGGTGGTCCTCGTCACTCTGCTCTTCCAGCACTCTCCTATCACAGAGGGGCCGGGGTTACCCAAGTGAAATGCAAACCCAGTTCAGGACAAACCAGTGGCAGTCTAAGCCTTCCTGAGAGCCCTGAATTCAACAGAGCAGAGAGGGCTTTGAACTTCTGGCAACTTGGGACACACAGGCATGCTGTCACAGGCAGTTCATGATGTCACAGTGCAGGAGGTGAGAATGGTCTTTAGACTAGCATATTCTTAGACTGTGAATTGACCAGAAACACAGGTTCATTCTGGTTAAGGAAAATGACCAGGAAAGTAAAGCAGCTTTAAAAAACACAAACATTTTGGGGCGCCTGGGTGGCTCAGTTGGTTGGACGACTGCCTTCGGCTCAGGTCATGATCCTGGAGTCCCAGGATCGAGTCCCACATCAGGCTCCCAGCTCCATGGGAAGTCTGCTTCTCCCTCTGACCTTCTCCTCACTCATGTTCTCTCTCACTGTCTCTCTTTCAAATAAATAAATAAAATCTTTAAAAAAAAAAAAAAAAAAAAAAAAAAACACAAACATTTTAATTAAATCAAGAATCTTTGTCCTTTAAAAAAAGAATTAAAAACTTAAAACCTGCTGGAAACAGTAGAACAGAAGCTCCAACAAACACTGTGGGAACACAAAGTCTCCTACATGTTCAGAGATTGTGACTCTATCTCCATTTTATGAAACAGAAACCCTCTGTGAGCTGGGAGTAGGAGACAGCCAATACAGAGAAGAGAGAATTTATATGTACACCACACCTGTGTGTGTGGCTGGAGACCCGGAGGAGAGCTGGTCTTCACTCGAGGGCAGTTCTCAGTGAATGAGCCCAAGAATAGGGTTCAAGAGTTTTAGACTTCTATCATGACTTTCAGAGATACACACTGAAATACTTACTGGTGAAACAGTCTGGGATTTATTTAAACCCAGCTGGGGGAGAACAGGGGAGAGTGGAAAGGGAGTGAGTGAGGATATAAATGAAACAAGATTAGCCATGCTTTGATGACTGGTTGTGTATTTGGAATTGTCCAGAATACAAAGTTTGAAAAGAATTCTAGATTGCAGTCATGCTTTATACTGCAGGTTCCTGTGTGGCCATGGATGAGATACAGTCTTCCTCTGAAGACTGACAGCTTCTACCTGTATGGCTTTTCCCTTGGTCACACATGGCCTCTTTTGCAAGGACCTCACAGCAGGGTCTCTCCATCTCTGTCATTTGGGTTTCTAAAGGAGTCAACTGCATGGGCCTTCTGGGTTGTAGAAATAGGGTGTGACTGGGAGGGATTGGGTTGTAGGAGTAGGGTGTGTCGTGGGCTAACAAAAAAGACCCAATCTGCTCTCCTTTCACCAGCCCTTAGCCTTCATTCCAGTCCCAGGATGCCAAGCCTCTTCAAGGCCCACTTAATGACTTGACACTAGATAGTCTGAGCAGTAGTACTCTAGGGGGTTCATTTACCTGGCTTACATTTACTACTTTGTAGAACAGAATGAAATCACAGAGGCATATCAAAGCAGAGGTCCATAAACAATAGCCTGTGAGCCAAATGTGGTCCACTGCCTGTTTTTGTAAATAAACTGTTATTGGAAAATTCATTCACTTATGTACTATCTAGGCTGCTTGAGGAGCTGCACACAAATTTATGGCCCACAAATACTAAAATACTATCTAGCCCTTTACAGAAAGTTTGCTGCCTCTGTCGTAGAAGAGATTGTGATTTTTTAATACAGCCTTCAGAGGAGAGTGAAGGATAAATGGGGGAGGGGCAGAGTATGGGTAGGAGGTAGCAATCTCTTCCCTGGGAAGGAGGCTATGAGGTGACTCAATCTACAATGGGTCCAAGGACGTGGGACAGGCCCAGATATTGAGTATGCTCTGGGGAAAACTGGTGCTGACTGCTGTGGCCAAAAGGCCAAATACACACAATGGAATGTACAGAAAAGAGGAAAGGCACCCTTTGTCACATGTGAGGCAAAAGACTAGGGACAGCAATTAGGACGAAAACCAGTTAACACCAAACAGTTAGAAAAGGCTGCTGATGGGAAACATTTTGTACATGCATTACTGCTCCAAATTTTGTCTGACCACAGATATGGCTGAATTACAAACATGACCATTAAAGACTCTTAGAAGAACCCATCTAAAGCTCAGAACATCAGATGCAAAGAGCAGGAAGGGCATCTTTATTTTTAATTCCCAGATGGTATTCACAACTTCCTCCTCTCCCTGTCTCCCAAATCCTCATATTCACAATTTGCTTCTCCAGAGTAGACAACTCCCTCTACCCCTCCCCCAGCAGCTAGCCAGTCACCTTCTGCAGACCCAGTGCAGCTTGCTTCCCAGCACCAACAAGACCTGCAAGGGGAAGCTGTTTGGAATGAGCACCAGAGACACAGCACATTCACCCGAGATGCCACATGCCAATAGACTGAAAAACGGCTCCTGAGCTAAGCACATCAGTCAGATGTGCTTTTCCACCCAGAAAACAGGTGGAAAAAAAAAAAAATACCAACCTCGTGTTACACATCTGGGTAGATTATTACTGGCGAGTCTTCAGTTACCTGCCAGCCAAGGACCTTTATCAGATGACTGCCCTTCATCTTGGGTGGCTCCAGCATCTCCCTGCTGCTTGCTGGACTCCACCACATCCTCCCGAACCTTCTCTCCCAGCCCTCCCAGCTGCTTTGAGGCCTGACAGCTTCTGCAGCAATGTGTACTCACTGAGGTGGCAGTGGCAGTAGCAACAGGGTCTCCCAGGCTCTAAGCACTTATCGTCAAGCCCCCCAAATTCCAAAGGGGAAAATGCAACAGTTTTCAAGGACAAACTCCTCTCTGGTCTACATCACTACTGCAAAGGGAAAAAAGAGGCAGGCTGGCCAATCTCCTCTGGCTCTGGAGTTGGCTCCAGCTTTGCAGGCTCTCCATGAGTGCTCCTCCAGAGAGAAAAACGAGGGAAGAAAATTCTAGGACAAAGAGAGGCTTTAGAGCCCACCCCACCGGAACAGATGAGACTCTCATGGAGACACAGTCACGAACCAAGTCTGGGAGCCCAGCTGACAACATACAGTTTTCTCCTCTCTCCTGGGTTCTCTCCACCAGGCCCCATTCCACCTCACTTCCACCAGGGCTTGACACACAGATGCTAGCTACTGGAGCTGCGTAGGACCGCAGGCTCCTGGAGCTGGTGCTAAAGACTGGAGGCAGCGAGTGGGAGAGGCCTGAATTCTCCAATCTCTCTCTGTCCTCTCCAAATGAAAGGGTGCATTCTTGGTGTTGCTGAAAGGTCATGTCAGTGCCCATGGGCTATCGAGCTGAAAAGACTTTAAAAAGGCAGTGTTCTCTAGAGTGGATGGGTCAGTTGGGACAAGGTGGGAGGCATGAAAATGAAAGGGAGGCTGTGTACCTGGACAGCTCTACACAGGGGCCTCTAGCCACAGGGCTGGCAGCATCAGGTAGCAGGCAAAGCACTCTGTGTGTACTTGCTCTTTCAAAACCTATCACACAGATCTCTTGGAGACAGATGGTGGTATCCTTACTTAGGGTGAGCCAACAGACTTGGAGACTCAGTAACTTGCCCAGGGCCACAGAGCTTTTATTTCAGAAAATCAGGACATCAGGCTGCCTGGGTGGCTCAGTCAGCTGGGCGACTGCCTTCAGCTCAGGTCATGATCCCGGGGTCCTGGGATCAAACCCCATGTCAGGCTCCATGCTCAGCGGGGAGCCTGCTTCTCCCTCTCCCTCTGCCTGCTACTCTGCCTGTTTGTGTTCTCTGTCTGTCATATAAATAAGTAAAATTTCTTCAAAAAAAAAGAAAGAAAGAAAGAAAGAAAGAAATTCAGGATGTGATGCAGCTTTATCCAACTCCAATACGACTTTTCAATACCACAGCTCGTTAACTTGCAGAGCTGTTCCCTATATACCTGTGAACTCTGGGAAAGACAGAGCTCCAGTGTATCTTCCCAGCAGAAACCTGACCTAAGACAAGGCCTCCTTTCATGACTGTACTCTGACAAAACAAAAGCTCCAGCTGCCCCTTAATCCACCTTGGCCTTGATACACTCCAGTTGTGTCACCTCTCCCAGCTTCCCTGTCACCCCACAGAGTCCTCTGTCATGCAATACTGGGGCAATCTTGCCTTCAACTCTGCCTCATCCTTTGGTCCTTAGCAGCCCACATGTGAGGACTTGCCTGCTGTTTATGCTCTCTGCATCACAGCACTTCTGCTCCTATGTCTAATGTCCCTCACCACCAAGATCAGACCCAAGACTGTCGTTAGCTGCCAGCAAATACTCCTGGCCTGAGAACAGAGCAGCTATATCTCTCGAAGGCACCAGGGGAAAGGGCCATCAGAACCCCCCAGAGCTCCATGTTCATGATGCTGGGCAGCCTCCCGATACCAGTGGTCTCACAGACACTGAGTCTCCTGCTGGCATTTTCTATAGAATGTCCCCAGGTCAGAGACTACTTTGACTTACAGGAAAGATACCCTTTTCCCAGTATCTGACTTATGAGACATGTAGATCTGGGAAGGGCATTCTATGTAGAATGGATCAATGACTATGAAGAAGAAAAGTGGTTGCCACCAATCACATAGAAAATTCTGACTCCAAGCTTTCATGGTCACAATGCAGGCGAAGTGGGTTTGAGAGGGTAGAATCCTGAGATATTTGCACATTGTTCCAGGGGTTTCTGACCCTCTTATGTGTAGTTCGGGACCCTTGGTATTGAGGGAAAAAAAGGATTCTGAGTCCCACACTTTCTTTAAACACCTAGAGGAAGCCATAGTCCTGGAAGTTGACACACGCTATGAGCTCACAGGCAGTCCAGAATTTAAAGGGGAACACAGGGAGGTAAGTTCAGAAGCAGTTTCAAAGATATGTGTGAACAAGTCACATTCAAATCCTGACAGAAGAAAGCAGCCATAGTAAATATCAAATGATATACTCCTTCCAGTGATGAAGAAAGTTACAATACTGAACAGGAAATGAATGAGGGCCAAGACTGCTTCCTTGCCAAAAACAAGCTAAGCAGCTAGCTCGGTTCCCCTCAGTCACTTGTGCAGGCCTCACTCACAGCTTGGCTACTACACTCACCTCCCTTATCCAGCTCCATGTTGTAAGAGACCAAGAAGTAAGAACAGTAGGTTCCACAGTGGAAGGAGCACATGTTTCTCACCTTTTCTTCCAAAGCAAAGGGCAGAGACCCAACCGGGAGGCGGTGACATCTCCATCCAAGTCCAACCATTCCAAAGAGCCACTGCCACCGAGAGCCTCTCCGACCTGGGAACAAGGAAGAAAGCGGTGAGGCTGCTCTCACCACCCCCAACTCAAGAGAATGAGACAAAGCTCAACCTTGTCCCTCAAAAAGGAGAAGCAGGGAGGCTGGCAGCCAACTTGAAATCGCAGCACACTCACCTGCCTTCTCTGCCGCAGGACAGCGGCTTCTGCAGGGTGGTTGAATCGGAACTTCTGTGCTTTCCCCAGGGTTATGACTGCTCCTGTGACAGAGACAGGTAAGAATTAACCAACAGCTCACATTCTGAGTGTGTATTACAAGTAGGGCGCTCTTCGGGAAGACAAAATCCTGCCCTCAACAAGTGGATAACTTAGGTCTGAGTCAGTTAGAGTCACTGGATATTGCACAGCATACGTACTGAATTAACAAAATGAAGAGGAAGAGTTCTGCTACTCCAACGGAAAGCAAAATGAGTTCCTGGTGGAATAGTGAGGGAATGCTTAACATTAGATTAACAACAGTAGCAATAGTAATAGAGTAACAATAGTAGTAATAGTAATAATGATAATGAGAATTCACTGGGTGCCAAGAACACTGTGAAGAACATCACATGAACTAGCTCATTCCATCCTCACAATAATCCTCTTACAGCTGTTTTACAGATGAGCAAACTGAGGTTCCAAAACTTTCCCAAGGACACAGTTACAAATTTCAGACAGTCCTTCTCCTCCCTGACAGCCTGGAATTCAGGCTTCTTTGTTTATGGGAAGACGATGGTATTAGGAAACCTTCACATCTCTGAGCGCAGAGGCTGGTTTTCCCGTCTTTAAAGTCTGCTTCCCTGGGCTCTCTGGGTTTGGCCCATGAAAACGGTGGGAGTCCATCCCTCATCCTGGCATAAATAGAGTTATAAGCAGTTTTACCTTGGGTTAAACGACAGGAGGCAGTGACCTCCCGGCCATTGACTGTGCAGCGGGCCCCCCGGGCAGGTCGCAGAATGACTACCCCACAGGCACTGGTGATAGTGCAGTGGTCTCTCTCAATCCATTGCCCCTGTAGGACTATACAAGAGATGGGGGTCAATGGGGTGGGAGACAACCCAGGGAAACACCCCTTCTATGAAATCAGAATCGACACCTGGAAGATCTTACATTATGGTAAGAGAGGAAGAGCCACCACCTGAAACCACCCAGACCTGGATCCTCCCACCACGTGGGTCTCCTCCTATCATGTCCCTGACCCACAACCACAACACTGAAGCAAAACAGGAACAGCCCCTTGATCTTCAAAGATTCCTCCTCTCAGGTTCCTCTAAAGAGACAGTTCAGGCATGAGTCATGAGTACCTGCCACAGAGTCAGACCCAAATGTTCTATCACTTACCAATGTCCTGTTCCTGGTCTGAGTCAATCCTTCCTATTTTTGTTGTCCCCTCCTAAAGGAAAAAAACAAATCTTTTTAAACAAGAATCAAAAGGGACACAGCCTGCCCCCAAAGCAGAGTCCACTTGTTGGAGTGTTATCACTGTCTTCCCATACCACTCTGGCATTTTCCACACCAGTTCTCAACTTTGGTCCAGGCTGTTCTGACTGCTCTGCCCACTCACTGCAGCCCAGGAAGCCTCTGAGAAGGCAGTGGGGGGGGGGGGGGTATAAAAAAGCAGCACCAGTTCTTTGCAAAGTCAACAAGTATTGGCAAACTCCCTTCTGTCCCATAGCCTTAGGGAATAGCCATGACCGTTGGTCAGAGATTCTCTAGTCTGAGGAAGTGGGCACACAGGCAGAACTCTCCTCCAGGGACTAAGGTTGGTGTGGTTTAAGTTTAGTACATTTAATCTCAAAGAGGCACATGTTCTATGAAGATGTATGGAAGCACAGGATCTTTACCTTCTTGGTCGACAGATGAAGTTCAACAGACACCAGATTCTAAGAAGGGTAAAACACAAATAGGAGAAAAGCGTATCTAGAATCAAAAAGGACTGGAAGAGTATACGAGAGGAAGGGAAACTGGAGTTAGCATAAAGGAATCACTGGGTTAGTAGAAAACAGGCCTTCTGGCGCGTGGATTATGGCAATTCTTTTAAGAATACATGCCTCTGTTTGTGGAAGGCAACAACATGACAAATGCTGAGTTTAGATACATGTTTATCATGTACTGAATAACCAGTCACTATGTCCCAGGCATTGCGCTGAATGCTTTATAGACATCTCTTATTTAATCCTGAAACAACCTAAAATAGTTATTATCCCCCTTTTTATATATGAAGAATCTGAAGCTGATGGGGAAAGTTGCCTATGGAACCCATATACTAAATAGGAGAGCCATGGCTAGAATTGATGTTTCTCTGGGCCTGAGCCCATGTTTGCCTATCCTCACCGCACCACCACCTCCCTGGTAGCTGATGTTTTTGAAGTGACCAGAGAGTTCCCCACTAGGTTTCACCATTAGTAGTCAGAAATGGGCGGTCCCTGCAGCTCCCCCAAAATAGCTGGTGTAAAGGCAGTTTCCTCGAAGAAATGAACGAGACTATGACCTTACTGGGCTTGCACACGCAGACAATCAGAGCCCCACCTTTTCTGCTCAGCCACTGAGGACCACACAATCAAATGGACGTTGGCCCCTACAAACACTATGAAACAAAACTGAGGAAAAGGGGTTAAGACCCCTCCTACCAGTTTCTGGTCAGCCCTGATGATGAAATGCATTCCTTACAAAAAGATAAGGTCACAGCCTATCACAACTCCTACATCTACAGGGCAGAAACCATCACAAATCCCAACGGCATTCTCATTTTACAAGGACTTAGTTGATGTCTGTGCTTGCTGCCCCCTCTGCTCATTTATGTAGGAAGAATTAATGGCACAGGGCAGTTATGAGAATGAAGTCCAGGATACCACTAACCTGTGCTCTACCCACCCTTCCCTCTGTCCTCTTCCCACCCAAGGTACTTGGGAAGTACCCAAGGTGACCAAAGGGAAAAGAGCTTCCTGAGCATTGCTAGGGATTAGTTCCATGTCTTTAACCAAGACAGCAATGCAAACACACAGAGAATCTTGAGCAATTACTGCTATACCATTGCCCAAACCAGGATCTAAACAAACAAAAAGAGAGAAACTGGGTACATAAAATGCAGAAATGCCAGGATTAGAACTGGACTGAACCCTCACCCTTCAGGTTCACTGGAAATGCATCAAGGAGGGGTCACCACCACCAGCGCACACAGACTCTGCAATGAAAACCAGCACTCCTACATTCGGAGGAGGCCTGCACCCATCTCTCGCCTGATTCAATCTCAGTCCTGTCCTTTAACCCTCTGATGCCACCCTGAGCTCTACCACTTGAATTCTAGTTTCATCTGCTGGCTCCACATCCAACCAATACAGCAGATCAGTTCTACTCAAATAGTAACCATTTTAATCCACCTGGTCTTTTCCTAACCTCCAACTTATCCCCTTGGTTCTGCTTAATAGAAGAATTGATAGCCTTTGGTATTTAGATCTGTTTTTTAGGTAACAGCCACTTCTGCCTGAGGCATTTTCACTGAGCTAATTTACATTCACCGTGTTGAAAATGAGCTACTTTAATTTTTTGAGAGGCTTGGTCCCTGATATGGACCCTGAGGGCTCATCCTAAAATGAGCTCTCTTAACATCTCACTACCAGATATACTACAGCGTTAGGAGCCTGAGTTCTCCAGGGGTAAGAGCAGCATTATGTATCTCCCATAAACTCTGTTCCTTTCAATTGGCAGCTGGGAGCAATTCGGAGATTGAAGATTCGATTTGCAGTGAGCACAGGGATTTTGGCCACATAAAGTATGTTCTGCCAATCACAGGGATTGTCCTTCTACGGAGACACAAACATTTTGATAAGGACAGGATATGATGTACCTACCACTGGGGACTGACTCTCAAAATGCTTCATTTAGAAATGGTGACCTGCCTCTCTGTGACAAAGAACCAGGTGATCCAGGCCTTGGAAGGCAGGAGCTTCCTCCCCTTGTTCCAAATGGCTGGTGGTGTGCCCTCCCTCACCGTGCTGGCCCACCAGCTCTTTGGGCTCTCCCTCATGCTTTCTTTAAGCTTTCTGCATCTACTTTCATTCTCCTCTCTTCTTTCCCTGGTAAACCTAGTAACGGAGAAGCAGGAGGTACACTTTTTGTTGACTTGAGAGTTGAGAAGTGGGGAGGTGTTAGAAGGAAACTGTTTTAGATCTTGATTCCCCCTGTAGCCTCTGAAAGCTGTCTGTGAGCAGAGCTCTGGAGTGCCCATGGGATTTCGAGGTTAGGATTTCACTTCCATTCCTGCACTCTTGTGCTTCGGGAAGCCAGAAAAGGAATATAAGCAGCATCTTTCTTACTTTAAAATGAGGAGATTAAATCACAGAGAATCAAAGTAAGTTATATAACAGCAGCAGTGGCAGCCACAGAAAAACAAATAATTATTCTGATTTCCAATCTTCTGCTCTAATTATACAAAAGCAAATGAATCATAATTGGTTGGCTAGCCCAGTTTCCTGAGGGCAAACCTGAAGGCAGCTTTGTGGCAACTGGCTCAATTCACAGATGTGTAGCTGCTGCCCTTGACTTCTCCCTTTTTGACCTCTGGGACCAGTGGCTCAGGAAAAGAGGGAATGCACCAGCCTGCTCACCTTAAGGTGATAGAGCACGACACCTGTGCTGAGTACGTCGTCTTCCAAGGCCATTAGATGGGGCAGGCTGGAGTCAATGACCACACCAGCCCTCCTCCTGTTGATGTCCACTCTGTAATGTTCCATAAGGGCCTTCCACTCGTTCCACTTCTGGGTCCAGTCTTTAGTCAGCTGGTCTATCTGCAGAGATGGAGGAGGTGGTTTTAGGCACCACCCCGCCCATGGAGCAGACTTAAGGTCAGAAACCATCCTGGCTTGATTCCTCGTGGCATTCCTTCCTCACTTTTCCTCACTGTTACAATTCAAAGCTCCACAGAGGCCATTGCACCTCCTCTGTGAGCTGTTTTCTAACATTTCTCCAATATGCAAGTGTTACTTTTATAAATAGAAACTCCCTCAGTAAATGTTATTTTTAAAGTTTTCTGCAACAAGCATGTATTGTTTCTATAACTTGACAAAAATGCCATAAATTTTTTTTATTAATTGAGATGTTAGTTATATGTTTATAATTTCCCTTTCCCTATTCCTCTTCTGTGTGATTCATACTGTGAGATCAAGTTCTACATCAGGCTCCATAGTGGGTGTGGAGCCTGCTTAAGAGTCTCTCTCTCCCTCTGCTTCTATCCACTCCCTTAAAAAAATAGATGATAGAGATAGACAGATAGATAGGTAGATATATACAGCAAGTTACAGGCCTTAAGATAAGGCCACCTGGGGAACATGAATGAACAATGTTGAACATAAGGTGCTTTTCTCTTCTTTTGGTGGAAATGGTGGAAATGGATGCCCAGGCAGGAGAGTTATCCTGGGAATGGAAGAACTGAGGAAGCAAGAAAAGGACCTGAAAGACAAGTACTTCTCTCGTAAAAGGGATACTTGAGAAAAAACAAAGTATGTCAAGTTTAGGTACAAGTGTTTTACATACCTCAGAAATGTTATTTTTAATGTTATACTCACTGAGTTGAAGTTTGCAAAGAATGAGACTACAGGGTACCCATGAAGGGCTGAGTTGGATGAAGACCTGGCAGAGGTGAGCAGCAACACACTCTGGCTTACAGTTTAGCCTGCCTGCTCAGCTACCTGGAGGTACCACTGAACACACCTCCCCTTCTGGCTGGCTTTCATCACCTACCTCCCTTACTGCCTAAGGTCAAAGGCCAGCAAGTGGCAGATTCAAACCCAGATCTGCCAGAATGTATAATGTAAAACTGCTAATGAGCTTGGAATGATTTTGACTCTGTACTTCATCTTTTATATATACAGGAGTGATATTTTCCTTTTTCTTTCTTTTTTTTAAATTTATTTTTTCAGTGTTCCAGGATTCATTGTTTATGTACCACACTCAGTGCTCCATACAATACATGCCCTCCTTAATGCCCATCACCAGGTTCATCCATCCCCCCAACCCCCTCCCTTCCAAAACCCTGTTTGTTTTTTCTGAACCAAAAATCAGAATGTATATTTAAGCATTGAATTTTTGAGAAATGTCTGGATATGTGATGTAGTCCTAACATTTAGTTTGGGTAACAAAATACTGACATATCCAGGATACTTTATAATGTATAATGATGGTGCAATAGAATACTGGGAATTGGGACATTTGGGTTGTGGTATCTAAATGTAACCTGTCACCAAATAATGCCTGCCACTTCTTCCTTGTAAGTGCCTCCAGAAATCACCATTTAATCTAACCTTCCTAGATGTCTTGTCCTCACCTTCATGGAGTCACAAAATTAGTCTCTTTCCTAGTTGATCTCTGTGCTTCCAATTCATCCTACACACAACTGTCATATTAATTTCCCAAGATATACCTTTATTATGTCACTAACCTGGTTCAAGAAGCCATGATTAATACTGTGAATGTCAAGTTCAAACCTCCTAAACTGGCCCTAACCTCACCTCTACCACTCTCTGCCATGAATATATATTCTCATCCACTCGGTCTTCCTCACACTGTGGGCTTCCACATGGCTGCCCACATCAGTTCATTCTTTCAGTTCCATGGTCTTGCTAAGATTATCCCACCTTCATCCCAAATGCCTAACCCTTTCTTCCTATCTAACACACTCTACCAATCTTTCAAGATCTAGTTCAAGTTCTCTAGCCTTCAGCCACATCACTGTGATGCTGATCCTGAAAATTCCAAGCCATAATGATTTCTTCCTTCCTTAAGCTCTTTTTATATAACACATGTAGTTCATTACATTTAACCATTCTCTAAATGTGTTTCCAAATAGAGTTCCAAATAGAACTTCTTTTTCTCTCTTGAAGCATCATGCTGAACACCTATTTGGTGCTCAGTGAACACATGTCAGTCAGTTCATTTACTGACTGGAAAATAATTTTTTTCCTAGGCTACTGTCCCTATCCAAAGGAAGTTATCATGAACCCCTAAGAGAACAAAACAAAGAAAGCCAGTTACCAGCCCCTAAGGTAAACTCACTCTCCACTCAAAGCTCAGTGAATACCAAAACTGTCTCTAAATTAGATAGAACCTCTCTGTCCTCACAAGGGAGCAGCCATGACTCAGGAATAATGGAGGGAAAGGAGATCTACTACCAAGGTGATGCAAAGCATAATTCAGTCCATCCAATTCACCCACCTTCAATTCATTCTGGAGAACCAACTCCTTCAGATTCTCATCCTTTTCCTCATTCGATGGACAGTAGTTTCTCTGCATAAAGAGAGAGATGTGCGATGTGGGTCTCATCCTTATTCTTATGAAGGAAGATAGGGGTAGATAAAGACTTTATCATTAAAATCAGAAACAAATCAGAAACTAAAATACTGGGGATCATATTAGTACAAAGAAAAAAAATTCAAAGAAATTTTTCTGGAGGGCCCCATTCCCTGAATCCACCTACACACAGAAGGAGGGCCATTTAGGCAAATGCCCTTTGGAAAACAAAGATGATATAGTGGGGATGCCCACCCCATCTGAAACTACTCATGTCTTGTCTTTGTTCCTGCCTCTGTTCTACAAGTGTACCTTAATTGAAAACATGGAATGCAGCAGGGCTCAGATTTTATGCAGAAGAAAAGCAGGTTTGGGGGAACAGAAAAGTTCTAAGTGCCAGAATACCAGTTCGAAGCTCAGCAGCATGGCTTTGAGTCTTCCAATCTCTTCCCTGAGTTCTCTGATCAGTTTTATATTTGCATCCTGAAACACAAAGAACTTGGTTTCACAAAGACTGATATCAGGCCCCCAAAAGCTCTAAGATGCTACACAGAAATAGTTTGGAAAAAGTGGTTTATTACTTTGGAGTAACTTCTGAGGCAGTCTTCTCAAAGTATGGTCCCAGAACCACATCACCTCCATCTACGAACTTGTTAGAAATGCAAATTCTGCACCCGCAATGTACTTAACCAGAAAATCTTGAGGGCTCGGGCCTACCTGTGGTGTAACCAACCCTCCAGGAGGTGAGCAGGAGGGTGACAGGTAACACCAGTGCCAGCGCACGTGTGGGTAGTAGATGTTCATCTTCCTGCAGTGCAACCACATTTAGTACCTACCTAATCACATGGCCCTTTAGAACAGTCCACAGACAAGCTATATAGGCTTGGCCACCAGTTTGTGATCCCTTCCCTGAAACTCTTTGCTGAAATTGCAAAGCACATAAGGAATTTTTTAAAGTTTCTCACTATTACTCAACTTTTCAAAATGAGTGAGTTCCTTATATGCCCCTTTTAGACTGAAACAGAGAACTCACTGCAGTTTGCACAGAAATAAATAAAATACAACCATGCATCCATGTAAACTCAAAATAAAAGCAGAAAACACAAAAAATTTTAAGTGATCTCCCTTAGGGTGGCAGTGGTACACCAGAGATCTTAAAAGGAATGGTCTCAAAGAAATATCTAAAATAATTTTAAAAGGTAACTGAATGAAGTCAGTAGAGATATGAGAGAAGGGTATGACACCGAAAGAAAGAATTCCACTCTGTCTTCATTTGGCAAGGTCAGGCAAGTTGGGGTGAGGGTGAAGGGAGAGAAAAAAAAGAAAGAAAGAAGGAAGACAAGAGGAGGGAAGGAAGGGAGGAAGGAAAGAAAAGAGAGAGAGAGAGAGAGAGAGAGGAAGGAAGGAAGAAATTAATTTTAAAAATGAGAGACTAAAAGAAGTTAGTGTAAATGATACCAGACCAAGACTTCAAATGAAGGTCTCACCTCATTTACCCGTGGCTTGTTGATGATGTGTTTGGCATTGGATGCATATCTCAGGGTGCTCATGGTCTCACTGTAGCAAGTGTGAGCAGGAGACACAGCTGAGGTAGAAGGAGAAAGTTAGAAACCACGCCAAGCCCTTCCAACCCAGCCTGTAACCACATGCCTTACTGCTACCGTCCATGCTATATCATGAGACCCTTAATGAAAGGGGTGGTCACAGCCCTTTCTCTGAGGCAGAGTACTAGTCCCAACAAGATCTAGCATCCCACTCACTAGCAACCATGATAGTTTTGGAGTTGCCCCCAAGACTGTCCTTCAGCAGCCAGGTCAACACGGAGTCCCGGTACGGGATGTAAGACTGCCTCCGGGAGGACCCCACTCCACTGCTGGTCCCAGACAGAGAGCTAGGAATCCCACTGTCACCACCATCACTGGCTGCACTGTTGAGGCTCTGGCAGCTGCTGAATGCTTGAGAATTCTGGGCTTTAAAGACAACAAAATAATAAAAGTGGAAGAAGAAAGGAATTGTGAAACACGTGCATTAAAACAATGGCCGAAGAACACAAATTTAAGTATCACACTTTGTAATCCCTCTCTGCATGACAGAATAGTACAAATTTCAATCCTGAATTAGCCTTTGGACTCAGAACACAGACTGTGACCCACATGATTTTTCAGTCTTCCTTCTTGAAATGAGAGGGTTGGGATGATGACCACACAGGGGTCTCAAGTGCAGACAAAAGAATATCCATTTTTATGGCCTCGGTCAGGAGGTAACTTTATAAAAAGAACCTTGTAAATGTCTACCCCCATTTTCATAAAATGAAAATATGTGAGCTATTTTCCAGAGTCTCCCTCCCACTCTGATAATCATCTATCAGCAAAATACCTAAGGTGGAGATGACAATTCCCAGAGTCACAAGAGACTTGTTGATATTGGCTCCTTCAGTAATGCGGTCCTTACAGTAACTGGGATCTGCTCTTTCACTGAAACAGTCAATGAAAAAAAAATAAAAGCAAAGAAGACACTGTCCTTGAAATGCTGTTGAAAGACACTATCCAGGGGCGCCTGGGTGGCTCAGTGGTTGAGCCGCTGCCTTCGGCTCAGGTCATGATCTCAGGGTCCTGGGATCGAGTCCCGCATCGGGCTCTCTGCTCAGCAGGGAGCCTGCTTCCTCCTCTCTCTCTCTCTGCCTGCCTCTCTGCCTACTTGTGATTTCTCTCTGTCAAATAAATAAATAAAATCTTAAAAAAAAAAAAAAAAAAAAAAGACACTATCCATTATGCTGTACATTATATTAAAAGCCCACATGATAAATACTTTTTAGAATTCACTACCAGGAAAAGTATTACCATCTTGTAATAAACTGGCATTTCCTCCACTTCTTGGGCAATGGAAATCAAATAGTTCATTATCTTTTTTTAATTTTGGATGCCAGAGCACTTTTAGCTAACTGTAATGCTCATTTACAGTAATGATATTAGCATCAATATACCCAACCTTTGTTTTAATTTCACCTATTAATGGCCTTATGGTATCTGTGTCATTATCTGTCAACGGTCTTAAATTCCTTTTTTAAGTCAATGGGAAATATTAAAAAGTCATACTTCCAGGAGTCTGACACAGTTTCTTCCAGACAGCCCTTCATTTTTCCCCCCAAAATGCCAGAGTTGCAGCTGACAGAGACAATACTTCATTTTTAAGGGAATGATGTACCGTATTAATAATTTAGTAGTTTTAAAATAAGAAAATTTGCTCTATCTCATCTCACACTTTTTTTGTGACATCTCCAAGACTTTCTTCTTTCTGGATATACATGTGACTACAATTTATGCTTTCTTCTAATACTTAGAAGATCATATCTTCTCCTCAATGAAACAGTATTTTAAAAGCTTTCTTTCTTTTTTTTTTTTCCAGTAACATACCGGCACACAATCAATATTAAGACAGAGAAAAAAAAGTGTATTAACTCAGTTACTTCCATTTAGAGCAGTGTTTTTTTGATCTTGGCTATACACTGGAATCACCTGGGGAGCTTCAAAAATCACTGATCTCTGCACTGCCTCTGACCTCACTATTAACACAAGTTATTTGATCAGAGGTGAAACTAAGGCAGAGAATTTTTAAAGGCCCAGGTGATTTTAATAGGCAGCTAAGATTTAGAACCCTTGATATAGATTTTTTTTTTTAGCCCCTGGAAAACTATAATTTCTTAAAATAGCATTAAAAATTTTTTCTTTTGTCATTTTCTCAGGATGATTGAAATGTGAAAAAGGATGGAACAAGTTTATTCCTTGTAAAACGGGCAAGAACAAGGTCATTGCCAAGGGATTAATTCCCCTTGGCTTTGAAATCCTAATTACCTGCCTGCTAGGTCCACAAGGTTGATCTTGCTAGCAATTTCAGAGGGGAGGTTGTTCTCCAGGATTGCCTAAGGGAGAAAACACATTTAAAGTTTGTCATTTGGAAGACAGTGTTTTGGGTTTTTTTCCCCCCTTAGAAGCCCTCCTAAACAAGGTGATATTCTGGACTTTTAGCCAAATCACTCAAGAAATCTGTATTTGAATGTGCCCTGAACCAGATGAGCTCTCAAAGTCTGATAACTCAATGAGTAAGCCCTGAGTTCTTATTTCATTAAAAATATGAGCAGGACTTCCACACAGTAAATCCCCACAAAGTCTTATGAGCACAATTTTCAGAGGTACCAGAAATTTTAATGCGATTTAGCAGGTAAATGCTCAACTCCCCTCTTGGGGGCTGACTCTCATCAGTAGAGATCCACAGTAGGTGTGGGGCCCCTCTCAGGGTTTGCCTCTCCTTAACTGGAGTCACAGCATGTTAACTCACCAGGGCAAGCACTCTACCTATGCTCTCTACTCAGGGGGCACCCAGCCCTCAAGAGCAAAACTATTTTTCCTTTTTTTAAAAGAAATTAAGTGTGGGGTTTTGTTGTTCCATTTTATTGTGCATCCATCACCAAAATCCAGTTTTAAAACATTTCCAACAATCCCCTAAATTCCCTCAAGTCAATTTGCAATCAAGCTCCACTCCCATCCCTATGCCTAGGCAACCACTCATCAACTTTCTATATAAAATGTGTCTTCTCAGGATATCTCATACAAATGGAATTACACAAGGTCTAGCTTCTTTCACTACTTAATTATTTTGAGATTTATCCACAGTGTCGCGTGTATCAAGAATTCACTCCTTTTTTAACACTGAATTGTATTCCACTGTATGAATATACCAGGTTTATTTATCCATTCACCTCTTCATGGACATTTGGGTTATTTCCAGCTTTGAGCAATTACAAATAAAGCTGCCACGAATATTTGAGTACAAGTCTCTATATGGACATACCATTTCTTTTCTCTTGGGGAAAAATAGCTAGGTGTGGTTTTAGATTATAAGGTAGATATATGTTTAAATTGTTAAATTCTCTTCCAAAGTTGTATCACTTTACATTCCAACTGGTAATATAGTGGATGAGAACTCCAGCTCCTATATGTCAGGTCACAAATTAGTATAATCCTCTTTTCAATTCTAGCTGTTTTAAAAAGCAGATAGTGGTATCTCATTTAAATTGCACTCCCTTAATGTTTAGTGATTTATGCATCTTTTCAAGTGCTTAATTGCCATCTGTATATTTTCTTAAGTGTTGATTTAAAACTTTTGTCCACTGTTTTGAGTTGCTTTCTTACTATTGATATAGTTCTATATATATTGTGGATACAATTCCTTTATCAGATGTTTTACATATACATTTTCCCTATCTGTGATTTTTCTTTTTGTTCTCTTAATAACGTCTTTCAAATAAAAGTTTTAAATTTGGATCAATGGTAAATTTCAATTTGTTCTTTTGTTCAGTTTGTATTTTTAGTGCCACATCAGAAAAACCTTTGCCTAATCCAATATCACAAAGATTCTCCCAAGTTATCTTCAAGTTTAATAGTTTCAGGCCTTACATTTATGTCTATGATCTAGTTGGGAGTTAATTTTTAGATAAAGTCAAGGTATGGATCAAAGTTGTTCTATTTGGGGAAGGGGTTTGTTTTTACTTTTAACATATGGATATCCACTTATCCTACCAGCATTTGTTGAAAAGATTACATTTTGCACTGAATTGCCTTTGCAAGTTTGTGAAAAATACTTGCCTGTATACATATGGGTTTATTTTGGACTCTCTTCAGTTCTGTGGATCTATTTGCCTATCTTAACGTTAATGTCACACTATTTTGATTAGCCTTTTATTTTTGCTTTAAAAATCATTATATTAGGAGCACCTGGGTGGCTCAGTGGGTTAAGCCTCTGCCTTTGGCTCAGGTCATGGTCTCAGGGTCCTGGGATCAAGCCCTGCATCGGGCTCTCTGTTCAGCAGGGAGCCTGTTTCCACCCATCCCTTTGTCCCTCTCTGCCTACTTGTGATCTCGTGCTCTCTCTCTCTCTCTCTCTGTCAAATAAATAAGTAAATAAATCTTAAATAATAATAATAATAATAACTTAATTCCTATAAATATAGAAAGTTTACTGCAATATATCTTCTTTTCATCTTCACTTCTTTGTGCTTAGTGTATTATGTATGACAATGTATATATATATGATATATGTAACACAGCATTATAATTATTCTTTTTTTTAAAGATTTTATTTATTTACTTGAGAGACAGTGAGAGAGAGCATGAGAGGGAAGAAGGTCGGAGGGAGAAGCAGACTCTCCGTGGAGCTGGGAGCCTGATGTGGGACTTGATCCCAGGACTCTGTGATCATGACCCAAGCCAAAGGTAGTTGCCCAACCAACTGAGGCACCCAGGCACCCTATAATTATTCTTTTATACAATCTTAGTTTTTAATAACATTGGAAGAAAAATAAGGAAGAATATATTTATGTAGCTTTTTATATTAACCCACATATTTCCTATTCTTAGCACTTTTCATTCCTTCCTGTAGACTTAAGTTACTGATACTGCTTTCTCTCAACCTGAAAGATTTCATTTGATTTTCTTACAAGTTACAGTTGCAAGCAATGAATTTTTTTCTTATTATTTTTTTAAATCTAGGAATGTTCTTATTTCCTCTTCATTTGGTAAAGTTAGTTTTGCTGCATATACAATTCTTGGTTGACAGTTTTATTTCCTTTCAGCACTCTGTCTTCTGGGGTTCAATGACCATTAATCATGTAATTGTTTTCTTATATATCATAAGTCATTTTTCTCTAGCTATATTCAAGATTTTCTTTTTGTCTTTCAACAACTGTGATATATCTAGGTATGGATCTTTTTATGTTTATTTTACTTGGAGTTCTTAAAATACTTGTATCTGTACACTAATGATTTTTAACAACTCTGGAATTTTTTTGGCCACTATTTTTCGAATTTTTCTTATGTCTATTTTCTCTTCTCTTTCTGGGATCCCCATTACATTTATGTTAACACAACTGCTGTATGTTAACAGGTCTGTAAGGCTCTGTAAAAAAATTTTTTTGAAGATTTTTATTCACTTGACAAGAGACAGAGAGAAAGGGAACACAAGCAGGGAGAGTGAGAGAGGGAGAGGGACAAGCAGATTCCCTGCCAAGCAAGGAGCCAGATGTGGGACTCGATCCCAGGAATCTGGGATCATGACCTGAGCCGAAGGCAGATGTTTAACAACTGAGCCACCCAGGCACTCAACTCTACATTTTTCTTTAGTCTTTTTACTCTCTCTTCTTCAAACTGAATGATTTATTTATTTATTTTTAAAGATCTATCTATCTATCTATCTTAGGAGAGAGAGAGCACAAGCAGGGGGAGTGGCAGGTAGAGCAGGCTGAGGGAAAAGCACACTCCCTGCTGAGCAAGAAGCCCGATACAAGACTTCATCCTAGGCATTCGTTTAACCAACTGAGCCACTAAGGTGTCCCCAAATTGGATGATTTCTATTTGTCTATATTCAAGTTAGGTAGTTCTTCTGCCATTCTCCTATCTGCTCAAGTCCCCCTACGTTTTTGTTTCAGTTATTGTACACTTCAATTCCAGGACCCCAACCCTATTTTATCTAACAATTTCTATGATTTTATTGAAACTCTGTTGAGTCACTGGCATTGCTTTTTCCTTTAATTCATTAAATATGGTTTCCTTCAGCTCCTTGAACATATTTATATCAGTTGCTTTGAAGACTTTGTATGCTAAATCAAACATCTGGAGCACTTAGAATCAGTTTCTACTGACTGTTTCCCCTCCCTTTATGACACTGGTTGCATTTTCTTA
The DNA here is from genome assembly GCF_030435805.1 of Mustela lutreola. Lineage (NCBI taxonomy): Eukaryota > Metazoa > Chordata > Mammalia > Carnivora > Mustelidae > Mustela > Mustela lutreola. The sequence goes on along the minus strand of NC_081296.1, from coordinate 68,881,892 downwards.
TTTCCTTTTGCACGTCTAATAATTTTTGGTTGAAAACTAGACCTTTTAGATAAGATATTGTAACAACTCTGAATTCTGAATTTTTCCATCTTGAGGGTCGTAGTGGTTGTTGTTTGGTTTCTCTGGTAACTTCCCTGGGCTAAAAATTTCTAAATTCTGCTTCTCGAGCAATATGTAGCCAAAGAGGTCTCTGTTTGGGTTTTTTCCTTTGTTTTTAATTCTAAGCTTGGGCTTTGGGGGGCCACCCTCTGTCTGCATAGGTGAGTGTATGACCAGCAAAAGACTGGTCAGAAGTTATAATCAAACACCTTGAGCCAATAAGATCTCTATTCTTTTTTGGTGGATCTATGTGCGGGCTGAAGAATGCATCAAAAATTCAGTTCTAGGTTTAAGTTCTGCTCAGTATAGGATATGTGAAGATCTTATCAAGCCCACTATGGCTGCATCATTTTCCAGAACTCCCTATTAAATCCCCAGTTAATCTGCCAGTTCATTTCTTTCCTGAAACAGACTAACAATCTCAAGCTAATGGAGTCACTGACTTCCTTGTCAGCTTGCCACCAAGACCACCATTCTGACAATGGTCCAAATCAAGTGAACTCCTCTAGCAGTGGTAGCAACAAAGTTGCTGGTTTTCACTGCCTTCCATTCTCTGATTGAACTACCTCACTTACAGAGACAGGTAGGGATGGGAACAGCCCAAGGCAATACACCACAGATTTGCACTATTCTTACCTGTAATTCAGTAGTTTTCTTGAATAAATGTCTTGGTTTATTATATGACTCTGGTCTATTTTTAGAGCAGAGAAGTAATTACTTTGACATTTTGTCCAGGTTTACAGTTTGTGGGGGGGGAAAGGATTTGTTGATCTACTTATTCCTAGTAAAAGTAAATCTACATTTTAAGAGAAGTAAATCGTCATAACAGAAGTAAATCTTCTATATTTTTATTTTAATGCTTATTTTCATTTCAATCTTACTTCTTGTTATAATGCTCATACTGATCACATAGATATAAAAGTACATTAAAATGTTATAAGTATAATATAAGTTGAAGATATTTTGATTAGTCTTTATGAAACTGCCTCTACCCCTTCTGGTTTAGAGCTTAGTAGATTATATGTAGGTCCTCCTTATAACATTAGGTCAAAGTAGAGGGTCTGTAAATGGAAAGTTAGGAAGAAAGGAAAAGAAATAAGAACACAAGAAAGCAGTCAAAAGGGACAAGGAAAGGAAGAAATCTAAGCAAATAAAGGAGTAACCAACCTGTGTATAGTAGATAGTGAAGATGGCATGGGATCTGCTGCTGGCTTCGTGAACATGAGTAGCTGCTGTGATTCTATGTACATAAAGGAAAACAATTAGGATAAGTATTGTTTATCCACAGCGGATCTTTAATGGGGAAAAAAAGAAATGTTAGTGCCAAGGTTCACAGGTGAGAATCATAAAACACCCATATTTAGTCCAGTTTAGTTAGGAGAGTGATCCAAAGATGGCAGAAGCATCATTCTAGGTACTGATATCTGAGAATAAAATGCAGTGTAGCTTCATATTAAACCACGTTAGAACACATTTTAAGCAATAGAAGCAAAAATCAGTGTTGAAAAAGGGGAATACTAGAGTGTCATCAACATGGAAGAATACCCCTAAAACAGACCCAGTTAAGTAGGACAAATGGAGGTAGAAAGCTTGCTGGAGAAGCATCAAAGAGAAAGTAAAATGTGAGTAAACACTAAATATTAGTCTTACAGTGTCAGAAAGGAATTTGAAATGAGATCTTCAATTATGTCAATGTCATACTTAAGCCAGGTGAAATTCAAAGTCTTCTTCAGAAATTCATTGCAATATTAATCATATTAATCCTTAAAGTCAGAAGAGCCTTCCCTTCATCTAAATCTAAGTCAATCATATTTCAGCTTAAGATCATGTCATGGACTTCTGTCCTCAGAGGAGCTGGAGAATTTAAGAAGAGTCAAACTCCAAAGTCAGGTCTCAAGGATAGAGAAGGTGAAGCCTGACACTTCAAGATCAAGGAACCCAGGGTATCCTGAAGACCAGGGGCAAGTGCCTCCAGGATAGTTCTATGAAACCCAAGGAGTAGAATGTTAAATTTAAAGGTCTTTCTTTACAGTCAATTAACTTGGACTTGCTACTAATAGGGTAAAAAGAAGACTAAATCCCAACGTTTTTTCCAGGTAAAAAAGGCTATTCTTTCAGGCATATACTAATAACAGTCTGGGTATTTCCTAGTAACTAAAAATATGCAATATTATCACAATTAACAATAGTTTATAGGAAAGTTTACAGTGCTTATTCATTGCAGATTCAAAACAGTCTTTCGGGGGTAGCATTTACAAGTATGCAAAACTAGAAGAAAAACAATTCTCTGAAACACTTTAAACTAATTGGATCTTATTTCTATCAAGCCTTCAGAGAGGACAATGCAGGCAAGAACATTTTCTTCAGTCAAAAAGTTATGTATTATAAGACAAAGCACAGAGTAACTCTGGGCTTACTGCCCAATATTATTATATCCAGAACAAACTCCACCTAGTGAGAAATGCACAAAATCTCAGCCACTGCCCCTTATCCTGAGTACATTACTGTTCTGAGAAAGGCCTCCTGATTGTGAATGTGGGGAAGCTGCAAGGAGAAGTATAATCATATACTCCAAAGGGGGATGAGCACACAGGAAAGAAGAGTAAGACTGAAAGAAGGACAGCAACAAACAAACCTGTTACCTGTTTGCTATTCCCTCCTCCAAGAGTTGAATTACTTGCTTATAGTTGGTAACTACATGTTGAGATAAACCTATCAGATTTGTGAGGGAGGAAAAAAGAAAATAAAATTTTTGGTAAAGTTTAACTTCTTGTTGGCCATTAACTTTATCCTAATTTATATAATATGATAGACAAGGATGAGAGAACTTGACTAAATTCTTTAAGATGGTAAATTATCTTTTTATTTACTTATTTTTTAATGGAAAGCCTACTGTCAAGCATTATGATAGGCTCTGGAAACACAAGTCTCTGCTCTCATAGAAAATGTAGTCCAGAATTCATATAGTGGTTATGCTAATAACAACAAAAAAAAAGGTAATTCCTTACAATTGAGCTGTATAGGGTATAAGAAAAGTTCTTATATTATCTCACTTGGCCCTCACCAAATTGCTAAGGTAAACAGATACTATATGTCCCACAAGATGGCAGACTCGATTTGACATACAAAACATACAGTATACATGTCTCTACCCAAATGCAGTTTACAATCATGAGAACTTATACTATACAACATAATATGGCCAAATGCCACAGGAGTAAAAGAGATAATAAATGGTAAGGAGATCAGAGGAGTGGCCAGGGCAGGCTTCATGGAGGGAGTGAGACTTGAATTCAGTCACTGAAGAATAGGTCAGCTTCAGATAGGTGAAAAGGAGCTTAAGGACATGAAAGTAAGTCTTTATGGGTAGTTACTGACCAGGTCAAAAAGTGCCTTCACAACTGAATCAGAGATATAGGGACAGACTAACTTTGGTGGCTCGATTGGTAAATATAATAATGCTAGAAATTAACAAAGCAATTTCAACATTGACTAGATTTCTTTATATTAAGAAATTATTGTTAAAACCACAATGAGGTATCACCTCATACCTGTCAGAATAGCTAAAATAAAAAACACAAGAAACAACAAATGTTGGTGAGAATGCAGAGAAAAGGAAGCCCTTATGCACTATTGGTGGGAACGGAAACTGGTGCAGACACTGTGGAAAACAATATGGAGATTCCTTTAAAAATTAGAAAACAGGGGCGCCTGGGTGCTCAGTGGGTTAAAGCCTCTGCCTTCAGCTCAGGTCATGATCTCAGGGTCCTGGGATCGAGCCCCGCATTGGGCTCTCTGCTCAGCGGGGAGCCTATTTCCTTCTCTCTCTCTGCCTGCCTCTCTGCCTGCTTGTGATCTCTCTCTGTCAAATAAATAAATAAAATTTTTAAAAAAAATTTAAAAAAATAAAAAATAAATAAATAAATATTAGAAAACAGAACTACCATATGGTCCAGTATTTCCACTATTTACCCAAAGAATAGGAAAACTCTAATTTGAAAAGATATATGCACCCTTATGTTTATAGCAGCATTATTCACAATAGCCAAAATATGGAAGCAGCCCAGTGCCCATCAATAGATGACAAGATAAAGAAAGTGTGGGATATATATACAATTGAATGTTATTCAGCCATCAAAAAGAATGAAATCTTGCCATTTGCAGTGACATGGATGGAACTAGAGGATATTATGTTAAGTGAAGTCAGTCAGAGAAAGACAAATACTATCTGATTTCAATCACATATGGAGTTTAAGAAACAGAACAAATGAACATGGGGAAGGGGAGGAAAAATAAAATAAGATAAAAACGGAGGGAGACAAATCATAAATGACTCTTAACTATAGGAAACAAACTGAGGGTTGCTGGAGCGGAAGTAGGTGGAGTAATGGGGTAATTGGGTGATGGGCATTAAAGAGGGCACTTGATGTAATGAGCACTGGGTGTTATATGCAACTGATAGATGACTAAATTCTACCCCTGAAACTTTTTTAATTTTAAAAAAGATTTTATTTATTTATTTGACAGAGAGAGATCACAAGTAGACAGAGAGGTAGGCAGAGAGGCAGGCAGAGAGAGAGGGGGAAGGAGGCTACCCGCTGAGCAGAGAGCCCAATGCGGGGCTCGATCCCAGGACCCTGGGATCATAACCTGAGCCGAAGGCAGAGGCTTTAACCCACTGAGCACCCAGGTGTCCCTTAATACACAATATGATAACTAAATTGAATTTAAATTTTTAAAAATTTTTAAATTATTTCCTGATCTTTAGGAAAAAAACAACTAAAAACAAAAACAAATAATAATAATAATAATAATAATAATAATCAGTGTAATTAACCACATTAGCAGGATAAGACAAAAGTCAGATGCTATGGAAAAGCATTTGTAAAAACACAGTAATTTTTAAAAAGATTTTATTTATTTATTTGAGAGAGAGAACACAGAAGGAGAAGCAGACTTCCACTCACCAGAGCCTGATGCAGGGCTTGATCCTAGGACCTGAGTTCATGACCTAAGCCAATGGCAGAGGCTTAACCATCTGAGCCACCCAAGCACCCCAAAACACAGTAATCTTACTAAAACATTTTTAGCACCCCTTCTATTTCCCTTCCCTGCAAATTTAATCCTAAAGTTATTAAGCTGAACAGAGCAAGGTAGGCTACTATGAAGGTGAGGGGCTGCAGTGATGGCTACAGTGACGCAAAGCAGGGTGAAGAGCCTGAAAGGAGGTGGAGTGTGTCCACATAGGGTTGCCTGGTATGGATGGCCATGACAAGCCTGAGCAGGGGTGTCCACAACCTTGTTTGTTTGGGTCCACACACAGGGAAAGCCTGGCATGACAGTGGGGTGAGGAGGGTGACTGCACATGTTGCAGCCTGGCCCAGAAAGTCAGAGCCTGAGGGGGCTGAAGGGAGCATCCATGTCAGAGGCGGGGCTTCCATGTCAGAGTGAGGAGGTGGACCAGCAAAGGGATACAAAGACCAAGAAGGGTATAGAATGCACCTACACAGTGGGGAGCTAAGGGGCAGGCAGCCCCACACGGAGTGCTGGAACTGTGGAGACAGGACCCAGCAGAGGGTATCTAAGCACAGCCAGGCAAGGAGGGTACCCACGTGAGAGAGAGAAGAGTAATGGCAAGGAGACTGATTACATGTAGGAAGGCAGTTCAAAGTAGTTCCCCTGTTAAATAAAGGAATTACAAAGGTGCCTGAGTGACTCAGTCAGTTGGATGTCCTACTCTTATTTTCCACTCAGATGCACTTATGGGATCCACACTGGGCTCTGCGCTCAGAGAGGAATCTGCTTGAGATTCTCTTTTCCTCTGACCTTCCCTTTGCTTGTGTTCTCTCTTAAATAAATATGTCTTTTTAAAAAATAAAATTAAGAAAAATAAATAAAAAAATAAAATTAAGGAATTACAAATATGAAAAGGGAGAAATTGAGAATGAACTCTGTTGTGTTGGACAGCAATTAGAGGTACTGGTATGAACACAGACTACCTAGATCTGTCCACTCAGAAGGACCACATGTTGCAACATCAATAGTAATAGGCATACATAGTACCTATATCTTAGCTTTAGTTTCCAAATACTACTCTCCAGCAAAAAGGAACAGGTAAGATAAATAAAAGTAAAACGAAATGGCTGATACCAAGACTGAGGCAAAGAAAGTAGAAGGTAAGCCTGGAATACCTCTATGCCAGAAAACAAGGAGGCGCTCAAAGAATAACAGTGACATGTTAAAATGTCACAGAAATACACTTGAAAGGGATTCTATTGACTAAATTTGGAATAATTTGAGCATCAGAATAAAAAATTACAGTAGCAGAAGATAATTCATTGAATAAAATAGATAAGCATGAATCTATACTGACATATATAAATTGAAAATAAGATGAAGATGGGATAGATACATGATTTCATAGTACTGCCCCACAAACACTTGTTGATTACAAAAGGAGAACAGCAATTCTAGAGTGAAGAAGGCTGGAAGATATCATCTTGAAAATCATGAGTAATGGGACATATCAAAATTGTATACCACTTGATGGTCGTCAAGTTCATGAAAGTTAAAGAGAGATCAAGGAAACTTTCCAAACCAAAGAAACACCCTAACAACATGCAACATGTGAATCTCAAATGAGCAATTATTGGGACAATTAGAGAAATTTAAATGGGCTCTAAGGATTAGATGGTGGTAACATGCCAAAGTTTATTTTATGATTTGGGTGGCTGTGTTGTAATGATACAGGAGAACATTCTTGTTTGAAGGAATGGAGAGAAAACACCCTAAAATAATCAGGTGAGATGGGCCATTAGATTGACAACTCACTCTCAAATGGCTCAAGAAAAATGTTCTTTATACTGCACTTGCAGCTTTTTAAGAAGTTTAATTTGTTTCAATGTTAAATAACAAAAACTCTTAGAAAACTAGGGAAAGGGGCCTATGGGTGGCTCAGTCAGCTAAGCATCTGCCTTCAACTCAGGGAAACTCTATTCCAGGGTCCTAGGATAAAGCCCTGCACTGGGCTCCCTGCTCAGCAGGGAGTCTGCTTCTCCCTCTCTATCTCCCTCTGCTTATGTTCTCTCTCACTCTCTCAAATAAATAAATACAATCTTTAAAAAAAGGAAACTAGGGGGAAAAAAGAGAATTCCCTTGATCTGCTATGGCAATGTTTCTCAAAGCTAATGCAAAGTCTAAGGCCGGTTCTCAAACTATTATTATTACATAATGAGATAGATAAAGAAATTTAGCAATTTTTATAACAATGTGACAGAGTGATTTTACATCTTTTAAACTGTAAAAAAATTGGGGGCTTGTAATTAAGATGTCATTTTCATTTTTCTAGTAACTCATCTTTATTTTGCTAAAGTGTTAGTTTTCCATAGCTTGGAATTAAAAAGCAAAACAAAGAAACCTGGTCCTTTGCAGGGCACCTAAGTGGCAGTCAGTTAAGTGGCTGACTCTTCATTTCACTCAGGTCATGATCTCAGGGTCCTGGGATCAAGCCCCACATTAGGCTCCATACACAGCAGGGAGTGTACTCGAGGATTCTCTCTCTCCCTCTACCCCGTTCCCCACTTGCACACATGTGCACACGCTCTCTCAAATAAATACATCTTTAAAAAACAAACAAACAAACCTGATCCTTTGCTACAGACATTTTTACAAGTGTGTGATAAAGAATATTTATTAAAGGGGCCCCTAGGTGGTTCAATGGGTTGAGCCTCTGCCTTTGGCTCAGGTCATGATCATGGGATCCTGGGATCGAGCCCAGCATCCGGCTCTCTGCTCAGTGGGGAGCTGCTTCCCCCTCTCTCTCCGCCTGTTTCTCTGCCTACTTGTAATCTCTCTCTGTCAAATAAATAAATAAAATCTTTTTTTAAAAAGGTATTTATTAAAAACAAACACTATTGCAAACATCATACTTAATGGTATAACACTGAAGCTTTCCCCTGGAAACAAGACTAAATACTGATAGCACTTCTATTTAATATGGTACCAGAGGTCTTAGTAAGTGTAGAAAGGCAAGGGGAAAAAAGGTTTAAGAAGTTAAAAAAAAAAAAAAAAAAAAGAATTAAAAAGAAAAAAACTTTTGTGCAGATTGAACACACAAAAAATACAAAAAGCCCACACAACAACAAAAAACTGGGGGCAAAGCAATTACCTACCACCAACATCACCTGCTCTGTACCTATCCCTTTATGTTAAGATTAAGATCAAGGCAAAAAACACGATATTATCTTTTCTTCACTTAAATGACACCAAGACCCTACAACCACTGTCCTCTCATGTGCTTTGGGTAGGGCTGTGTACATTTCAGACTTCAACTTAACCAGTCATCTAATTAATAAACTTTCTAACGGAAAGTAATAGGCTATCCCCTTCCTTTCCTTTGCTTTAGGCAACTATCAAGCTCTCGCTCACAATTCTAAACTAGAACTGTAAGTTCTCATATTTATTTCCTGGAACACCCTGCATAGTGTAGATATCTAGCATGTACCTAATAAATTCCCATAGAATTGGTTTCAAAGCAGAAACCACTTTCCATTTAGTAATCATATTCACAGAATATATGCGCCTGAAGATAGAGCTACATAGACACAGATAGAGGCAGGCAGATAACACAAATAAATGAAAGAGAAGGCAAACATTTAAAGAACTAAAAGTTTGCTGTAGGGGTGCTGGGTGGCTCAGTCAGTTAAGTGTCCAACTCTTGATTTCAGCTCAGGACATCATCTCAGGGTTATGAGATCGAGCCCCATGTCAAGCTCCATGATCAGCAGGCAATCTGCTTGAGATTCTTTCCCTCTCCCTCTGGTTCCTCCCCCCACTTGCACTCATGCATGCTCTCTTTTTTCAAATAAATAAATAAAATCTTAAAAGAAGAAGTTCACGGCAATGCCATTAGAAGATGGTAATGGAAGTAATAGTTCAATGTGCCTATTCAGGGTCTTAGCATCCCAGGATGGTACTTGAGCTCAATGCTCCTTCACTAAGAAATGCAAGGACTGCTGACCTATATTTATCATGATTTAAGAAAGTCCAGACCAACTTTCAAAAACATGTAACCCAAAGGACCCAGGAGACCTTTTGTTGGCTAGAATTATTTCCTACCAACCATCCCCCACCCCCACAAGGGTTTGCTCCATGAAGGTCCAAAAGAGTCCTGAGACTTCAGTCTGGTTCCTATCACTGGCCTTGGGTGTATCGCCCAAACTAAATGACCTTGCATAAGTTCCGACCTTCTCTGGGTTTCAAGTACAATGCCGATCAAAGAATCTATAGTCACAGGTCTCCTTGATGTACAGGATTCCATCCCACTGATCTCTCCCTATCCTAGGCAAGGTTCCCAGTTCCAACCCTGTTCCAACTAGCTGTGTGACTTTGGGAACACCCTGTAGCTTCTTGCAGCTTCATTTTAGCTTCTGTGGAAGGGGGACACTCGGACTACATCTTGGGTCTCCTCTAGTTACTCCCTCTACCACACACATATATATTAAAATAAAATACAAAAGTAAGAAACTTTGACAGCACTGCATCAACTTCTGGTCTGCCCTCAAAGTACTGCTTTACACAAAAATTTATAGGCACAGAGTTTTATGAAGTAAACTACTGGCTCCCAGCAAAGTAAATGGTATTTTTTGTTTGTTTCCAGCCTGCTGTTCATGATGGAACCTTTGGGAAAAGACACAGGTAGCAGAATCTGTAACTGGCACACTCCATTAGCCATGCCCTGATAAAGAGACCAGCTCTTGATCTTTTGTGTCCATCTCTTTGCTGGGAATTAAATTAGTATATTTCTGAAGGAACAGGAGCATAAAATTCATGTTTTGCTCTTTGTAAAGTGGGCCGAAAGGGTAAAAACTTCCTGTACAAAAGAACACAACTGTTCCTACCTCATAGTAAGACCCAGTCTAGTAGGATAAGATAGATAGTACCATACACCAAATATCAATACTTAATAAGGAAGCAGCTCAGACCAGTGCCATGTGTGACAGCTCCTCATCTCCTTATCTCCACCAGTGAGAAAACCACCCTGAAAAGGAGATTAGCTGATCTGAAAATCAGTCCAGGCCCTCTGGACCTGCCACGAAAGACTCCACCTTATTCCATGCCCTTTTCCCCTGGCCTCTTTGAAACCACCCAGCCCTTCTCTTAGGACTCTTGCTCATGCTGCTCCTTCTGTCAGAATCAGAATCATCCTTCCCCTCAGAATACCATTCTTTACATGACTGGCTCTTGAATCTTCTCAAAGAAGCATTTCATGACCCTGCCATGCAGATGGACTAACTATACTGCCCACTGTTCTTTTCCACCACGACATCTATTTTTTTATTAGTCTTTATCACAACTTGTAATTAAGTGTTTATTTTCTGCCTCATCCCCACAAGACTATAAGCCTGCCTATGAGGGCAGGACTGTCTTTTCTATTTATGGTTATTTATCCAACATCTAGTACAATAGGTGGCACATAGCAAGTTTCATTATATATTTGTTGAATGAATCCATGACCATTAGGAAAGCTTCCCAGAATTCCATTTGGTCTCAGACCTCCAGAACCACAATGGCTCACCTTGTACATAGGGCCCCATCTCTGGATGCTCTCTGACCCGCAGAGTGTAGGACTTCTTCTGATCAGATTGCTTCAGCAGATCCCGTACTCGTTCATTATAGATTTCCAGGAAACTAGAGACACATGGAACAAGGCACAAAATCAGATTTTGGAAAATGATGACATCTTTTCAAAATTACATTTTAAAGAAGGCAACATAGTTAGATTTGGAAGAAAGTGGGCAAAACACTAAGCCAAGAATCATAAGGCCCTAATTCTTAACCTAGTTCTACCTCTGACAGTCTAAGACCTTGACCATGCCAGAGTTCGCTCTTGAGTCTCTTTCTATGCATGCACAAGTGTGTTGCCACATTAGCTGTCATCACTTCAGAGTTGTAGGTTTACAAAGTCAGCCTTGATTCAAATTAAGCCTTCAAGAGGCTATTTCAGCATAGTTGTGGGGTATACTGCCACCAGCCTATACCCTGATCAGACCACAGAGTTTCAGGCTTATTTCTTAAGTGATTTTCAAACATCATCTATGACCTCTCAGTGTTCTGTGAAGGCATCTCGAGAGCCACTGCTAAGCAATGAGGAAAGCTAAATGAGAAAGATTATGAGTCCCCACCCTTAATTTAAGTAGGAGAGATCTCATTTTACCTGTTTCATACAATGGGATTCTAAGATATGCTCTATCTTATAGGTACCTGCTGGTATTTAATTCCTTTTTAAAATAATAACATAGTTACAATTCTTGATTACAATCAGCAAAAATTTTGTTAAGAAAACAAACTTCTCACAGAAAGGTCTTCCTCATCAGAACACAGATGTTTGCCTGTGAAGCCAGCGGACATAAAAAAAGGCTCCACCTCAGATGAACTCTATGCACTCTTCTTTTATTTTTTATTTTTTTATTAAATCTTTTTTAAGATTTTATTTATTTATTTGACAGAGAGAGAGATCACAAGGAGACAGAGAGGCAGGCAGAGAGAGAGAGAAGGAAAGAGGCTCCCCACTGAGCAGAGAGACTGATGCGGGACTCAATCCCAGGACCCCAAGATCACAACCTGAGCCGAAGGCAGAGGCTTTAACCCACTGAACCACCCAGGCCGCCTTGCACTCTTCTTTTAAATTGTTTCTCCTTCTTCCTCAGAATTGGACACAGGAAGCCCAGATGTCTCTCAGAATAGTGATTCCCAGATTTCAGGGACAATAAAACATTTAATATACAGGTACATGTTTACACACACAGACACACGCACACACACACACACACACACACACAAAGGCTAAAGGCCTACAAATTTTCACTTCACAAACTTAAAAAAAAAAAGTATAGATACTGTTTACTATCATTTAATTTCTTAAAGGGGATTTATTCATTTTGGGATTATGAAAATGTTCTGGAATTAGTAAGGTGATTGAACAACCTTGTAAATATAAAGAAAAACACTGAAAAATATACACTTCAAAAGCATGAAGTTTATGGTATGTGAATTACATTTCATGTCTTTTTTTTAAGAGTTTATTTATTTATTTGATAGACAGAGATCACAAGTAGGCAGAGAGGCTGGCAGAGAGAGAGGGGTAAGCAGGCTCCCCACCGAGCAGAGAGCCTGATGCGGGGCTCGATCCCAGGACCCTGCGATCATGACCTGAGCTGAAGGCAGAGGCTTAACCCACTGAGCCACCCAGGTGCCCCATACATTTCATGTTTTTCAAAAAGGACACTGAATCCCCCAAAAAATAAAACAAAAAATTAAGGGTAATTGGGCAGCTGGTAACCTTGCACTAACATTTTCACTACAGACTGGTTAAAACTTCACATTGGAGTAACCAGCACTGTCTGGGAACTAGAGCTTAGGAACAACTGACCCAAAGAACAACGCAGCAGGAGCTGGAAGAGAAATTCCAAAAGCTAGTAGTAAACTGTAAGGAAAGTAAAGAAAAGGAAAACAGACAGCCAGGGCAAGCTGATCCACATGAAACACCCGTTTGTTAAGTGTAGGGATAGGAATTAAGTTTCCTACAACCCAAAGATCTAAGTATGTTTCTCATCTCCCTATACTGCAAAATATTTCTTCTGTGGCTTTTCTCCATTCCTCTGGATGACTCTTGATGCAAAGGGTTTTGAATTTGGAGTGGAAATGGAAATATTTTAGGCCCCAGAGCCTGAAAGATTCTTACCTTATTTTTATCCTACAAGAGGAAGGCAGTGGGGCATATTCCTTCTCCCTGATGAAGAGACCCTGCACAAACCAGAGGGTTGGAGTGAAGGGAGTGTACAAAAAAGGTCTACTTTGAGAGGATCTAGTTAAAATAGAGTCTATACCTCACATATCCGTGGCGTCAGCCCAACAGAAGCCTGGCGAACAGAAGAAAGGAAAGCATTACTGTTCACTCACAGAAAAACTCTCCCCCAACACCCAGAAACCAAGGTTGGCAGGGGATGAGCACATGGGCTTCCTGCGCTAGCCTCTTCACTTTAGGGAGTTTCACTGGTGGTATGTAGAAGACTATTTGTCTGGCTCTCAGGAGATACTCAGGAGGGAGGCAAGTACCAGCTGAGAGGCAGATTATTAGCGTAAGAAGGAAGAGAGGAGAAGCTAACAAATCCAGGTACCCGCTTTCACACAATAAAGGTTACATCCTTCTTGGATAAACCAATTTACCACCGTGGTCCCTTCCAGAAATTTTCTATCCCTATATATACAGGAGAACTAGAGTACATGGGTGTTTAAAATACACATTTAGGGAAAAGCAGCTTTTTTTTTCATCTTGGGTCCACTGCTAACTTGTACGTAGGTTAAAGGTTTTACACCCTGGTTTAATGGACATTTTCTTCTTTCTTCAAATATATAAAAGCACACTAAACATGGACATAGTAAGCAACGAGCTGAGCACAAAATACAGATAATCTTTTGGGAGAAAATATCACAGAGAATGTCCCTGGGTAGTGTTATTTGTCACCTGCCACACCAGTTCAAATCACCAAGATACTTCTAAACATAAAACAAAGAGGTATGCTTGGACCTCTACCTTCTCAATTCTCCATGACAAAGTAAGGCTCTCATAAGTCCTTCACACTTTTTAAGTCTCCAACCCATTAGGTAGTTCTCGTGCTTTTTTCCAATGCTCAGATCTAACATACATAGCCCCATTTCTGCATAGTCCTAAGCAACACTTCAGATTCAGTCTGAGGCTTGTGTTAAAAAGCTTTAAGTGATGAAAGTGATGAACTTGGAAATGATATGAGAAATGCAAAACGACTGACAAGGTCAGCTTCATCAAAGGGAGTTATGTAATTCTAAGGTTCTTCAAAGTTTAAAAAAGAGGGGCTAATTATTCAAAGTTCATCTTTCAATTAAAGGACTAGAAACCCACTCTTAATACAAAAGAAAGCCCATTAAATCTTACTGAAGTTCAATAATTACTAAATTTGCACTCTTTCTCTCAGTAACAAAGACAGTGTGAGATTCAGGCTTGCTGTGGCAATAGAAGGGATCATATTCCAATACCAATACTCACTGGGGTCCCCAGCATGGTGTATGTCTTCCCAGAGCCTGTCTGCCCATAGGCAAAAAGGCAGATGTTGTAGCCTTTAGCAGCTCCAGACAATACTTCAGTCCCCAAATCCTGGAAAACCTGTCACAACAAAAGTAGAAAGCACATCAATGTAGTTCTTCCCATACCAGATTAACAAACCATATCATTTTAAAATTTATAATGTCTAGCATTGTGCCCGGCATACAGTAAGCACTTTAAAATATATTTGAGTGAATACATTTTCCTTAGCAATCTTTTTTCTGAAACTGAATTGATTCTTGAAATATTATAGGGAATTTACAGTCACCTGTGTTTGAAACACTTTATTTTTAGATTAAAAATAACCCAAGGATTAGTTGGAAGAGCATGTGACACTAGATCTGGGGGTCATGAGTTCAAGCCCCACATTGGGTAGAGAGATAACTAAAATAAAGAAAATTTTTAAAACTTAAAAAATGGGGCGCCTGGGTGGCTCAGTGGGTTAGGCCGCTGCCTTCGGCTCAGGTCATGATCTCAGGGTCCTGGGATCGAGTCCCGCATCGGGCTCTCTGCTCAGCAGGAGCCTGCTTCCTCCTCTCTCTCTCTCTGCCTGCCTCTCTGTCTGCTTGTGATCTCTCTCTGTCAAATAAATAAATAAAAATCTTTAAAAAAAAAAAAATAAAAAAAAAAAAATAAAATAAAACTTAAAAAATGAACAAATAACCCTGAGTAGTGATGTATGGAATTGAAGAATCACTATACTGTACACCTGAAACTAATAAAGCACTGTATGTCAACTAACTGGAATTAAAAACTTTTTAAAAAAATCCAGAGTTGTACTGACACTTTATTTTAAATTGAAATTCAATTAATTAACATATAGTGTATTACTAGTTTTAGAGGTAGAGAGTTCAGTGATTCATCGTTGCATATAACACTCAGTGCTCATTACATCACATGTCATCCTTAATGCCCATCACCCAGCTAATCCATCCCCCGACCCGCCTTCCTTCTGGCAACCCTCAGTTTGTGTCCTATAATCAAGAGTCTCTTATGGGGGCTCAGTCAGTTAAGCATCTGCCTTCAGCTCAGGACATGATCCCAGAGTCCTGGAATCGAGCCCAATGTCAGGTTCTCAGCTCAGTGGGGAGGCTGTTTCTCCCTTTCCCTATTTCTGCCACTCCCCCTGCTTGCATACATGCTATCTCTGTCAAACAAATAAATAAAATCTTTTAAAAAAAAGACGTCTCAGGGCACCTGGATGGCTAGTTGGTTGAGGGACTGCCTTCAGCTCAGGCAGGTCATGATCCCAGAGTCCCAGGATTGAGTCCCACATTGGGCTCCCAGCTCCACGGGGAGTCCACTTCTCTCTCTCTCAAACAAATAAATAAAATCTTTAAAAAAAAAAAAAAAGAGAAAAAGAAGTCTCATGTTTTGTCTCCCAATGTTGACATAAGGTTAATACCATTTATGGATCTATTGACCCATCCTCTCTCCAAACTGTGGTAATCTGTATAGAGAACCAGAGAGGGAGACAAACCATAAGAGATTCTTAATCTTAATCTTGCTGGAGGAGAGGGGGGTGGAAGGGAGGGGGTGGGTATGTGCTATGGTGAGTGCTGTGAATTGTGTAAGACTGATGAATCACAGACCTGCACCCCTGAAACAAATAATACATTATATGTTAATTAAAAAATCCAACAATACATTGCTATAATTATTTTTATATCATTTAAAATTTTTCAGAGAAGGTATATATTTATACAGTTTGTTATATTAACTATATTAACCATTTCTTAAATGTTTTTTGTACTGCATTAACATGTAGAAATCCAAAGAGATTTTTTTTTTCTGTTTGTAGATTCAGGATACTGATTTAAAATGTTCATTATAGACAAAAAATGGAGAACTATCTGATAATGTGTTACATTAGTACACTGTTAAATAAAATTATTTGCTAAAATTAAAAAGAAATGAGAAAAGTAGGGCTGGAGCTTGTTATTTAAAGAGAGAGCACTCATATAAAATATATAACTTAATGGTGCCTGGAGTTGGGGAAAGTGCTTAAGATTATTTCTCTTCCTCTAAACAGCTACCTATAGTTTAATCACTAAGAACACGTTTTGGAACTTTCTAGGTTCCAAGCCTGGCTCCTTAGGGAGGTAACCTTACCTCAGTTTCCTCACCTAGAAGACACTACTTCAAAAACTAATGATGCCTTATATGGTGACTAACATAACAAAAAAGTTAAAAAAAAATGGAGTTTTTAAAAAAGCACCTAAAACTCACTGGGTTTTTGAGAGGATTAATTGTTCTAATATATGGAAAGCATTTAGAACAATGTTTGGAACAAAGTGAGCACGAATTAAAGTTTTTCTTGTTATTACACCTTTTCCCCACTTTTCTGTATAAGAACTACTCAGTCATCTTTCTGATATTCTCATCTATTTTTTAAAAAGCTATGTACTTATTTTGAAAAATAGACACCTACATACAGATACCATAGTTAATACTTCCCAACTTCACAGATAACTTTTGAAAAACTTCTATTTTCTATCCTACTAAAAATGTATTACAAAAATCACTTTCATAAACCATTAAAGTAATAAATCATTAAAACGCTTCATATCTTGAAGGTTTTTGCTAGAGCCTAGGGATTATTATTTCCTACCTATAGTATGAAAATCATGTCATTTATAGGAGGTTACCTATCCAACAAAATATATTAAGTTCTTGGCCCTTAATACTTTTCCACAGAAAGTCTTCATGTATTTTTTCTTCTGGTTTCTCTTTTGTTTTCTATTGAGGTATATTTGACATAACACTATATTAGTTTCAGGTATACAATATATTATTTAATCTGATATTTATATGTATTCCACAATGATCACAAGTCATTAACATAGATCAGCATACAAAGCTACCAACTTTTTTAAAATTATGATAAGAACTTTGAAGACCACTCTCCTAGCTGCTCTCAAATATGCAATACAGGGACACCTGGGTGGCTCAGTCGGTCAAGCATCTGCCTTCAGCCCAGGTCATGATCCCAGGGTCCTGAGAGTCCCACTGTGGGCTTCTTGCTCAGTGGAAAGCCTGCTTCTCCCTCTGCCTGCTCTGCCAGCTACTCCCCCTGCTTTTGCTCTCTGACAAATAAATTTAAAAAATCATTTGAAAAATATGCAATACAGTATTATTAACTATAGTCACTATGCTGTCAATTACATCACCATTACTTATTCGCTTTATAACTGGAAATGTGTAGCTTTGACCCACACTGTTCTATTATAAAATGAAGTTGCTATTATAAAGACTTACCAGTTTTTAATTTATCTAAAGGAATATTTATGAGAAAATGGCTTTAAATTCTATGATATATTTTGTTTAAATTAATATTAAATATTACTTATTTCTCTTGATCTATAAATTCATTGTTAAAATAAAAGGATTCAACTAGAAAACTTTTTTCCTTTTAGTAAAACTGCTGTCTATTTTGTGTGTGTGTGTGTGTGTGTGTGTGTTTGTTACGTTAGTCACCATACAATACATCATTATGTAAAACTGGTATCTAATTCAGTAACAGATACCGTCTTTACTCACAGAAACAACATCTGAATATCAACTATGAGAATTTTATGATAAAAGTCAGGAATTGAAAATAGGGGAAAATGCTGATAAAAAATAATCCCAGCACCTAGTGCCACTGAAGTGGCACAACTTCATCTTTTTTAATGGCTGCATAATATTCCACTCGACACACATACACAGCCCCCCACGTTTATTGCAGCATTATTTACAATAGCCAAATTATGGAAGCAGCCCAAGTGTCCATCAATAGATGAATGCTAACTATACTGGAAATTTTTTTAAAAAGTTTAAAAATAAACTCATAGGGATGCATATATATTTTTGAATTAGTGTTCTTGTTTTTTGGGGGGTAAATATCCAGTAGTGGAATAACTGGATCACATGGTAGCTCTATTTTTAATTTTCTGAGGATCCTCCATAATGTTTTCCACAGTGACTATACCAATTTACATTCCAAGAGTACATGATGGTTCCTTTTTCTCCACATTCTTGCTAACACTTGTTTCTTGTGTTTTTTATCTTAGCTATCCTGGCAGGTATGAGGTAATATCTCATTGTGGTTTTGATTTGCATTTCCCTGATGATTAGTGATATTGAGCACCCTTTCATTTTTTTCTTGGCCATCTGTATGACTTCTTTGAGAAAATGTCTAGACAGGTCTTCTGCCCCTTTTTAAAATTGGGTTATTTGGCTTTTTGGTGTTGAGTTGTATAAGTTCCTCATATATTTTGGATATTAACCCCTTACTGGATATAGCACTTGTGAATATCTTCTCCCATTCCATAGGTTGCCTTTTCATCTTGTTGCTAGTTTCCTTTGCCATGCAGAAGCTTTTTATTTTGATGTAGTTCCAATAGCTTATTTTTTGCTTTTGTTTCCCTTATCTGAGGAGACATACCTAGAAAAATGTTGCTACAGCTTACGTCATATAAATTACTGTGTTCTCTCCTAAGATTTTTATGGTTTCAGATCTCACACTTAGATCTTTAATCCATTTTGAATTTATTTTTGTGTACGGTATTAGAAAGTGGCCCAGTTTTCCATTATGTCACATGCAGCTGTCCAGTTTTCCCAATACCATTTATTAAGGAGAATGCCTTTTCCTCACTGTATATTCTTGCATCCTTTGTCATAGAGTAATGGGCTGTGGAAGTGTGGGTTTACATCTGGGCTCTCTATTCTGTTCCATTGATCTATGTGTCTATTTTTGTGCCAGTACCATACTGTTTTGATTACTAGAGCTTTGCAGTATATCTTGAAATATGGCATTAGGATACCTCTCCTCTGGCTTTATTGTTCTTTTTCAAGATTGTTTTGGCTATTTGGGGTCTTTTGTGGGTTACATACAAATTTTAGTACTGTTTGTTATAGTTTTGTGAAAAATGCTATTGGTATTTTGATAGGGATTGCACTGAATCCATAGATTGCTTTTGGTAGTATAGATATTTTAACAATATTAATTATTCCATTCATGAGCATGGACTATCTTTCCATTTGTGTCATCTTCAATTTCTTTCATCAGTGTTTTATAGTTATCAGAGTACAGGTCTTTCACTTCCTTTGTTAGGTTTATTCCTAGGTATTTTATTCTTTCTGGTATAATTGTAAATGGAATTGTTTCCTTTATTTCCCTTTCTGCTACTTTGTTATTAGTGTATAGAAATACTACCAGTTTGGGATATTAATTTTGTATCCTGCAACTCTACTGAATTCATTTATCAGTTCCAGTAGTTTTTTGGTGGCATCTTTAGGATTTTCTATGTATAGTATCATGTCATCTGCATATAATGACAATTTAACTTCTTTACCAATATGAATGCCTCTTATTTCTTTTCTTGTCTCAATGCTGTGGTTAGGACTTCTAGTATTTTTGAGTAGAAGTGTTAAGAGTAGATATCCTTGTCTTATTATTCCTGATCTTAGAGGAAATGCTTTCAGCTTTCACAACTGAGTATTTCACTACTGAGTATGATACTCATTGTCAGCTTTTCATACGTGGCCTTTATTATGTTGAAGTATGTTTCCTCTAAACCCACTTTGTTGAGAGCTTTTATCATGAATGGATACTGAATTTTATGAAATGCTTTCTTTCCTATCTACTGAGATGGTCATATGAGTTTTATTTTTCATTTTGTTGATGTGCTATATATATTAAGCTGATTTGCAAAATACTAACTATCCTCGCATCCCTGAAATAAATCCCACTTGATGATGGTGAGTGATTCTAATATTTTTTGAGGATTTTTGCATCAGTGTTCATCAGGATACTGGCCTATAGCATGTCCGTGTGTGTGTATGTGTGCATGTGTCTGTGTAGTGTTTTTATCTGGTTTGCTATTAGGGTAATGTTGGCCCCATAGAATATATTTGGAAGTTTTCCTTTCTCTCCTATTTTTATGAAACAGTTTGAAAAGAATAGGCATTAAATCCCTTAAATGTTTGATAGAATTCACCTATGAAGCCATTTGGTCCTGTACTTTTGTTTTTTGGTAGTTTTTTCATTACTAATTCAATTTCATTGCTAGTAATCTGTTCAAATTTTCTATTTCTTCATGATTCAACTTTGGAAGATTCTATGTTTCTAAGAATTTATCCATTTCTTCTAGGTTGTCCAATTTGTTGGCATATAAGATTTCATACTATTCTCTTATAATCCTTTGTATTTTTTTTAAAGATTTTATTTATTTATTTGACAGAGAGAGATCACAAGTAGACGGAGAGGCAGGCAGAGAGATAGAGGGAAGCAGGCTCCCTGCTGAGCAGAGAGCCTGATGCGGGACTCAATCCCAGGACCCTGAGATCATGACCTGAGCTGAAGGCAGCGGCTTAACTCACTGAGCCACCCAGGTGCCCCTATCCTTTGTATTTCTATGGTGTCATTTCTCTCTTTCTGATTTTATTCGGGTTCTTTTTTTCTTGATGGGTCTGGCTAAGGGTTTTATCAATTTTGTTTATCTTTTTGTTTTATTCCTGTTCTGATCTTCAGTATTTCCTTCCTTTTACTCAACTTGGATCTTGTGTCTCTTCTTTCTCTAAATCCTTTAGGTTTTAGGGTGAGATTGTTTATTTGAGCTTTTTCTTGTTTCTTAAGGTAGGCCTATATCACCACAGATTTTCCTCTTAGAACTGCTCTTGTTGCATTGGTTGGGTTATTTTTAATTAACTCCATCCAGCACTCAAGTTCTCTTCTCCCACTCTAATCTTTGAGCCTTACAGTATCAGATCAGAATCAGTGAGAACTCATGGGTTTCAACAGAAAAAGATACAAAAATAGATATGATGATGTAATTCTCTGTGTGTGTGTATGTAAGTAAATATATAATCTCTCACTTTGTCTAACTCTACTAAGAGGATCTGGGAGCAATGATACCCAAACAGCAATGACTGTACCTACCACCTAGATCTCAGCTTCTAAATATCATTTTCTACTAATAGGAACAATTTGAGCATCATAATAAGCAATGATAATAACAGATTGTAATTCACTGAATAAAATGGGAACCCATGAATTAATATACATATAAATAATTTGAAACTCTGACAAGGAGTGGGATATTTACATAGTAAGTACCCTTCAACAAAATATTAATTACAAAGAGGAGGAAAGAATTAAGTTCAGAGTGGAGAAGCCCGGCAGATGACATCTTAATCAAGTAATCAAAGTGAACTCTGATATTCCTATTAAAATGTATAATCAGAATCTACCCACGAAGAGACACTGGACAACCAAATTAAGAAACATTCTACAAAATAACTGGCCTGTAATCTTCCAAAGTGTCAAGATTATGAATATAAGGAAAAACTGAGGAACTGTTCCAGACTGAATTAAACATAAGACAACTAACTGCAACAAGTGATTCTCAAATACATCCTTTTGGTATGAAGGACATTATTAAGACAATCAACAAAACATGAATGGATCTAAAGATGAGATGGTAGTAATGTAACACTTCAACTTCCCAATTCTGAAGGTTGTATTGTGGTTGTATTAGAGAATGTCATTTTCTATAAGACAATACACACTCAACTATTTAGGGTAATTGGACATCAGGATGACAACTTTCAGATGGTTTAGGAATAAAGTTTTAAATGTATTTCCACAGAGGTGCCTGGATGGCTCAGTGGGTTAACGCCTCTGCCTTCAGCTCAGGTCATGATCCCAGGGTCCTGGGATCCAGCCCTGCGTTGGGCTCTCTGCTCAGCAGGGAGCCTGCTTCTCCTCTCTCTCTCTCTGCCTGCCTCTCGGCCTACTTGTGATCTCTGTCAAATAAATAAATAAAATCTTCAAATGTACTTCCATCTTCTCTGTGTTTCCTCATTGCAAAAAAATTTTAAGTTTATAAAAAGATGTAAAATATGACTTCATATACATAAACACAGGGATAGAAGAGTAAAGATGTAGAACTTTTAGAATGTGTTAGAAATTATGCAACCATTCAACTTAATATAGAGTGCTATATATTTATTATGTTACATATGAACCTCATGGTAACCATAAACCAAAACCTCTAAAAGATACACAAAAAATGAAGAGAAAGCAATCAAAGCATAATGATGAATGAAGTCATCAATCATAAGGGAAGAACAAGAGAAGAAAGGAACAAAGGTAGACTACAAAAACAACCAAAAAATGAATTAACAAAACAGTAATATGTAAATATCTATTAATAATCACTTTAAATGTAAATGGTCTAAGTGCTCCAATCAACTGACGTAGGGTGACTGAATAAAAAACAAGAGCCATCTTTATGCTGCCTATAGGAGACTCACTTCAGATCTAAAGACATACACAGACTTGAAGTTACAGAATGGAAAAAGATATTCCATGGAAAGGAAAGTGAGAAAAAAAAAAAGTTAGGGGAGCAATACTTTTATCAGACAAAATGGACTTTTATTTTTTTTTTCAAAATAGACTTTTAAAACAAAAGACAGTAATAAGACACAAAGAACACCATTACATAATGATAAAGGGATCAATCCAACAAAAGGATATAACACATGTAAACATCTAAGCACTGGAGCACCTAAATACATAATGCAAATATTAACAGACATAAAGGGAGATACTGAGAGTAACACGCTAATAGTAGGGGACTATAATACCCCATCTATATGAATAGATAGATCACACAGAGAGAAAATCAATAAGAAAACAATGGCCTTGCATGACATATTAGACCAGATGGACAGCTACATGCAAAAGAATGAAACTAGACCACTTTCTGACACCATACACAAAAATAAAACTCAAAATGGATTAAACACCTAAATGTAAGACCTGAAACCATTAAAATTCTAAAAGAATTTAGAATTTAATTATGGAGGGCACATATTGCATGGAGCACTGGGTGTGGTACATAAACAATGAATTCTGGAACACTGAAAAAAATAAAATGAAAAAAAAAGTAAACTTAATCTCACAAAACAAACTGAGGGTTGCTGGGGGGAGGGAGGTTGGGAGAAGGGGGTGGGATTATGGACATTGGGGAGGGTATGTGCTTTGGTGAGTGCTGTGAAGTGTGTAAACCTGGTGATTCACAGACCTGTACCCCTGGGGATAAAAATATATGTTTATAAAAAATTTTTTTAAAAAAGTAAATAGATAAAAAGAAATCATAGGCAGTAACTTCTTGGACATTGGCCTTAGCAATATTTTTCTGTATCTGTTTTCTCAAATTCAGGAAACAAAAGCAAAAATAACTTCGGCTCAGGTCATGATCCCGGCGTCCTGGGATCGAGTCCCACGTCGGGCTCCTTGCTCGGCCGGGAGCCTGCTTCTCCCTCTGCCTCTGCTGCCACTCTGTCTGCCTGTGCTCACTTGCGTGCGCTCTCTCTCTCCCTCTCTCTCTCTCTCTGGCAAACAAATAAATAAAATCTCTAAAAAAAAATAAAAAGTAAATAAACAATTGCAACTACTTCAAACTAATTGGCTTCTGCACAGAAAAAAAAAAATCAACAAAATGAAAAGACAACCTACTGAATGGAAGAAGATATTTCCAAATGATATTTCCAGTAAGAAGTTATCCAAAAAACCATAAAGAACTTGTACAACTCAACACCAAAAAGGCAAAGAACCCAGTCAAAAATGGGCCAAGGACCTAAACAGACATTGCTCTAAAGGAAATATAAAGATGGCCAAAACATCACAAGTCACCAGGGAAATGCAAATCAAACCACAATGAGTTATCACCTCACACCTGTCAGAATGGCAAGTATCAAAAAGACAAGAAATAACAAGTTTTAATGAGGATATGGAGGAAAGGATATGTAGTGTCCTGCTGATGGGAATAAAAGTACGTGGAGCCCCTGTAGAAAAAGGTATGGAGGTTCCTCAAAAAATTAAATATAGAAATACCATATGACCCTGTAATTCTACTTCTGTGGAATTAGAAAATGAAATTCCAAATTCTAACTCCATTAGAAAGTGAAAATGCCAAATTTAAAAAAGATATATAAACTCCCAAGTTCACTGCAGCATTATTTACAGTAGCCAAGATATGAAAGCAACCTGTGTCCATCAATATATGAGTAAATTAAAAGATATATATATTATTCAGTGGAATATTACTGTCTTAAGAAATGAAATTTGACATTTGCAACATAATAACCTAGAGGTTATTATGCTAAGTGACGTAAGTCAGACAGAAAAAGACCAATAACCATATGCTTTCACTCGTATGTGGAATCTAAGAAATAAAACAAGAAACAAACAAAAAACAGAAGCAAACTCAATAGAGAACAAACTGGTGGTTGTCAGAAGGAAGGAGGTTTAGCAGATGGGTAAAATAGATGTAGAGGCATAAGAGACACAAACTTCCAGTTATAAAATAATTTACAGGGATGAAAAGTACAGCACAGGGAATATAGTCAGTAATATTGCAACAACTTTGTATGGTGACAAATGGTAATTACACTTATGGTGGTGGTAATTACACTTACAGTAATTATATACATTATCATCATTTTATAATGTATATAATTGTCAAATCACTATGTTGTATATCTGATACTAACAAAATATTGTATGGAACTCTACTTCCAAAATATTTGGCCAGTGGGGAAGGCGGCAGGCTTCATAAACACAAATGCATGAGGCCAGACCAAGACAACCCTATGGGATATCCCTCAGCTCTCCTGCTAGGGCTTTCTATTTTTCCTCAAGCAAGAGGCCAAGAGAGCCCATTATTTTGTCCAACAGGTCATCCTTGGGGGCAGAGAGTAAGGTGGAAAAGGTTTAAGAGTTAATCTTGAAGGGCAAAAGGAAGATATTCAACAGGACCTAAAAGAGGAAGGGAATCCTGGCAGAAGAACCTGGCCAGACTTTATGAAACAGAACACATCTGAACTAAGTCTCAAACAAGGATTTTCATGATGGAGATGATGGTGGCATGAAGAACACATGCAAAGCTATGAGTAATAAAAATCCATGGCTATTCAGGTGGAATTTGAAAATCAGATATGCAGGGAGATTAAAAAATAAAGTACTGGGGTCAAGCTAAGGATCAGGTTTTATTTTCTCTCATCTTAACATGTACCGCAGTATTAATGGCAGAGTCTCAAAGAACATGACAGATGAGCCATTGTTATACCATGAAAAATCAGCAGCACAAGGACAAGCAAATAGGAAAGAAGTTAAGAAACACAGATAAACCTCAAATCAGGGCGCCTGGGTGGCTCAGTGGGTTAAGCCGCTGCCTTCGGCTCAGGTCATGATCCCAGAGTCCTGGGATCGAGCCCCGCGTCGGGCTCTCTGCTCAGCAGGGAGCCTGCTTCCCTCTCTCTCTCTCTGCCTGTCTCTCCATCTACTTGTGATTTCTCTCTGTCAAATAAATAAATAAAATCTTTAAAAAAAAAAAAAAAAAACCTCAAATCAGAGGAAATCAAAACTGATGTTATAAACTAGTCACAAAGCAATGAAAAGAACATATCATAAATCAAATACATCAAAATCCATGACTGTTATAAAGTTATAACAGTTATAAAGAATAACTTTTTGTTCATATATTTTCTTTACTTTCTCCACATCTTCCTTTAGTTCTTTGAGCATCTTTAAGACCATTGGTCTATAGTTTTTAATTAGTATATCTGCCTTTAGGTCTTTTTCAGGAACAGTGTCTATGGGTGAATATTTTTTAAAAAGATTTTATTAATTTTGACAGAGAGAGACACAGCAAGAGGGAACACAAGCAGGGGGAGTGAGAGAAGAAGCAGCAGGCTTCCCACAGAGAGAGGAGCCCCATGTGGGACTCGATCTCAGGACCCATCATGACCCGAGCCAAAGGCAAATGCCTAAGACTAAGCCACCCAGGCACCCTATTGATGGATTTAAAAAAAAAAAAAAATTTTTTTTTTTTTTAAAGTAGGCTCCATGCCTAATGTGTGGGGCTTTGAACTCACAAGCCAATATCAAAAGACACATGCTCCACCGAGCCAGCCAAGCACCCTGATGTTTTTTTTTTCCATTGAATGGGTCACAATTTCCTGTTTCTTTGTATGCCTTATGACTTTTTATGTTGAAAACTGAACACATGTCATCACTTCTCAGCCTTTTGGCTAAGAGCAAGTAAAAACTGAACATTTGAATCTAACAGTATAGTAACTCTGGAAATCAGATTCTCTCCTTTCCCCAGGGTATGCTATTTCTTGTTATTCTTTTTGCTTATTGTTTTTGCTTTTTATTATTAAAGGCTGTCTCTGTGCTGAGGATCAGCCTGCCATGTAAACCGAAGGTTTAACAGTCTTTTCTGAGCCTTTCCCTGGGCATGCATTCTCACTTCCCAAACTTCCCCATGTATGTAGTTGTTTTTCAATGCCCTGGTCTTCAATGTATGATTGCCAAATGGGGAAAAAGAGAAAAATGAAATGGGAGTGGGGTGGTGGACAGCTGTCACTTTAAATCCCCTGAAGCCACTTTGGCTGGATGGGAAGGGACTTGAAACAATAGGAATGCCTCAACAACAATGGCTGCCCAACTCTGTCTGCAACACTGTGCTCCCGAGCAGGAATTAGCAATCAACACAGATTCTTGATATTTGGAAGACAGGGTACTTTTTGTCTACCCGACTCTTGCAGGCTCTGTGCAAGATGCTCTAGGACCAGTGCACAGCTGCCTGTCATGTGGCTAGGGATAAAGAATGGATAGCTGCTACTGTGCTAAGAGCTGAAATTAATGGAAATAAACTGCAGTTTATCCTCCAAATCTTCCTCTGGAAGCTGCAAACCCTCAGTAATCTCCAGAATTCCAAAAATCATTATATCAGACAGATCTGGCCAGTGAAATCCCTGTCTAGGTGGGGAAACAGATTCTGGATGTTTCCTTACTCTGCCATCTTCCCAGAACTCCTCTCCTCCATAATGATTCTTTTTTTTTCCCTCCTTAATGATTCTTGAAAATACAAATTAGTATCATATTTTCCTATTGAAAACTGTATCTATTTAAGTACAAAGGAATCTCTCTCATTCTTGAATCCATTAACTGTGATTCACCCAAATTATCACCCTACAGATATACTTTTCCTTTTAATTTTCAGAAAACAGAAATATGTGAAATAATGTTAAAATAATCAGAGACTCTAATAATATCAAGTGAAAGAAGTTAAAATTATTTATTCAAAAAATATTTGTAGAGTGCCTACTAAGGCAAAATACTGTGCTAGGCACCACTCCCACTGTTTAAAGATAACTGTTAACCTTACTTTGCACAATAACTTCTTCATTAGAACTGTTTTATTCAGGGGCACCTGAATGGCTCAGTCAGTTAAGTGTCTGACTTCAGCTGAGGTCATGATCTTGGGGCCCTAGGGTAGAACCCTACACCGGGCTCCCTGCTCAGTAAAAACCCTATTTCTCACTCTGCTTGCTGCTTCCCCTGCTTGTGCTCTCTGACAAATAAATAAATACAATCTTGAAAAAAAAAAATTAGAAGTATTTCACTCAAAGCCAGGGTTTTAGATCCATATAAGCCAGTAACATTTACTAAGCAATTATTTTGTGTTAGGCTCTCTTCTTAGCACATTAAAAGCGTTTATTACTCCTCAGAACACATTTATGGGGGTAGTTACTATTATTACCATTCTCTAAATTTCACAGAAGAAAACTGAAGTCCCACAGGTACTAAGTATTCCTAAAACCTTTTCTTTTTTTTGAAATTTTATTTATTTGTTTGATAGAGATCACAAGTAGGCAAAGCACCAGGCAGTGGGTGGGGAAAGCAGGCTCCCTGCTGAGCAGAGAGCCCGATACATGACTCAATCCCAGGACCCTGAGATCATGACCTAAACCGAAGGCAGAGGCTTAATCCACTGAGCCGCCCAGGCGCTCCAGTACTGAGCCACCCAGGTGCCCCGTGTACTAAGTATTTCTAAACAAAGCTGTTGCTCTTAACCACTGTGATACCTGTAGCTAACAAAGTAACTGTTTGGAGTTACCAGTAAGGGTTCAACCGGTTACAAGTAACTATTCAACTCACCTGCTGAACACTAAGCTATTACCCTACAATTTACAACTGTCTTCATGGCTTCCTTGTTTTCTGTTGTTTTTGCTCTACACTGGGAGAAACTTTACCAAGTCTCATTTTAGTATTTCTGATTAGAATTTTCAGTAATATTTTGTTATATTTTGGCCAAAAACAATGATCCTACTGCCATTAGTTAATCACTTTTGGAGTTTTCTGCTCCATTAACCTTTTCAGTGTGTGTAAAGACAATTATAATCTAATCCCCAAATTTCACCCACACGGCCATTATTAAATGACCAGAATCTAAAGCCTTATTAGAGATACACACAAATATATTTTTTTCTTTGTGATTTTTCAAATTATAAAGAATGTTCACTTTTTGTATCAAAAAAAAAAAAAATCCAACAATGCTAACCTTGCTTTCCTCACCCCTAACCCTATTCATTCAGGTGTCTGACAGGTAGCCTTCAGGTACTTAGGCAGAAAAGGTTATATCTAACAAGTATGTCCCTCCATACCTTTCTCCATATATAGAAGGATAGATAGTTCTTTGTTTTTGTCTGTTTTCACTGAAATAGATACATACAATATACACCAACTTCAAACTTGTTTTTTATCACATATTATACCATGAACATTCAGGTTATTTGCCACATATATAACTTTTCCTTTTTTGATGCATACACGCCACAGCCATAGTTACCCAAATACAATTTAAAATAATTGGGATCTCACTCATGTTGTGAAGGAAATGCTTTATTTCCTTTTTATTGACTTTCCTTTTCTCCCCTCCTCTTTCTTTCCTTCTACATTAACCCCACACCTTCGGGTAACATGTTAACAACTGGCATCATTTCTTGTTCTTCCAACAGTCATAAGACACACACACACACACACACACACACACACACACACACTTGCATATTTGTGTGTTTTGGTTATTTTTAAATTTTTTTCCTTTTTAAAAAAATTATTTGAGAGAGAAAGAGAATGAGAGAGAGAGAGCACAAGCAGGGGTGAAAAGCAGAGGGACAGCAAACTGCATACTGAGCAGGGAGCTGGATACAGGACTCAATCCCAGGACCCTGAGATCATGACCAGAGCCGAAGGCAGACGCTTAACCAACTGAGTCACACAGGTGTCCTTGGTTGCTTATTTTTAAAATGGGATGTCTTTGGGGCTCCTGGGTGGCTCAGTCAGCTAAGCATCTTTCTTTTTTCTTTTTTAAGATTTTACTTATTTGTCAAAGAGAGAGAGAGAGAGAGCATGAGCAGGGGGAGCAGCAGGCTGAGGGAGAAGCAGGCTTCCCACTGAGCAAAGGAGCTCAATGCCAGACTCAATCCCAGGACTCTGGTATCGTGACCTGAGCCGACAGATGCTTAACTGACTGAGCCACCCAGGCATCCCAAGCATTGGACTCCTTATTTTGGCTCAGGTCATGACCTCAGGGTCATGAGATGGAGCCCTATCATCCCGCAATTGGGCTCTGCACTGGGCATGAAACCTGCTCAAGATTCTCTCTCTCCCTCTCCCCCAACCCTCCTCAACCCCACAAGTGTGTGGTCTCTCTCAAAAAAATTTTTTTCTGTAAAATAAAAAAATTTTTTAAAAAGGGATGTTATTATTATATACTTTGTTTTTCTCCGTCAATATCATCTCATGAAAATTCTTCTAAGTCACCTGCAATATATTCCATAGTATAAATGCACCAAAAGTCATTCAACCATTCCCCATAGGAATGGGTAAATCACTTTGTTTCTAGTATTTTCTCCCTAACAGTGTTTCAATAAATATCCTTGGCCATATATCCTTATGTACTGATGTTTTTATTTTTATAGGATAAGTTTCAGAAATGGGGCTGCCAGGTAAAAGGGTCAAAGATTTCTTATTTTCAAATAGATTTCTTATTTTGTTTTCCAAAAATTTCCACTGACAATGTTTGAGTACCCTTTTCTTTCTATTACTACCAGCAATCAGTATTACTGCCTTTTTTTTTTTTTTTACTGCTCTTAGTTTGAATGATGTAAACTCATATCTCATATCTCATCATTATTGCGGTAACAGTGAATTTGAAATTATCATTTATTTTTTGCCCATTTGGGTTTGCTCTCCTAGAAAGGGCCTATTTATACCTTTGCCCACTTTTCTACAGGATTGTTTTTCTTTTTCTTGTCAATATAAAAGACTTCCTAGTATACTATATACAGCAGTGCTATATCTGTCACATGCACTGCAAATATTTTTTCCTCAAAATCTATTGACTTTTAAGTTAAAAGACCTTATATTTAAAAAAATTTTTTTAAATTTATTTGACAGACAGAGATCACAGGTAGGCAGAGAGGCACGCAGAGAGAGAGGAAGGAAAGCAGGCTTCCTGCTGAGCAGAGAGCCCGATGCAGGGCTTGATCCCAGGACCCTGGGATCATGACCTGAGCCGAAAGCAGAGGCTTTAATCCACTGAGCCATCCAGGCGCCCCAAAAGACCTTAGTTTTTTAATTATAGGTTTACAGAAAAACTTAGCAGAAAGTAGAGTCCCCATGCATCTCTTCAGCTCTCTCTCCACTTCTCAGTTTCCCCCAATAATGTCTTGTATTACTGTGCTACATTTGTAACAATAGATGAGACAATAATGATATATTAACTAGAGCCCCATAGTTCAAATTAGGGTTCCTTCTTTGTGTTGTAGAGTTCTATGAATTTTGACATATGTATAATGTGTAATCACATGTATCCATCATTACAGTATCATACAGAGCAATTTCACTGCCTTAAAATGCCCTGTATTCTGCCTTGTCATTCCTTCCTCCCTCTCCCCAAAGTGTCATACAATTTGGAATCATAATATGCAGCTTTTTAGATTGGCCTCCTTCACTTAGTAATATGTATTTAGGGTTCTTCCCTGTCTTTTCATGATTTAATAACTCTTTTTTTTAAAAAGATTTTATTTATTTATTTGACAGAGATCACAAGTAGGCAGAGAGGCAAGAGGAGAGAGAGGAGGAAACAGGTTCCCTGCTGAGCAGAGAGCCGGATGTGGGGCTGAATCCCAGGACCCTGGGATCATGACCTGAGCCAAAGGCAGAGGCTTGAATCCACTGAGCCATCCAGGCAGCCCAACTCATTTCTTTTTTAACACTGAAGAATATTCCATTGTCTGGATATTCCACAGTTAATCCATTTACATATTGATGGACAATTCTGGTTGCTTTCAAGTTTTGACAATTTAAGCAGCTGAAACATTTCAAGCACAGGTTTTTGTGTGCACAAAAGTTTTCAAATCCTTTGGGTAAATACCAAGGAGCATGACTAACCAAAGTCAACTTTCCGCTCATCTTGCACCATGATCTCCAAGAATCTGTGCATTTCAATCTTTACCTCTGGGTTCCATTCCAAAACTGTCCCCACCTCCGTATGAAGTCCTGTACCAGCTTTCTGTATTAGAACTGCAAGAAAGCCTGAGTGAGGCCTTCTCTGAACTCTCTAGGCCCTGAATGTCAGCTGATCCCATAGCTACTGCTGCCTTTGTTAAGGTAAAGAAAAGGGTGGAATTTAATTGTTATTTATACGACACTGCAAGACACAAAATTCCACATAGAAGAAATCCAGGGGTGCCCAGGTGGCTCAGTTGTGAAGCCTTTGCCTTCAGCACAGGTCGTGATCTCAGGGTCCTGGGATTGAGCCCCATGTGGGCTCTGCACTCAATGGGAAATCTGTTTCTACCTCTCATCCCTCTGCCCCTCCTCCAGCTCATGCTATCTCTCTGTCTCTCAAGTAAGTAAATAAAATCTTTAAAAAAAAAAAAAAGAAAGAAAGAAAAGAAAAGAAAAGAAAGAAGAAACCCATTGATAGGAGAGGTTTCATACAAGATATAAATATAATAGTTTGGAACTATTCAAGTATAGTTTTGTCATAAAAAGTGCTACAATAACAAACAAAAATTTTAAATATTTTATTATTTATTTGAGAGAGAAAGAAGGAAAGCAAGCACAAGAGACAGAAAGAGAGAGAGAAGCAGGTTCCCTGCTGATCAGGGAGCCTGACACAGGGCTCAATCCTAGAACCCTGGGATCATGACCTGAGCCGAACGCAGAATGCTTAACTGACTGAGGCACTCAGGTGCCCCACAAACAAAAATTTTAAAGGTTCTTAGTAGAAAAGCAGTAAGACTGGGGCTTAGTCAGTTAAGCATCTGACTTTGGGTCAGGTCATGATCTCAGGGTCCTGGGAACAAGCCCCACATCAGGGTTCCTGATCAGTGGTGAACCTGCTTCTCCCTCTCCCTTTCCCTTTGTCCCTTCACCCATTGGTGATCTCTCTCTCTCAAAAAAATTCAAATCTGAAGGAAAAAAACCCAGTAAGACAAACTTATACCAAACATAGACTTTACACCTCAGAAAGAAGTACAACTAAAAGTTAAAGGCCTCAGAAGTGCCATCCTTAACTTGGTAGGGTAGTTTCTGGCACAACATTTTGGTATTCTTCCTCTCCAGGGAAATAATTCTCAGTGAAGTATAATGAAGCTTTATACACAGACTCATTTTCATAGTTTTGTAGACCTTCTATTTTGTCTAAAGCCCCACATTATTCAATCATTATACTAGTTTCTTAATTTTTTTGAAATTTATTTATTTATTTATTTGATAGAGATCACAAGTTGACAGAGAGGCAGGCAGAGAGAGAGAGGAAAGCAGACTCCCTGCTGAGCAGAGTCCAATGGGGGGCTCAATGCCAGGACCCTGAGATCATGAACTGAGCTGAAGGTAGAGGCTTAACCCATTGAGCCATCCAGGCATCCCAAGTTTCTTAATTTCACCTAGTTTCTCAACAGCTTAAAAGAAACATGGAGAAACGCAAATTTATATTTCCCAGTCTAAGCCCTGGTTCCTGAAGGAACCAAGAAAACTGAGCTTTGAGATCACCCAAACACGTCTTTGTTTATGTAAGATTTTGCTATTTTCTAACAATATTGTTTTGTTAAAGACTGTTCACAGGGACAACTGTCTGAATGGCATGTGAGATCTGGTAGGTCCCATATGCAGTTGTCCTACCCTCTGGACATAAAAAAGAAATTCCTGGAATAAAAAGATGGATAGCTAGCTCTACTGCTTTCCTTTTCCTTGCAAAAAGATAGATTCATTAGACACGATCTTGTTAGAAAAGATGAAAGATGGTTTTACTGGAAATGAGTCCAAAGTTCTTTCCATTCCCACAACCTCTTCTAAAAGGACAACCACAAGTGGCTCCTTGACCACATTTTGCCATGTTTTCTGTCATTTCCAGGCCCCAGCTAACTGGATCCCAAGCAAAAGCAAGCACATTCAGCATGGGCCTAAGAGAGACTACATTAGGTGACCTACATAAGAATGCTAATATGGTGTGCCAAATTGGATAAAGATTAACTGGCATTATCAACTCTGCTAGGGAGACAGAGCTGCCATCAGCCTCTAACAGTTACAGCTGAATTCTGAGCCATAACAAATAATCTTCCAGGGTCATGTGGCTGGTTGTGTAACTGCAGTTTCCAGTTTCCTATTCCCCCACATAATTTTACATTCACGATCCACTCTGAGTCTGAGTGCCACTCTGAGATAATCTGAGATAGACTGAGATAATCTGATCACCTCCTTCCATGCAGCCTGAAAAAGCCCTATCACAATGGCAAGTTCAACGTCAACAGCAATAAGTACAAAGCAGAAATACTGAGCAGCAGTCACATAGGTGGACCTATTAGCAGTTTGTCCGACAGTTGGCCTGGACAAAAACAATGCCAGTAGCAATACAGAAAGCAGTTTGATTATCAAAGCTGAGGGAGTCTTTGCTAAGTTATAGGCAAAATCTAAGAATAGTAAGCTGTATCACTGACTTAAGGATAGCATACAAAGTAGAGATCCAGGAGAAAGCCTTTATTCTAACAGGTAAAAACTCCAAAAACTAAGATGTCTGCAACAATTGAGGCAAATCAACTGGAAATCAATTAAAAATCCTACAGGGTAGGGGTCAGAAAACTCTTTCTATTAAGGACCAGAGAGCAAATATATTAATTAGACTTAGTGGGCCATATGGTCTCTGTCATAACTACTTAACTGCCTTCATAGTACAAAAGCATCCCCTGATACTACATAAATAAATAGGCATGGCCATGTTCCAGTAAAACTTGACTGAAACAGGTGATGGCCAGATTTGGTCCACAGGCCATAGTTTGCCAATCCCTACTAAAGGGCTAAAGTCCTTTTTAGAGCCAACTTCTTAAAAAATACAAGTTGGTTTGTGGGTTTCAAGAGAAAAAAGGGAACAAAGCAAGACTAAAGCAAATCCTGCCTATGTGAAAGTTCTTCTAATCCTTATAAATATATTAAAATTATTTATCACTAAACATAAAAAGAAAGTACATGTACAGATCACCGTGTCCATTTTCTTATAATGACTGATACTGTTAAAGTGATTATTCAATAAACTCCACACTGAATAGTTTATCAGTCATGACAGATTAAGTAACATTATTGCAGCAAACTACCAAAGTATGGGAGCTTAGAACAACTATTTTTATTTTATTATTTCTGGCTCATGCTACATGTGGGTCAACAGAGGACTCTTGGGGTTGTAGCTTCTCTAAGACCCAGTTGACAGAACAACGTATTTCCAATGTTGTTTCATGGTGTCAGAAGAAAAGAGGGCTTGAAAGGTCATACTCTAGCAACTGAATGTTCAGACATAATTTCTACTCATAACACACTGTACAAAATTAATCACATGGCCCCATCTCACACAACAGGACCAGAAGGTAAAATTCTTTTTTTTTTTAAGATTTTATTTATTTATTTGATGTACACAGAGAAATCACAAGTAGGCAGAGAGGCAGGCAGAGAGAGAAGGGGAAGCAAGCTCCCTGCTGAACAGACAGCCCAATTAGGGACTTGATCCCAGAACCCTGAGATCATGACCCGAGCTGAAGGCAGAGGCTTAACCCACTGAGCCACCCAGGTGCTCCAGAAGGTAAAATTCTATCACAAAGGAGATGAAGAACCATGAATACTCAGTAAGCAGCATGACTGACTATCACATAGCAATAGTTAAACCACTTTACCTAATTGATCACAAAATGAGATTCTTAATGGAAGACATTTCTGGTTAATTGGTTAGCCAGAAACCACAGTCAATTTCACTTAAATTAAAATTTTTAATTGTTTGGTATCTTTTTCCTTACTAAGAATTTTTTTTTTTTTAAGATTTTATTTATTTTGTCAGAGAGAGAGAGAGAGAGTGAGCACAGGCAGACAGAGTGGCAGGCAGAGTCAGAGGGAGAAGCAGGCTCCCCGCGGAGCAAGGAGCCTGATGTGGGACTCGATCCCAGGACGCCGAGATCATGACCTGAGCCGAAGGTAGCT
Source organism: Mustela lutreola (assembly GCF_030435805.1). Lineage (NCBI taxonomy): Eukaryota > Metazoa > Chordata > Mammalia > Carnivora > Mustelidae > Mustela > Mustela lutreola. The sequence goes on along the minus strand of NC_081296.1, from coordinate 68,846,283 downwards.
GCTCAACCAACTGAGCCACCCAGGCGTCCCTGTCTAAGAATTCTGAAGTCTGGACTCTGCGGTTATCACCGACCATGGGCTACAACCAGAAACTGCATGGGAAGCGGAGTTCTCCAGGAGATAGTGGGGACAGGATTCACAAACGGGTGCTGCCATATTCCACTCTGGGATCAAGCAATATTTCACAATTCCTTAGGTTCCCTACTGTAGTTTTCTAGATCAATTTTGATGGAATAGCAGGTGCTGTTAATGTTAATGCTGTTATGCTGTTAATGCTGTTAATGTTCCATTTATATACACTTGGATTCCTTCCAAGCTGCATGTTGGGCAGCTGTATGCTTTAATTCCCAAAAACCAATACTGGTGTCTCTCTCTCTTTTTAGAGCACTGCCCTCAGGTTACTGGAACTCCTTTTGAAAGCCAGATGTCCTAAGAGTCAGCCTTAACCAACAGCTGACAGGTACAAGAAAACTGACTGGGAATTTCTTTCTTTCTTTTTTTTTTTTTGATTGGGAATTTCTTGATCAGGAAGACTCTACAGTGTCTTTAAAGCACCCCCCATGGAACCCTCCTACACTGTTGGTAGGAATGCAAGCTGGTGCAACCACTCTGGAAAACAGCTTGGAGGTTCCTCAAAATGTTGAAAATAGAACTACCCTATGATTCAGCAATTACACTACTGGGTATTTACCCTAAAGATACAAACGTAGTGATCTGAAGGGGCACGTGCACCCGAATGTTTATAGCAGCAATGTCTACAATAGCCAAACTATGGAAAGAACCTAGCTGTCCATCAACAGATGAATGGATAAAGTAGATGTGGTATATATACACAATGGAATACTATGCAGCCATCAAAAGAAATGAAATCTTGCCATTTGTGATGACGTGGATGGAACTAGAGGGTATCATGCTTAGCAAAATAAGTCAATCAGAGAAAGACAACTATCATATGATCTCCCTGATATGAGGAAGTGGAGATGCAACATGGGGGGTTAAGAGGGGTAAGAGAAGAATAAATGAAACAAGATGGGATTGGGAGGGGGACAAACCATAAGTGACTCTTAATCTCACAAAACAAACTGAGGGTTGCTGGGGGAGGGGGTTTGGAAGAGGGGGGTGGGGTCATGGACATTGGGGAGGGTATGTGCTATGGTGAGTGCTGTGAAGTGTGTAAACCTGGCGATTCATAGATCTGTACCCCTGGGGATGAAAATACATTATATGTTTACAAAAAATCAATAAAGCACCGCCCATGAATTTGCTCAGTTTCTTGTTGGTCTCACTCCCCCACCCCACCTATGATTTCTTTCCTGACAATACTTCCTAATAAATTACCTTCACACAACTCCCCATCTTAGAGTCAGTTACTGAGTAAGCCAGCCTGGAAACAGCCCACCCACAGCTTAAGGATAAAAAGGCTAATTGGGGGGCACCTGGGTGGCTCAGTTGGTTAAGCAACTGCCTTCAGCTCAGGTCATGGTCCCAGAGTCCTGGGATCAAGTTCCACATTGGGGTCCCAGCTCCATGGGGAGTCTGCTTCACCCTCTGACCTCCCCTCTCATGCTCTCTCTCTCACTTTGTCTCTCTCTCTCTCAAAATAAATAAATAAAAATCTTAAAAAAAAAAAAAAAAGGCTAATTGGTGCTATAGACAAGGGCCAGAATTTGGACTGAGAAGACTCCAAATGACAAAGTTCCAGCTCTACTACTTATTAGATAATGGAAGTCTCTACCAGCCCTTCCAAAATGTAGAAATAATAACACCTACCAAAACAATTTTGAGATAATCAAATAGATGTGTCTATGACAACACATGTGAAAGTACTTTGTAAACCAGCAAATACACTTATGAAGTTAACTCATTTAAAACAGCTGCTTCCCAACTTCGAGTCCCTCCCCCACAACCTGTAATTTTGATTATACTCCCACTCGTCTATCTAATAGAAAATTTATAGAGCAGTGGTTTTCAGATTTTAGCAAGCATGAGAATCACCAGGAGGACTGCTAAAAAGAGTTTGATAGGCCCCACCCCTAGGATTTTTGATTCAGTAGGTATGGGGCAGACCCCAAGAAGCTGCATTTCTAACAAATTCCCTGGTAATACTAATGCTGCTGATCTGGAGACCTCACTTTAAGAATCACTGTTATAGGAAAAACTTCAGCCACTCTCTGCAAAGTGGAATTGATAGAAGCTTACAATGGATCTGCCTTACTACCGAGAAAATTTTTAGGAGAGAAAGACAGTTTAAAAAAAAACAACTGGGGCGCCTGGGTGGCTCAGTGGGTTAAGCCGCTGCCTTCGGCTTGGGTCGTGATCTCAGGGTCCTGGGATCGAGTCCCGCACCGGGCTCTCTGCTCAGCAGGGAGCCTGCTTCCTTCTCTCTCTCTCTCTCTCTCTCTCTCTGCCTGCCTCTCAGTGTACTTGTGATTTCTCTCTGTCAAATAAATAAATAAAATCTAAAAAAAAAAAAAAAACAACTTTGAGAGAAAAAAAAAAAAACTCATGAGATTTTCTTTCCAATGCTATGAATGTCCTCATCTTATGAAATAAACGTGTGCAAGCAAAGTTGCTTATAAATACTTCTGAAGAGGAAACTCTATGTTCTATCTCAATCCCATAAGGATTTGCATTTAGTTAAAAAAAAAAAAAGAGAGAGATTCAGATAGTTGACAATCTAGTGTCATGATCAATGTTAAGGTAACAAGAAGAATAACAGTTAATTCACTATTGAAATGTACCAGGAAGTTTTGAAGTACTTTACATGCATTAATAATTTACTCCTCACAATAACCCATGAAATAGATACTATTATCATCTTCATTTTATAGATGAGGCAGCTGAAGGTCAAGAAAGTTGCCCAAAATCACACAGCTAGTAAATGTCAGAGATGAAAATCAAACCGGGCAGTTTGGATCTAGCGTCCACAGTCTTAACTATAAACAATATTGCATGATGGATGGTCTTTTAAAAGTCGGCCCTGTTTACAGACTTCTAACTCTATGATCTTTCTTCTTACTGGCTTCCCTTCATATATATATATATATATATATATATATATATATATATATATATATATGTATACCTTCCATTGCTATGTGGCCATTTGACAAAGCAAGGAGCTACCTCAAAGCATGGGCCTGGTTCCCATGAAGCTTGCCAGTTGCACTGCCAGCATGTGCATGATAACTCACAATGCTGGGCTATAATGCAGCTACTAAATAGGACATGTACTCATCTCGACCAGTACCAAAATGAGGAGGGATGATGAACACCAAATATGCTAAAACCTCACTGATCTACTCAATTTTATTTTATTTTTTAAAGTAGGCTCCAGCCCCAGCAGGGAGCCAAATGAAGGGCTTGAATTCATGACCCTAAGATCAAGACCTGAGCCAACATAGAGAGTCAGAAACTTAACTGACTGACTCCCTCAGGCACCCTGGATCTACTCTAAAGACATGCTACATGACATACATATTTGGTAAAGAAATGCACTTTATGGTTTTCAGTATATTTTATAAACATAACACAAAATAAGGACAAAGTAAAATCCATCTCTATAGCTAGAAACCAGCCCCAGTTAAATGTAAGGAGGTTGGTAGGATACTGACAGCTCTCAGACTAATTCCATAAAAACCCCACATAAAGAAAGCACAATATAAAGAGAAATAGAACAGAAAGGTTGGGGGAAAGCATATTGTCTTGGACCTTAGGTCTCAAAAGAAGTTTGTTCAAGGAGCCCACATACAGTCCTGAAAGTCAGAGAAAGAAGGGAAGGCTGAGAAGGCGGCAGGGCTGTGTTTGGACTGCCATCTTTTAGATTCACAGATTAGCAGGTTAGGTAGTGACTTTACTGATTCACAGAGAGAAGTAATTTTTGGCTCAGGGTCACGAAGCACGCTGATGGTAGAAGGAGGGCTTACACCTATGTCCAAACTCTCTATCCACTTGTATTCCTAGGCACCTTTATGAGTCCATCCTGATTTCTCCTAGGTCTGTTTTGCACAGGGTCTCCACTTGCTGGTATTTCATCCTCTTTTTGCCAGGCAAATTCTAAGACTATGTAAGAGTAACCCCTGCAACCAAACTCTATCATTGTGACACTGGAGTATTTATAGGGACTGAAAAAAGGCAGCAACTGTTCTAATATTTATAAGACCCTCTGCCAAGTCTACTAGGAAGCAGCATGATGAATGTCATACTTGAACCAAGATGAAAGACCTCTCCTCAAACAGCTCACCTCTCAACATTTCAGAGCATTTATTGGAAAAGGCCCCAGGAAAGAGCTTTAAAATGTATTTTAACAGAGCACAAGTAGGACTTCTAAGGGGCTAGTTAGGTTCTATTTCTTAATCTGGATGCTGGTTATACAGATATGTTCAGCTTGTGAAAATTCAAGTGGATAGAAAATTTGAGCTGTACACTTACAATACATGCATCCTTCTCTATGTATATTTCAATTAAAAGTTTAAAAAAGAGTAATTCTGTTTTCTCACCAACAGAAAGTGATAACATACATGTGCTAAGGAATCTTTTGACTACATAATCTCTTCTACTGAAGAAGCTTGTTCACAACACATCTACTGAGCCACAATAAGGACTGCAAACAGAGGCTGGAGTGACAGAATGAGCTCAGGTTGTGTTCACAGAGGGCTTCAGAAGCCTTCCTCAACACTGGATTATTTAGGAAGAATGGCATCACAGCAGGGGAGGAAGAAAAGAGCACTTCCTCCCTAGCTTTTAGCTTCCTCTTTGTCTCCACTCTCTCTCTTTTTTTTTTTTTTTTTAAAGATTTTATTTATTTGACAGAGAGAGATCACAAGCAGGCAGAGAGGCAGGCAGAGAGAGAGGAGGAAGCAGGCTCCCTGCTGAGCAGAGAGCCCGATGCGGGCCTCGATCCCAGGACCCTGAGATCATGACCTGAGCCGAAGGCAGCGGCTTAACCCACTGAGCCACCCAGGCGCCCTCCAATCTCTTCTTAAATGTCCCTTGTCCACCCCCACTAACCCCAACAGAAAATTATGCAAAAGAGAAGCAGTCACAGAAGTTGAATCCCTAGATCTAGGGATGCCCTGAGCTGACTGTGACAAAGAGACCTGAGTGGCCCTATGGTCCTAAAGAGGGAAGAAAACATCACACTTCTTAAGGCTGCAGCTGGGACATGGCACCCATGCACAACACACAGTATACATTCAGTTAACACTGGCTGAATAAATGAATACATTATCTATGGACTGAATCCAAAATGTGCGCAAAAAAATGTATGCTGAATAAAATTAAATGATGGCCATTCTCTGGGTCTCCTCTAAATCCTGCCTGATTAATTCTGCATATTTGATCTTTAATCAAGATAAACATCACCAGGTTATTATCTTTCCACACAGCACTGTTTTCATATTTTTTTTTAAAGATTTTATTTATTTGACAGATTGAGAGGGAGAGATCACAAGTAGGCAGAGAGGCGGGGGGTGGGGGGGGTAGGCTCCCCACTGAGTAGAGAGCCCAGTGTGGGTCTCAATCCCAGGACCCTGGGATCATAACCCAAGCCGAAGGAAGAGGCTTTAACCACTGAGCCACCCAGGCGCCCAGTTTTCATATTTTTTTAAAAGATTTTATTTATTTATTTGAAGGGATCACAAGTAGGCAGAGAGGCCAGTAGAGAGAGGGGGATGCAGGCTCCTTGCTGAGCAGAGAGCCTAATGTAGGGCTCTATCCCAGGACCCTGAGATCATTACCTGAGCCAAAGGCAGAGGCTTTAACACTAAGCCACCCAGGTGCCCCTGTTTTCATACTTTTTAATGTGTTCACAAGACTCTTCACCACCTTTCATAACAGGTCCCATCAGCCAACACACTGAAGGCAGTCAAGTAGGATGAAGCTGTTTCAAACAGCTTGTTTGAGTTGTTAGTACTGAGAAGTAAGTAAGCCTGGAGGATGGAGTTTCTGTTTTTAACTCTCATTCCTGCCTAAGTGGAAAAAGTTTTCCTGCAACCATGCTGCTAGGAACAAATTTCCTGTTTTTAGTATTGTTTAGTCTGAATAGGTCTCTAGAGACCAATCTTAATCCTGAGGAAGCAAATGAACTGGGCCCCTAAGACAGTTCCAGTTTCATAGTCGGGTGCAGCCAGCCCTGCTGAAGCCCATTTCATTCCCAGGAATCCAAGGCCTAGTTAAAGAGATTAGATTTGTGTTGATCTGCACAGCATCTGTCTCATGCATCCCACTGACACATTCTCCCTGGAGCCACACTTCCCTCCTGCAACACCAGTTTGCAAAGAGAAGAACAGCATGTTAGAATCACAATATCTCAGGGGCACCTGGGTGGCTCAGTTGGTTAAGCATCAGCTTTGGGCTCAGGTCATGATCTCAGGGTGCTAGAATTGAGTCCCACATCTGGATCCCTGCTCAGTGGGAAGCCTGCTTCTTACTCTGCCTGTCACTCCCCCTGTTTGTGTTTGCCCTTTCTCTCTCTGTCAAATGAATAAATAAAATCTTAAAAACAAAACAAAACAAAAAAAAATCAAAAGATCTCCATCTCCAACCATTGGTATGGGACATTTGCTGTCCCTCAATAATAAACAAAGCAGGACTCCAACCTCAGCCAACAGCCTGGGACTATCTCAGGGTTATCACTGCCACTTATAAAAGCAAAAGACAAAAAAGATGATGGAAGACAACTTGAGTGCTCAGGCAACAATTACTGCTGGTAACAACAAAGAGAAGAACTGACGTAAACCTGGCCAATCAGGAACTTGGGACTGATTTTCAATGAACCATGGTTAATAAGATGTTAAAAATCCTAACAGAGCTGAAAAATGTCTAAGAGATTCATTTTCTCTGTTGCATAGATGTTTCTATATGAAAAATATTGAGGTGAGATTCATCTCTGCTAAAAAATAAATACTTGGAAATTAAAGCTGGTGGAATTTAGGATAAATCTAGACAACAATGTAGGATTTCATTTAATTCAAATATATATATATACATATTAATATTTTTTTCTTCTGGATTCAATCTGGAGGTCGTGCATTCATTCTTTCCCTCCCTCCCCAATATGAAAGTAGATGCCATAGGGTATCTTCACAAATAAGAAACCTACTTAAAATGGGGCGCCTGGGTGGCTCAGTGGGTTAAGCCGCTGCCTTCGGCTCAGGTCATGATCTCAGAGTCCTGGGATCGAGTCCCGCATCGGGCTCTCTGCTCAGCAGGGAGCCTGCTTCCCTCTCTCTCTCTGCCTGCCTCTCTGCCTACTTGTGATCTCTGTCTGTCAAATAAATAAATAAAATCTTAAAAAAAAAAAAAAGAAAAGAAAAGAAACCTACTTATATAAAAAAAAGCAAGTACCAGGAAACGCTGAGTTGTACCAGGAAGGAAAAGGAGCACAATGGCTGAAAGGGTTAGTGCACAGATTCCAGTCCCCTTCATGGGCACTTCCAGTTACACTTCACCATTTTAAAATCCACTTAAAAAACTGGCCCCTGGTTAGAAGAGGTGAACTGAAGCTTCTCTTTGTTATGAAGTGTGAACTATTTCTTTTGTCTCATGGTTGGGTCATTTATGGCTACTCAGAGGATTTAGAACACAACAGCCTGACTGCACCTATAGGCAAGCACTTGCTTCAGAAACAAAATTAAAAATAGGTGGGGTTCTACGTATCTGAGAGAGAGGCACCATTAGGAAGACTTGACGACACAAGTTCGTTATTCATAACTTTGGGGTCTTTTCCTACAATAAATGCAAAGGTTAACAGCCCAAATTTTTCTACTTGTCAGCTAATTCGTAGTGTATTTCAAATAGGAGAGGCAGGCACACAGGAGGAGCTATCTCACATAGTGGGCAGCTGGATGGAGTGGAAAGAACAAGGGATTTGGAGTGATCTGGGTTTCAATCTGAGCTCCACCTCTTAGTAGTGTGGCCACGGTCAAATGACCTAACCTCTCAGAACCTCAGTTTTCATGTCTCTGCCGCAGAGATATTAACAACCCACTTTATAGGGGTTTTGCAAATAGTAAATGAGAAAATAAGTCAGGCAACTCAGTTCAGTACCTAGAACAGAGTAGGTTCTCAAGAAATGTTTATATTCTTGGGGCACCTGGGTGACTCAGTCTGTTAAAAGTCTGCCTTTGGCTCAGGTCATGATCCTGAGGTCCTGGGATCAAGCTCCACGTCAGGCTCCCCACTCAGTGGGGAGTCTATTTCTCCTCTGCCTCTGCCCCTACCCCCACTCATGTTCACACTCTGGATCTCTGACTGTAATAAATAAATAAAATATTTTAAAAAAAGAAATGGGGAGTGCCTGGGTGGCTCAGTGGGTTAAGCCTCTGCCTTCAGCTCAGGTCATGATCTCAGGGTCCTGGGATTGAGCCCCACATCGGGCTCTCTGCTTGGTAGGGAGCCTGCTTCCTCCTCTCTCTGCCTGCCTCTCTGCCTACTTGTGATCTCTGTCAAATAAATAAATAAAATCTTTAACAAAATAAAAAATAAATAAAAAGTCTAAAAAAAATTTAAAAATTAAAAAAAAGAAATGGTATTTTCTTTTCTCACTTCCCACTTAAGCAAGTTGGTCATGAGAACGTTTTCCAAAATTAAATGCAACTTTTCCAAACCCTGAAATCAAATCTCTAAACTAAGAATATTTCCAGATGCTTATTGAAGGAGGAAGTTGCTTCTATTTTCTTAAAATCTCTGATGTGGGAGAAAAGGAAAAGCAATACCAACCAGAAATTACATGTTTGTGCTTTAAACCATACCACCACCACAAACAAGATAGGATTAGTTTAATAGGGGAGGAATAGTAAAGGGGGGAAAAAAGTAATTAGGGGTTCCCATTCCTGTCAGATCTCTTCTCACCGGAGTAGAACCACTATCTCTGCCAGCTGTATGGAAGCTGTGATAATTCTTCCTCCTACATCAATTCAGCACATATCCCCATAAAACATTTGTACTTTACCTAACTGTATAACTACTGAGATAGCAGTCAAGCAATGAAATGATTGACAAAGAACTATCCCCCATTTCTAGGAAGAAAAGCAAGAAAAAAAGAGTTTAACACACTCTTTTGTTTACCTCTTTCACTCCTGGGGACCAGATGTAAGGGGCTTTTGTATATAGAAAATGATCTTATGAGTGAGTCCATCTGCTTCTGCCCAGAGACCAACTCCCCAAGGGCTCTGCCTTTTCCAACTTCTAAATTCAAACTGAGGGATGCCTGGACACATCTGGTCATCATTTGATTTCAAGCTTCTATTATGTTCAGTCTGTGGGGGGAAGTAAGTCTATATAAATAGCTCATGCTGCTATGCCTCACACTTGAAAAATGAGAAACCATCAACTGCCTTTCCTACAGAGAAGGAATCCAGTTCCTGAATCCAGTTCCCTCCATAATGATCATACATAATGTTAGTATGCTAAGTAGCCAGCTTCAATCAACTAATTCATACACTTATTTTATTATAAGAGTAAATGGTATCTAGAAAGAAACCCAGGAGGGAGCTCCAGTAAAATTAACTAATGATTTTTTTTAGAGAGGAAGAGGGTCAGAGGAAAAAGAGAGAGAATCTTAAACAGGTTCCATACCCAGTGCAGAGACCAGCAAGGGGCTTCATCTCACAACCCTGAAACATGACCTAAACTGAAATCAAGAATCTGACACTCAGCTGACTGAGCTACCCAAGTGTCCCTTCAGTGTCCAATTCTTTTTGGTTATTTCCAGTGCTTTGTACAATTCTTGGAATATTTTTTAGTAGATACACATTGAATAAATCATGGAACAAGTTAAAATAATTGCATATTATATGACCTTAATGAGCTTTCACAAATAAAAGAAACATCAAATTGAATGTTGGTTTAAGGGACAGGTAACAGAAAAGGTGGACAACCAAGTAGAAATGATAGAACAAAGATAAAAACAGATTGTTCCCTCTTCATCCTCACACCAGCTCAGAACTCCAAAAAGGCCATTTTTACCGGAAGCTGAGTTTATGTAAATGTATGTAAATAACAGATTAGAGCCAGTATATTGTAGTGATCACCCCTAACTTTGGATCCTGAAAAAGAAATATGAGGCCAACTACTATCCCAAAAAATGCAGTTCAGAAAGAAAAGCAAGTAGCAATAAGGATGTTGGGCAGCCAAGATCTACAACTGGAAATGCTCCAAAATGTTACAGAGAAAATTATCAAATGTCCATGCTCTAGAAGCCACGGCATAGTTATCACTGTGCCTGACAAAGGCTCTGGCTGCCTTTGATTTAGGAGACAAATGCTAAGTTAAAATGTGCTCTACTAGAGTCCATACAGCAAATCACGAACCAATGTGGATCATGTGCTGACACCAGTTATAATGCTATTTAGTTTTGGGGATATAAATCAAACACAGTCTCCATCTTTGCAGTATCCAAAATATGATAGCTGAAATAAAGCTGAAGAATATACTAAGAGACATAAGGAAAATGACACCAGATGGAAATATGGATCTAAAAAAGAAAAGAAGAGTACCTGAACTAGTAACTACACAGGTAAATATACGATTTTTTATATTTATATCTAAAGATTTTAAATGCTTTAAAAGATAATTTACTGTCTAAGCAAAAATATTAATTTATAATAGAGTTAATAACACATGTAGACATAAAGTATATGACTTGATAGGATAAAGCCTGAGAGAGGAGAAACAGAAGTATTCTAAGGGGGGGGGAGCAGTATCTTATCATTTGAAGGTAGACTATATTAAGTTAGAAATGTATACTATAAACCTTAAAGCAAGCATTAACCTTAAAGCAAACAAAGAGTTAATAGCTAAAAAACCAACTAGGATAAAATGGAATCATAAAAAATATACAATCCAGGGGTACCTCGGTGGCTCAGTGGTTTAAAGCCTCTGCCTTCAGCTCAGGTCATGACCCCAGGGTCCTGGGATCAAGCCCCGTATCAGGCTCTCTGCTTAGCAGGAAGCCTGTTTCTTCCTCTCTCTCTCTCTCTCTCTCTGCCTGCCTCTCTGCCTACTTGTGATCTCTGTCTGTCAAATAAATAAATAAATAATCTTTTAAAAAATTTTTTTCTAAAATATACCATCCAAAAAAGGTTAAAAAATACAAAACAAAAAACAACAGATGTGACAAATAGGAAACAAATAAGCAAAATGATTGTCATGACTGTACTGGTAATTATACTAAATGTAAATGGCTGAAATAGCCCCAAATAGAATGCAGAGATGATCTGATTAGGAAAACATATATGCTGCCTTTAAGAAATTCACTGTAAATATAAAGACCTAAATAGTTAAAAAAAAAAAAGTTCATAGTAACAAATACATTATGGTTAACCCACACAGAAGGTTACTATGGGGCCATCAAAAAAAATTGAAGTAATGATATAAATGGATATGAAAAGGTCTCCAAGATCTGTTACTGAACAGGCAAGACACAGAATATGTGTGTTCCAATTTTTAAAGAGAAGAAATATACAGTTATGTTCTTATATTTGCATAGAATTCTCTGAGAATATATATATGAGAAATTGCTATATATATATATATATATATATATATATATGAGAAATTGCTGTTGTACCTTTTTTTCTGCCATATGCACATATTACCTATTTAAAAAATTAAGACAGTATTTTTAGAAGAAAAATATTTTTATTAAAGAACTAAAACAGGGGCAACTGGTTGGCTCAGTGGGTTAAGCCTCTGCCTTCGGCTCAGGTCATGATCTCAGTGTGCTGGGATCGAGCCCCACATCAGGATCTCTGCTCAGCAGGGAGCCTGCTTCTCCCTCTCTCTCTGCCTGCCTCTCTGCCTACTTTGTGATCTCTGTCTGTCAAATAAATAAATAAAATCTTAAAAAAAAAAAAGAATTAAAAGCAGAACATACTTGCATTGGCAACATTCAGAACTCAGCAAAGAGATTATCTTGTTTGGTACAGAAACAACAGAGAATAAAATGCAGAGAGTAATACTAACAAGTGACACTTAGGGGTGTCTGGGTGGCTAGTCAGCTAAGCATGGACTCTTGATTTTGGTTCAAGTCATGATCTTAGGGTCATGCTCTATACTCAGCAGAGAGTTTGCTAGAGATTCTCTCATTCCCTCTGCCCTTTCCCCTGCCTATGCTCTCTTTCTCTAAAATAATGAATAAACAAATCTTTAAAAAAAAAGCAAGTGATATTTACTTAATGTTTCTACTCTTTTCCAAAGTCATCTCAAGCCTAATACTTCCTTTATTGTAACAATATTCTTACAATGTTGGTAGGTGGAGAATCATCACTGCCTCTTAAAAGTTAAAAAAAAAAAAAATGAGGGTATTTAAATTGCATAATATAAAACTTGTTCCAGTAGACCAAAAGCCATCAAGGTTTGCCTGAAACGTCAGTTATGTAAGTGGATATGCGAGAGCCTAACACAGCTTCTTTCTTGAGTCAACCAGATAGACTTGTAAGAGAAATTTTGATGAGAAAATAATCCACACTGGGATCCCCAGGTGGCTTTGTCGGTTAAGCATCTAACTCTTAATTTTGGTTCAGGTCATGATTTCATGATTTCTCACAACCTGTTGTGAGATCCAGCCCAGAGTAGGGCTCACAGTCAGCGGGGAGTCTGAGATTCTCTCTCTCCATAGCCCTCTGCCCCTTCCCCCAGTCACGTGTGTGTTCTCAAATAAATAAATCTGGGGTGCCTGGGTGGCTCAGAGGGTTAAAGCCTCTGCCTTCAGCTCAGGTCATGATCTCAGAGTCCTGGGATCGAGCCCCACATCAGGCTCTCTGCTCAGAAGGGAGCCTGCTTCCCTCCTCTCTCTGCCTGCCTCTCTGCCTACTTGTGATCTCTGTCAAATAAATTAATAAATAAAATCTTTAAAAATAAAATAAAAATAATCCACATTTTGGGGCACCTGGGTGGCCCAGTGGGTTAAAAATAATCCACATTTTGTAGCCAAAAAAAAAAAAAAAGAGTCATCAATTCATATTTGTAGAAATTGCAGTGGAATGCATCACATACTCTACACTCTTGTTACTCAAAGTGTAGTCCTCAGGCGCGCAGCATCTTAACTCCACCTCAGACCTCTTGGTTCCAAATCTGTTTCTCTAACTTGAATTACTTTCAGGTGTGTATGTATCACCTGGTGATCTCTAAAATGCAGATTTTTTTTAAATATTTTATTTATTTATTTATTTGACCACAAGTAGGCAGAGAGGCAGACAGAGAGAGAGGAAGAAGCAGGCTCCCCGCTGAGCAGAGAGCCCGATGTGGGGCTCGATCCCAGGACCCTGGGATCATGACCTGAGCTGAAGGCAGAGGCTTTAACCCACTGAGCCACCCAGGTGCCCCTAAAATGCAGATTTTAATTCAGTACCCTTGGGTTGGGTCTGAAAATACCTATTTTTTTCTTTTTTCTTTCTTTCTTTTTTTTTGTTAAGATTTATCCATTGGGATGCCTGGGTGGCTCAGTCCGGTCATGATCCCAGGGTCCTGGGATTAAGTCCCACATTGCACTCCGTACTCAGCAGGGAGCCTGCTTCTCCCCCTCCTTGTGCTTTCTGACAAATAAATAAATAAAGTCTTTAATAAATAAAAATATACTTGAGAGAGAGAGTGTGTGTGCACTCAAGTAGGGGGTGGGTAGGGAGAGGGATAGAAAGAATCTCCAGCAGATTCCCCACTGAACAAGGAGCCTGATGTGGAGCTCAATCTCACCACCCTGAGATCACGACCTGGGCTGAAACCAAGAGTTGGAATGCTCAACTAACCGAGCCACCCAGGCACCCCAAAAATATAAATTTCTGATAGGCTCTAGGCAATACCAAGGTCCATACTTTGAGTAGCAAGAATAATCACAGGCTCTCTACATCTGTGTTCCCAGGGCAAGGAGGTATCTGGATATGCATGGTCTTCAGTAAAGCTTAATAAGCTTATCCAGAAGGAAAAACCAGCAATGTGTTCCTGGGAGGCTATTTTTCTACAAGAAAGTAGCTTAAATTAAAATCTGAACACTTCTACTGTTTTAGAACAAGAACAGATCTGTATGATGCCCCATGGGCAGGCTGCTGAAAAATCAGTAGAAATGGAGCTATGATGGCTATGATGGCTATGATGGCTATGATGGCTCCAAGCTCAGGATCTGGGAAAAAAAAAGGAAGTGATTCCCAAGTAACAGTGGGGTGGACAGAAAGATGATAAAGGAACTATAGCCTATTAGAACTCTGGAAAAGCAGCTTTGAATGAGATGTTAGATTTGCACAAAATCTAATCTAGAGAAAAGGAGCGGTATCAAAGCAAGGTAAAATAAATAAATAAAAAAAATTAAAAATTAAAAAGAATAAAAACAAGAACAACAACAACAACAACAAAAAAAAAAAACTGAGCAAAACTCTGTCTTAAATACACACACTCACAATTTGATTACCCAGCACCTAGTATATGCCTGACATAGAGTAGATAAACGTTTGTTGAGTGAGCAAATGCTGTTTCTGCCATCCTGGAACCTAGGATAGTTGGCCTCCTTCCCTCAGGTTGAAAATCTTCATGGTGCCCAAATTATCTGAAGTGGAAGTACCTATCCTCCCCTTTTTTGCTTCTGTAATGGGAATGATGACATGGCCTGTATCTGCTGGACTCAGCTGAGTAGCCAGGACATCCTTGAGGCCACTTTGCCACTATACCAAAGAAAATGTAATTAGCCTCCATATCCCTTGGAATCTGGAGTAGCTAAAGAGGTGGAATATGGGAGTCTGGCCTCCCAGAACACTTGGAAAGATGGGCACTCTGAGATCCTCTTAGCTTCACCCTGGACTGCTACCACGTAATCCACTCAAACACATCTTATATATTCTTATTCTTGCCTTATAATCTTTGCCTTTCCCTCTAACTGAAATGACCTCCCTTGAACTTACTCAGAGCAATCTATTATTATTGCTATTCCTCTGGATTCCTGAAGTAGTTATCATTAAGTACCATTCATTTAACACTTGAAAGCTCAGTATTATTGGTTATTTTTATATATTTAAAACCTGGTATTCCCAATAGGACTGTAAACTTTCTGAGGGCAGGGATCACATATAAGTCCATATTCCATATTCTGCATAGCACTCAACCCCATTATGCTACAAATGGTAGTTGCTTCCTAAATGCTCACTGAATGAATGAAAGAAATGTCAGTGTGCTAGGGAATGTAAGGTATTAAAATATGGAAGAGGCCCCGTCTGCCTTCAAAGACCATAGTCTATTAAAATATGTAAGTCATTTCCCTCTCTCTCTCTCTGCTTGCCTCTCTGCCTGCTTCTGATTGCTCTCTCTCTCTCTGTCAAATAAATAAATAAAATCTTAAAAAAATAAAATATGTAAGTCATCTACCCAAAGAACATTAACTGTAATACACAGGAAGTGTCAGAAAAGAGTAACAAATACTATGAGAACTAGCAATGCAACTTCAAGGACTGAGTACCATTTTAACCAAGTCTCGAAAAACAAGCAACATTTTGAATGGCAGGAACTGGAGAGGTGAGATATTTTAATATATTCTAGAAAGAAGAGCCAACACGAGCAAAAGCAAGAAAATACATGACATTTTGGGGAAGAGCAATAACCAAAATAACCAGGATAGTCTGAGAAGGAAAGGGGAAAGGACTAGCCCTGTCCAATATTTAAAAAATAGTGAGAGGAAGCTGGTAGAGCACAAGACTCTTGAGCTCAGGGTTGTGAGTTCAGCCCCACATTGGGTGTAGATTACTTAAAAACAAGTAAAGTCCTAGGGTGACTAGGTGGCTCAATGAGTTAAGCCTCTGCCTTTGGCTCAGGTCATGGTCTCAGGGTCCTGGGATCGAGCCCTGCATCAGGCTTCCTGAAATGGGGGATCAATTTCCTTAATACACTAAGTGCTCTTAAAAATCAGAAAAAGATGTACAATACAGTAGAAAAATAGGGAAAATATATGAACACATAATTCACAGAAGAGATACAAATGGCTAAGAAAACATGAAAATATGCTCAATTTTAATTATAAATGAAAGAAAATCAAAGCTGGTAAGATACTATTTTTACATGTCAGATGGGCAAAGATTAAAATGTTTGGTAATACTTAGTATTGACAAGGGATACAGTAAGGTATTCTGACAAATTACTGTTAAGGGTTTAAAGTGGTACAATGTTTTTGGAAGGCCTTTAGACAAAAATCTATTTGAAACTTATTGAAAATCTATTTGAAAATAGATTTCAAACATTTCAAATCTATTGAAAATTTTCAAATCTATTGAAATTTAAAATGCACAAACTCGGGGGGTGCCTGGGTGGCTCAGTGGGTTAAAGCCTCTACCCTCACCTTGGGTCGTGGTCCCTGGGATCAAGTCCCACCTCCGGCTCTTCAGGGAACCTGCTTCTCCCTCTGCCTCTCTCTCCCCCTCTCTCTCTCTTTCCCTCTCACGAATAAATGAATAAAATTTTAGAAGAAAAAGTTAAAAATAAATAAAATGCACAAACTCTCTGAACATGCAACAGCACTTCCAGAAATTTGTCTTACAGTTATACTTGCAAAAATGCAAAGATGTTTATTCCAGTATTCCGTATTATAGCAGAAACATGGAAATATCCCAGCCGTCCTTTACTAGAAAACTAGTAAAACTCTAATATCTTTATACACCAGAATTCTATGTAGCATTAAAACAATGAGGTAGAACCATATGTATAGCAAATAAATTAGAGCCAGGATAAACTGAGTAAAAAGCACATTGAAAAATAGTATGTACAGTGTAAACCCCTCCAGATTTTTTAAAGGATATGTAATATATGATTTTTATGTTTAGAGAATATCTGAAAGGATACCAAAGAAACTGTAGACAGTGGTTACCTCTAGAGAATGAGACTGGGGGGAGGTGAGGAAGGAGAAAGTTTTTTTCCCACTTTTTACATTACACTCTTCTGTACTATTTGCATATGATATAATTAGCTTACATTTCCTTTATAGCAAAATATTTTGATAAACCAATTCATTTGCTGAAATTTTTTATGGAGTCATCTGCTTTCCACTGAGTGCAGAACTAGAGAGAAACCAGTACCATTTCTTTCTCCACACTTTCTGAATCTTTTTTAGAACACAGTTCTTAGAAGGGGCCTTTTGTTGGTCAGCTGGACTGGCTCCCCTAGACAGAGGACCATTGACATGGTGTTGAGAGTGTGCCTACCATTATCAGTCTGCCTGTGCACACATCTACTGCGGTAGACACATAGACCTTTTATTCAAAGGGCTGCTCTTCAATTTATATCCCTTTGTTTAGATGATTTTTGAATCACTTTTTCCAGACTCTTGAAGTAAGCATCACCATCATCATACTGCTCTTTTTAAAGCAATTAATTGGCAATCCTTTTAAACCTTTTAAACCCAGGACAAATTCAAATATAAAGGGAGTGCATGTATAAAGCAACTTGTCAGCATTGCACATGCAAGCAAGAGAACTTCTGGGCAATGTCAAGGACAACTGTCTTGGGAACCCTATTTATATTTATACTTAGGCTGCCCCACATCTGCAACTGACTATGCAGCTTCAGGTATGCCTCTTCTACAGAAAACCTCCCTCACTAGCCTAGATCTCAAGGACCCAGCTCCGTAACAGAAATTTCTGTTAGTCCTTGGCTCACAGGGAAGGAGAAAAAAAATCCAAAAGACCCCTTCAACCAATTTTTGCATTTTAAAAGTGTTCTCTAGTTTCTGCTGTTCATTTTTGTATAGGCATCCAGCACCAGCAGCATACTAAGTTTCAAGGACCTCAATTCTTTAGACTTTTATGAGTCTGAAAGCTACTCTTTAAAGATTCATAATCAAGTTTCTAAAGAGGGGAAAAATGTGTTAGATGAAGCCAAAAGAATGACCTTATTCCCTTAAAATCCAGCCCATGGCCATGCTTATGTAGCTGAGCAGCTGTGCTGCTGGCAGGGGGAAGGAACATACTGAAATGAAACACTCATGATAATCTCCCTTCCCCCACTCGTGCCTGAAGAGCCCCATCCAGTTATTGCACAAAAAGGCTTTTTCTTATAAACTTTTCTCCCTTCTACCTCTGTCTCCATCTTGCTTGGGAAGAAACAGCACTAGTGATGGAATGTACACAACTCTGCAAATATTCATGAGAAAATGCTTTGTCGCCTACACACTCCCTAGCTCCCTTAACACACTCATGCATTAGGGAAAAGGGATGCACAGAGAAACTGATAGGGCACTGTGATTCTCTAACTTAAGTAAACTGAAAGGCTTTCTGAAAAGAGGCAGCAAGATTCAAGAGGGCAGAGTCCTAACTTGTCTTTTATCTATTGAACTATAAATTGAATAACTGATCCAATAACCATTAATTGGTTGTTTAAAATATATAGCACTGGGGGTGCCTAGCTGGCTCAGTCAGTGGAGCCTGTGACTCTTGATCTCTGGATTGTGAGTTTGAGCCCCACGTTGGGTGTAGAGATTACTTATAAAAAAAAAAAAATCTTAAAAAAACATAAAATGTGGCGCCACTGGGTGGTTCAGTGGGTCAGGCCTCTGCCTTCAGCTCAGGTCATGATCCCAGGGTCCTGGGATCGAGCCCACATCTGGCTCTCTGCTCAGCAAGAGTCTGCCCCCCCCACCCCGCCTGCCTCTCTGCCTACTTGTGATCTCTGTCAAATAAATAAATAAAATCTTAAAAAAAAAAAAAACATAAAATGTGCAACACTGGAAATACAGAAATAAACAGAGCTGTGTGTGGTGCGGCATTTGAAAGCTGAGACTCTGGAGTCACATGGTCAAGGGTTTAAATATTGGGTCTCTGACTTGGCTGTTTGACCTTAAAGCAAGCTACTCACACTGCCTGAGCCTGCTCCCATCCTGAAGATGGAGATAATAATGGTGACTGTAAAATGTGCCATAACCCTAACAGCATCTCCCCCTCTGTAAACTCTCAAATTTCTTCTCGTCTTAGTTTCATCTTCGTGCTCCCCCTCCTCTTACCCCTCTAAGGTCACTCCCTCAGTTGCAGTAACTCTTCCACCTTCTCTACTCTTTCCCCAAAGCCTTCATTCACACTCTAAGCTCAGAACACAAAAAAGAAATGAGGGTCTCAGTCTGTTTCTCTACTTCACTCTGCTTACTGAGGAAGTAATAGATCATTTGTCTTCATCTTATAATGGGTTGGGGTCCCCAGAGAGAACTCCTTCTTTGGCAGCAATATCTAATCACAGCCTGGTCACATATTAGGATTCAAATATTCTGCACAACCTACTCTTCATGTCCTAATTACATATAGTCATCTGCAATTTCCTCCATTTTATCCCAATGGAACTAAAGTCTAACCGGTTCTAATGCTCCAAAAACTGTTAAAATCATCATGTTCTGCACTTGAGCATTATTATCACCTGTCTTCTTGTCTCTGAACCAACACTTCTTTTTAAAAGATTTTATTTATTTATTTGAGAGAGAAAGAGCACGAGCAGGAAGGAAGGCAGAGGGAGAAGCAGACTCCCTCTTGAGCAGGGAGCCTGAAGCAGGACTCAATCCCAGGATCCTGAAATCATGACCTGAGCAGAAGGCAGATGCTAAACTGACTGACCCACCCAGGCACCCCTGAACCAACATTTCTTTATTAAATAATCACATGCAGATGCACACAATGTACACTATTCCGATAGTGGCTTTCTTCGTGGTTCCTGTAGTCAGCCCTTCAATCATTTTTAGTGTTATGTGGGGTTATTTTCTGAAGACTCTTGGAGTTTCCTAACATTCTCGAACTAAAGTCTAGAACTGAAGAGAATATTTACCAAAGAATGTGTTAACACACACACACACACACCCCACCCCTCTTCAGGGCTCTTTGAGAGTAGACAATGGATATACTGTGTGTTCGGTGTTCAGTGCATGGTAGAGACTAAATAAATATTATAAAAACAAAAGCACAACCACACTGCTGCTATAATTTCAGTTTTGGATTCAGTGGTTATGAGAAGGAAATCTCTTGTACACTCACCTGACTTTTTATCCGGAAAAAATACAAGTATTTTAGGTGTTGTGTTTCAGCCAAATAACTGGCCATTTAAAAATAAAGATTCCCAGGAGAATAGAAGCAATTGCTTTCCACACAGGGCTGGGTAGCTTTTTGTTCTGGACGTGCTTTCTGTTGACTCAGTCTGCACTTGTTTTGACAGCCAATTACAGCCCTTCTTAGGTAAAGCTGCGCTAATGCTCTTCATGGAAAGTTTAACAAACACAAAATTACCCAAACACAATAAATACACTTAAGCAGAGAACTCCAGCTCCAAGAGATATTCCTGATCAGGAGGAAAGGAGGGAAGTTACTTTTCCAAGTGGAGCATGATGATCCAGAAGAGATCACAACCAGATTCAAGAAGAGATTTTCAAATCTAGGTCAGCTCTTAGGAGCATGGGCCTCGTTTCTCTCATACTGTGATAGGGTAATCACAACATGGAACCAAGCCACAGTATTCTGGATCTCCCTTATCAATTCTGGTTGCCAAATCCTAGGCTGGGAACCTAATTATTTCAATTCCTCCTCACAGGAACTCAAGCTCAAGAAATGAGGACTCAGAGAATCTAAGTAACTTGTGTTAAGTAAGTCAGCTAATAAGTGGCTATGCCTGAATTGAAACCCATGCCTAACCTCAGAGGAGAAGTAGATTAACATTAATACAGATTATAACCAGATAAAATATAGGCCAATTTTGGCTTATATATACCAAGAAAAGGCTTGAGTGCAAGTCTAAACATTAACAAAGACTAAAAACACAATTAAGATGAAGAACAAGCTGCCTTAAGAATGGGAAGCTAACAACACGAGGGTCATAGGGTAATGGACAAGTGATAGGATACCCGGTACCAGCCCCTGTTCACTAAATTCTTTTCTGTCTTTCCTCTTCATCCTCTCTCCTCTTTCCTAATTTACCATCTCTTCCTTTTCCTATATCCCTTTTTTTTTTTTCCTTTTTACACTGTAATGAAGCAAAGCATATGAACTTCACATTCAGATAACCTGTGTTCAAATCTAAAACTCATTTCTTATTGTGTGACTTTGGGCAGATCACATAGCTTCTCTAAGTCTAAATTTTCTTGAC
Source organism: Mustela lutreola (assembly GCF_030435805.1). Lineage (NCBI taxonomy): Eukaryota > Metazoa > Chordata > Mammalia > Carnivora > Mustelidae > Mustela > Mustela lutreola. Next base: position 68,825,202 of record NC_081296.1, on the reverse strand, counting down.
TATAAAAGGGTAAAATCTCCTACCTTTTAGGCTATTGAAGGGATTTAATCAGACAGTATGTATGAAGAGATGACCTGGTCTCCTAGTAGACTGAGATTTCTTTTAACTTTGAGGGTCTGTGAGGCTTGCTGGCATACAATTTAGAATTGGACAGTCTTGGATTTGAATCCCTGCTCCACCACTTACTGGCTAAGTGATCTGGAAGTCTTGCAACCTTTATGTACCTCAGTTTCCTTATCTATAAAATGAAATAAATAGTAAGGACTTAAAGGTTTGGGAGATGATCAAATGAAACAACAAATATTTAGAATCTATATATATTTAACCATATATTAACAAAGAAACCTGCCTCTCAGTAGAACTAAGAGTAGCTGACTTGTTCTCTAGAGGCCCATGTTTGTGGATGCCTAATTTATGAATCGAGTGTGTCACCACTAAGGACTGGGAAATGTTAAAGCACTAAGAAATGCTAATCTTGAACCTATCTTCTGAGGCTGTAAAATAAATATAAAAAGAAGGAGGTAGAATGGTACAGTGCAATGAAAAGACCACCACAGGGAGCATGGGTTCAGGCTCGCTTGGGCATTAACTGCCTGTATAATGCCATATAAGTCAAACAGCTTATATATCTGGTACCTGGAACCTGGGGGTGATGGAAAAATTTTTTTATGTTCTTGATTCAGATTGCCACTGCCATTTAGTGGGAAGAGGCCAGAGATGCTGGTAAATACACTACAGTGCACAGGACAGATGTCCACAGCAAAGAATTACCTGGTCAAAATATGAATAACAGTATCAAAATATCAATAGGCCCTGGCCTAGATGTGACTCTAAGTTCCCTTCGAGCTCTAACATTCTAAGAGACTCTGAGGCAGAACCAACACCAAACAAATGACATTCCTGCTAATATCTATCAAGCAACAATGGCTTATGACATTGCTCAAAATCCCCCTACAGCCAGTGGAGGAAAACTTTCCCTCCAATATGTGAATATTCTGAAATCATATTTTTGAGAGTGAGGACAGTCTTTCCCCACAACGGAAGAAACCCAGAGGTTTCTTGGATGGCTGAGTGGCTCAGTCAGCTAAGCAGCTGCCTTAGCCTCAGGCCATAATCCCAGGGTCTTGGGATTGAGTCCTGCATTGGGCTCCCTGCTCAGCGGGGGCCTGCTTCTCCTTCCACCTGCTGTTCTTGATTGTGCGCGCTCTCTAACAAATAATTTTAAAAATCTTCTAAAAAATTTTTGATTAAAAAAGGAAGAAACCCAGTGATGAAGGGGGCACAATCCTCCAGGGACTTTGTCCCTTGTTCTTTGCAGTTAGAATCCATGCTTCTAAAGCCATAAGTTCCTCTGGCCAAGAAGCTGATTTAAGTAGCTCTGAATCAAGGTCAGAATAAGATAATACACACAATAGCATATGTGAATCTCAAATACATCATGCTTACTGAAATAAGCCAGATTCAAAAGGCTACATGCTATTTTATTACGTTTACATGATATCTGCGATTAGACAAAACTGTAGGGACAGAAAACAGATTAGCAGTTGCCAGGTGCTGGAAGTAAGAATAACAATTTGACTGCAAAGGGACATGAAAGAATTTGGGGAATGATGCACTGTTTTATATACTGATTATAGCTACAAAACTGTCAAAATTCATGAAACTGTACACTGTACACTAAAAATGTGAATTCTACTATATCTAAATTATACTTCAATAAAACTGCCCCCAGGGCCCCTGGTTGGCTCAGTTGTTAAAGTGTCTGCTTTTTTTTTTTTTTTTTTTCACGATTTTATTTATTTATTTGACAGACAGAGATCACAAGCAGGCAGAGAAGCAGGCAGAGAGAGAGGAGGAAGCAGGCTCCCTGCTGAACAGAGAGCCCGATGCGGGGCTCAATCCCAGGACCCTGGGATCACGACCTGAGCCGAAGGCAGAGGCTTTAACCCACTGAGCCACCCAGGTGCCCAAAGTGTCTGCTTTTGACTTGGGTTGTGATCCCAGGGTCCCACATCAGGCTCTCAGTTCAGTGGGGAGCCTGCTTCTCCCTCCCCCTCTGTCTGTACTCTGCCTGCTTATGCTCTCTGTTAAATGAATAAATAAAATTTTTTTAAAAACTGACCCCTCTTACCCACACCCCCCAAATATGACCACAAATACTACAGAGAAGATTGTTAGGAGAGGTTGAACTGGATGACATAAAAATTCTTTCCACCCCACGTCCTGTGGTTTTATTACAGTCTGCCTCTCCGTTCCTGGTGACCTCAGGTTTAAGTCTGGGCTCCAATTTCGGTGTTAAAGCAATGACTCCTGCCATCATTCAGGGATCTCTGGCCCTACTTAAGCTTGTGACAGAGGCTCCTTTCCTGCTGTCTCCTATCTTAAACCCCCTTGTGACTGATGAAGGCCTTAGACAATTAATAAACAAGTGAGAATAAACCTCAGGGGACAGTGGTTTTATCTCTCTGCACAGGCTTCCTGTTTAAATCCCATTTGATCTTTCCACTAAACTCCAAATCAGGCAACAACATAAGAATCATATTTATGGGGACGCCTGGGTGGCTCAGTTGGTTAAGCAGCTGCCTTCGGCTCAGGTCATGATCCCAGCGTCCTGGGATCGAGTCCCATATCGGGCTCCTTGCTCCGCAGGGAGCCTGCTTCTCCGTCTGACTCTGCCTTCCACTCTGTCTGCCTGTGCTCGCTCTCGCTCGCTCTCTCTGACAAATAAATAAAATCTTAAAAAAAAAAAAAAAAAGAATCATATTTATGAACTCCCCTCCACTATGGACTTTTGGTCTTTCCACTACATTATTTTTTATACACTTAAGCTATATAAATGTAAAATGTGAGCCTCACATCAAAATTATACCAAGTTTTTTGAGATATATATAGATATGTAGTTTTGTTTACAAACATTATTGACCCAGATTATTGATCTATCAAATGTTACACAAAAGAGTTTTAACTTTTCTTGTATCCAGAATAGCCCTAGTGTGCCTATGTAGCTCATAGTTGGTTAAGTGGTGGAATTTTTTTAAAAATGTATTTATTTATTTTCTGGAGAGAGAGAGTACACAAGTGGGGGAGCAGTAGGCTCCCTATGGGACTCAATCCCAGGACCCTGGGATCATGACCTAAGCAGAAGGCAGATGCTTAACCAACTGAGCCACCCAGGCATCCCAAACGGTAGACTCGTGATTTCAGCTCAGGTCTTCATCTCAGGGCCCTGTGACTGAGCCCCACATCAGACTCCCCACTCAGCAGGGTGTCTGCTCCAGGATTCTCTCTCTGCCCCTCCCACCATGCATGCACATACCTGCTCTCTCTCCCTCCCTCTCCCTAAAATAAATAAATAAATCTTAAAAAAGAAAAAGAGACTAGCCCTAGGTATGCTGTGGCCAGGGAGGACTGAAATAGCCATCAGACTGCTCACACTTTCTACGAATAAAGACTGCTATCTTCTATGACACATATAACAACTATGATGGGAAGGCCTTGTCTTGTCCTCTCAATCCTCAGCACATCAACAGAGTTCACCTCTATTGCCAGACTAGCCAACTAAGCCTTTTATGCTCAGCCTAGGACCATAAGCACAAGCCTAAGGCTCAAAGATACTAGCCTCTAGGATTCCTGGGCCCTTTTGCTGTATATAACACAGGCCAACTTTGAGGTGAACCCATTTACCTGTCATTGGAGAAGATCACTAACTGAACTAACTTGTACCCTCCTGAATCATGCTGAGGCCCAAGACTAAATGGACACTAGCCAACTTCTATGCCCTAGAGAAGCACTCTTTTCTCACCCCCTTTGTTCTTTCTGCAATTGATGGCCTCTCACTATTATTTATCAGATCAAAACATAATTAATTTTTTTAAAGATTTTATTTATTTATTTGACAGAAAGAGATCACAAGTAGGCAGAGTGGCAGGCAGAGAGAGAGGGGGAAGCAGGCTCCCTGCTGAGCAGCGAGCCTGATGCATGGGGGGCCGGATCCCAGGACCCTGGGATCATGATCTGAGCTGAAGGCAGAGGCTTTAACCCACTGAGCCGCCCAGGTACCCCAAAACATCATTAATTTCTGACCAAACTATTAAAATAAGAAATTGCCAGGCCCCAATTCCACGTCAATTTCCTAATAATTATCCAGTTATAGGGCACTAAGGAGAATGAAGGAAAATGACATTACCACATCCTGAGATGCATACTGAGGATCCTCTGGGTTGACCGACCAGTAACAGTAATCAAAGCCAAATGCCACAACCTTCTCCCGGGAGTCTCCAAAGCCATCTGGTCGATTGTCCACCTAAAATCAAACATAGAATACAGTCCTCTCTATCATAATGTCAGAATCTAGACAGTGCCACTTGATTCCTCCCTGCTATACCTAGGGAGACCCTTAACGGTCTTGAGAATCTTTATGTTATCTACCTGAAAAAGAAAAAAAGTAAACTCTGTCCTTGCATCATCAAATAAAAGCTCCAGAGAATTAAATTTGTCTCTCATATTGTCACCTATCTGCCTATATATGAACCAAGCATAGAACAGCTTAGGAGGGAAAGCCTTTCCCTCTCTGAGCATCTTCTTAACACTATCATTTCTTTCTCCAAGTATTTCTGTAAAGGATACCAGTTGTACATGAGTCGTTCTGACCCAGCAATCTAGGGCTTTCAAAGAGGTCCCTGGGTATTCACCCCCAGTGCATTAGAAAGCACACTGGATAGAAGAACGAGGACCAACCCAACTGCCCAGGGTAGATGAGGATAGATTCAGAGCTTGGAACCACACTGACATCCAGGTAGTGGGGAGAATGGTATTACTGCCACAAATGTTTTATCTTATTCTTTAATATTTAGACTCTAGACAGGGATAGACAAACCCTAGCACTAGCTGCCATAAACTACAGTAGAAAGAGGCTGTCAACTATCATATGATCTCCCTGATATGAGGAAGTAGAAATGCAATGTGGGGAGTTTGGGGGGTAGGAAAAGAATAAATGAAACAAGATGGGATGGGGAGGAAGACAAACAGTAAGAGACTCTTAATCTCACAAAACAAACCGAGGGTTGCAGGGGGGTGGGGTGGATAAGAAGAGGGTGGTGGGGTTAGGATATTGGGGAGGGTATGTGCTATGGTAAGTAAACAGACCTGTACCCCTGGGGCTAATAATACATTATATGTTTATAAAAAAATAAGAGGCTGTCAGAATGACTAAGAAATTCTTAGGGGATAACTGAACTCAAGGAAGTAAGCAGCTAAGTAGGTGTGCAGGTGACAGATTAGAGTTCGATCTTGGCCAGGATTTATTCTTAAAAAAACAAAACTCTCAACTCTCAGAACAAAGCCCTTGAAGTATGTAAGCAACAGAGATATAAATAGGAGACAGCAGAGAATAAAAGGTCTTTTGTCCCTGGGGAGCACCTATTGAAAGTTTGGAAGGTCCCATTCTCTTTTAGCAGAGAGCTGCTGACAAAAGGAAATATCACATCACAGAGGTGGGCATGGCTTGTAGACCTGGGGTCCAGATAACCCTTGCTCCTACAAGTCAGCTTCCTTAGCTCCGGGAATGCTGAGTACCACCTGCAAGCTGTCTACAGCAGCAGGTACGAGGTCAGTTTCCCTGTCTCATTCCATCCCCCAAAGCCCATACAGAAAGAACCCCTTCCACTTCCGCTGCTCTGGTAAATGGAGGAACGGATGGAGGAAATTAGCCCTGGGGGGTGATGGGTGGAGGAGGAAGTTCCCAGTGTTTGTCCACTTGTGACTCAAAGGTTAGTCAGATCTGTGAAAGAAGATCTACAGCACGATTCAGGACAGCAACTGACTCCCTTCGGGGAGCTAATGCATACTAAAATCTAGTAATGCTTCTGGATTAAGTGGTATCAAATGAGAGGCTTGGGACAAAGTCTAACTGGTGGTCTGGTGAGTTAAATATACCCATGGAAGTGACTTACACTAGCCATGCCGCTCATAAGCAGTAAGCGACCAGTTTCCAAACAGCTGCACCCTGTTTGACAGAACTTGGCCTGTAGTGGCCACAGTCCCTATACTTCTTTCCTGCTTTATTTTTATACTTGCTTTGTATAAAACTCTCCCTTCTCCCAAACCCCCACCTTAAACCCATTCACACACACACATCTTCATCCCAGAAGCCCCTGTAATAATACAAACTCCTCAATGGAAAGAGAAAGGAAGACAATTTCAGGCTTACCTTTAAATTTCTGATTTTTGCCACTTTGCCATCAACTTCCACAATAATTCTTCCTCCTTCTTTGGTCTCCCTAGAAACAAGACCCAAGCCCATTTAAGAAGAAACATTTCTTTAAAAAAAAAAAAAATGAGAAAAGGGAAGCTGAGATCAGTGCTACTGGGAGAAAATGTTTCCCTACTGCTATCTCAGTAAGTAGCTGTCCCTAGCTGACATGCTTCTCTGGATCATTTGAATTTGGCCCTAAAATAGCTACAAATGACCACTACTGAGCACCCTTCATGTGCTAGGCATTTTATTAGTACAGTACATATTATACTTCATCTTATGCAATCTTCCCACTAACACACTCTCCTGACATGGTTTCCTACCATATCTTCATTTTTTCAGATGGAAGACTGAACCTGAGAGAAATTATATGACTTGTCCAAGGTCACACATCAAGCAGTGGCAGAACTGAGATTTAAACCCAGATCTGTCTGACCACAAAGCCTGGGCTCTTAACCATATCCTTAGAAATCAGGCTTGAAATTCTGGAGAGTTATCTTTTGCTCAATGCACAAGGCATCCCCCTCACTTGCTCTGGGATCTTGAGCATGGAGAGTAATGAAAAAGGTTTTGGAGTCCTCTCTGTTGACATACTGAGAACATTTTTCCCAAATCCTTCCATCTTCCTAAATTGGAATGAGAGCCAAGATTCTCAAGAATTTTCCTATGCTGCAGTTATGCAGTAACACTGTTAACAACTAACCAACCCCTAAATTTACTTTAAGGGGCTTAATCCAAGTGACCCATAAAAAAAAAAAAAAATGAGAAAAGGGAAGCTGAGATCAGTGCTACTGGGAGAAAATGAGCAGAATTACTCCATTCTATAGATGAAATCTTTTCTCATACATAAAAAACTTTAGCTAAGATGCTCAAGCCAGGATGTTGAGACAAGAATTAAGTCAACAGCATTTCCTCCACTACAGTGAAAGTAATCAATTAAATTATTCCTAGCCTGGGAACTTAAAGTTAAGAAAATATGTTCTGTCTCATTTTTATCCTTCCTCATGGTTCCCAGAATGTAATCTTGAGAATCTGGGGAAGGGAAGACACCACTAAGTGAGTCTGGGATAAAGCCCAGGATAGGAAATTTCCCTCTCCCATGTAATAACATTTGTTACTTAAACTTCCTCAAGGCCCTAATGCTCTTTATTTCACATTTCATGCTACATAGTATTTAAGGCAGCAGAGATATTCTTAGGCCTTTCAGGATCATAAACCACACCCCCACCCCCACACAAACCTCCACAATTCTAAGGAAAATCTTTCATTTTTGCTGTTATCATTTTACAAGGTAACATTTTTTTTCCTTTCTCCATTGTAAGGTAGACTTTCTTAACCCTCCTCCCCTTATAAAAGTAATACACAGATTGTTGTAAATTTGGACAATAAATAAGAAAAAATGATGCTGGGGCACCTGGGTGGTTCAGTCGGTTAAAGCCTCTGCCTTCAGCTCAGGTCATGATCCCAGGGTCCTGGGATCCAGCTCCACATTGGGCTCTCTGCTCAGCAGGGAGCCGGCTTCCCTTCCTCTCTCTCTGCCTGCCTCTCTGCCTACTTGTGATCTCTGTCTGTCAAATAAATAAATAAAATCTTAAAAAAAAAATGATGCAATAATTTTTCCAAATCTATCATCAAATATTTTTTTAAAGTATGCCCAAGGATACTTGAGGATTCATCTAAGGTTCTTTCACATAAAGCAGCCTAGAAAGAAGTGTCCTGAATTTGACTTTTTTTTTTTTAAAGATTTTATTTATTTGACAGAGATACAGTGAGAGAGGGAACACAAGCAGAGGGAGAGGGAGAGAAAGAAGCAAGCTTCCCTCCGAGCAGGGAGCCCAGTGTGAGGCCCAACGCAGGGCTCGATCCCAGGACCCTGGGATCATGACCTGAGCCGAAGACAGACGCTTGATGACTGAGCCACCCAAGGTACCCCCTGAATTTTACTTCTTGGGAGAAAGATACAAACTATAAGGGTAAGATGTTTCTCCTTCCTGGCCTGGACCACTGCCATTGGTAACCTAGTGATTCCAAGCTATTCTAAAACAAAGTGAGGGAGAATTAAAATTGAGCAGAACAGAAAGAAAGGGCACCAACCTCAACTGTGGAGCTGGCCACAGAGAGTTCAATGAAAGTCTGTGGAGATGGAGCCTTACACATGGCAGAGTGGCACTACTACTACTTGCCCCTGGGTCCTAAATTCTACGAACAGGCATTCATTCCTTAAGATGAATTTCCCTTTGCACAGAGATAAATCCTCAGTTATACACTTACTCCTAGAACAATGTTTCTCAAAGCATGGTCCACAGGCTACCTTTATCAGAATTACATGAGATGGTGGGGTTTATTAATTCAAATTCCTGTTAACAGGTTGCATTATGGGGGGGGTGTAAAAAACCAAGTTGCATTATAACAAACTCTCTAGGTGGATGGTACACATACTATAATTTGAGAATCACTGTTCTAGAAGGGAAAAATAAGACATGACCACTAGAAATCTAAGTATAAGCAGTAATAAAAATAGTTAAAAATTGTACAGTTAACATTTTATTGTACACTTAAAATGAGCCAAGTCCTAAGTATTTTTAATGTATTATTTCTTTTAATCTTCATAAAAAACCACTGAAGTAGCTATCCTATATTTAGCTATCCTATATTTGATTCAAAACACACACACACATAAAAAAAAAAAATTAAAAAAAAAGAAAAAACACACACACACACACACACACACACACACACACACACAGACAACACATACACACTCCACATAAAGAGAATATAGAATTTGAACAGTAAATTTTGACAGGGCAGTGGGGAGTGTTCCAAAGTCTACAATACTGGAAGAAGAGAACATGTTCTGTTAATGATTAATGATTTTGGATAGACAAGGGACAGCATCATATAATGAGCTACCGACTTTCTAATCATGGGAAACTATGAGGAGTAGGAAGGGAATCAAAACCATGCCCCACATTATCATTTTACTGATGGTCAATTCTAGTTCTTCTAGGCAAATAGGCATTTGATCAAGCAGTACAACTTTTCTGTAATCTCAGGAAGGAGCAGCTTGGTCTACTGAATAGAAACTTGGCTTTACTGACTTTAACCTTTAAACAACATCATTTTCCTCATCTGGAAAAACAAAAAATGTAAGTTTATACCAGATGATCTCTAAGATTTCTTCCCAAGCACAACATCAGATCCAATGATTAACTGAATCTGTGCCAATAACTTACTTGAAGGTTGAACAAACCATGTAATTAGCAGAGTGCCTACATTTGGATAAGCTTCAGCAAAGATGGTGGAAGTTAATAAACCCTGGAGTACAGCTGCATCTCTGCAGGATTCTCTGAGGAGAGAGGAGTGGTCTCTACTTCTTAACTGGGGGAGGGAGGATGTTGGTGGTCACACTGTGTTTATCCATATTTGGTCCTGAATCTTCAGCCTGGTAATAACCTACTCACACCTGGGTATCTGCAGTATTGGCATCCTACCTCTTGATGCTTAAGTCTCTTAACCTGACTGAAAGTAAATAAGCTTTTGTGCCCTTCTTTTCCACTCACTTTTGTTTGATGAGATAAATTACTCTCTACTGTGACTCCAAGTAACTCAGTTTCAACAGCATTTTCTTAACCTAATCCACACTATTATAAATTCCTAGCTCTCAAAGAATTGGGAAGTTACTGTCAGGAGAGGCCAAGGTAATTATCCTGAGAACCCCAAAAGAACAGGTCTGCAAAAAGAAGACCTGCTTAGTGGCTACCTCCAAGGTAGCATACTCCTATGAAAACTTTTCAACCCCAAGTAACCACATTCAGTAATGTAGAAGCCAGATGTCATAAGCCACTTGTCAATCTAAACACAGTAGTTCGGGCATGTGCTGCTTTCCTTCTTCCTCCATGTATCTCTTTCATCTTTTTTCTACTTTCTTTTCTGTTCTTCTGTTTCTTTCCTCATCCCACTGTTCTCCTCATTACTGTCAGTTGCATAACTTTTCAAAGTGAATCACCACCATATCAGGGACAAATATAATCCCTACTAGTACCAAATTTTGTTATGGAAGACAATGCATTTTTTGATCCTTCTGTCCAATTTTCCAGCCACCTTATGTCCTGGAAATTTTTAAACCTCCCAAATAATTCCACGGTATGTCTTCTGATCCCAGGCTACACTCTGCCAGCTTTGTGTCCTCTCACCTCCCCCTATACACCTTCTCACCAAACCACCAAAACTTTTCTAACAGCTGAAGTCCTTTATTTTCAGTGTCTTTTCTACAGAGTGCTCTCTACACCTTCTTCACCTGTCAGCAAACTCTAATAGCTCTTTAAAAAGCTGTTCTGGATGGGCGCCTGGGTGGCTCAGTGTGTTGAGCCACTGCCTTCAACGCGGGTCATGATCTCAAGGTCCTGGGATTGAGTCAGGCGGCGGACTCTCTGCTCAGCGGGGAGCCTGTTTCCCTCTCTCTCTCTCTCTCTCTTTTCTCTCTGCCTGCCTCTCCATCTACTTGTGATCTCTCTCGGTCAAATAAATAAATAAAATTTAAAAAAAAAAAAAAAAAGCTGTTCTGGAGCACCTGGCTGGCTCAGTTGTAGAGCATTCCACTCTTGAACTTGGGTGGTGAGTTCAAGCCCCACACTGGATATACAGACATCAGCTCTTCCCTGACTTTCCAAACATGAGTGGAAAATCAGTGAAAGGGTAAGAAATTATGTAGCTGGACACTGGATGCCTCAAGACCTGAAAGGTGCTGCATGGGATTCACCCATAAGGAAATGCGCACTGGCCACGCTGAGGAAACTTCCTTCTATTTCACAGTATTGCTGTCGAGCGTAGGATGAAACCATGATCTCCCCGGGCCTCAATTTCCCCCTCACACCTTACAACCTGGCTCTCTCCACATCTCTGCAGAGAAACCCGTGCGCGCCCAGGAACGCCCGGAATTCTGCCTCAGTCTCCACAGGTACTCTAGAGCCACCGAGGAAAGGAGACTGATCACCCTCTCCCCGCGTACTCAGGGAACTCACTGAGAAAGGCCCAACTCGTGCATCCAGACTTGAGCCTCTGTACCCCAAAACTCCTGCTCCCAGGACTCCAGGAACACGGACACGGCGCACCCCACCCCTGACGCAATCCAGGAACCGCTATACCCCAGGACACGACCTGAAAGCTCCAACAGAGGCTTTGTGCCGATAGTCCTTTAAGGTTTCCGGACCCTGGCCCCGTGGGCCACTTTGTGTCTGACTTCCCCGCGCCAGAATCACTTGAGCGAGAGGCGGAGACCTCACCCTCCTCTCAGCTCATTTGACGCCTCAGGCTCCCTCTCCCTCCCCAACTCACCTCTTGCTGAGGGGCCGGATCCTCACGGCCACCCGCACATTCGCCATCCCTCGGCCACCACCCAAGCAACAAGTCCGCCCAGTGGCAGCACCCCCGGTCCCAAGCCCAAGCCCAACCCCAACCCTACCCCGCCCGCCCCACGCGCCTCACGGGACGGCCCCGCCCATGCGCGCGCCTAGGGCCAGCGTGGGTGGTGCCTGCCGTGTCTCAGCCAATCCTGAGCCCGATGGGCGGGAAGTCGCGCGGCCCGGCCCCGCCAGCCGGGCCCGCCTCTCTCCGCCCCGCCCCGCCCTGCCCACGCACCTCCCGGTCGGCCCCGCCCATGAGCTCCTCTGTTCCATGGGGGCGGTGCCCAAGGTCCCTCAGCCAATCCTGAGCCCTATGGCCGAGAGGGCGCCAGTCCCCGCTGGGTGCGGCCGAGTCCCACCTACCAAGAGCTAGCTTTTGTTCTCGGACAATACTAAACAGGGTCAAGTAAACACGTTTAAGTTTCGGTTAAGGCGAAATTTACAACGGAATTTGCTAAATACTTGTATTCGCTGCGTTGGCCTGAGTTGTCAATTCTGTGCTTAAATTTTAGGGGCAGAAATGAGACGGGGAACACCAGTGTTTTTGCAGTTACCGGAAAAGAGCAAGTGTCTCTTTGAAGAGGCACTTGGAGTGTGGAGAAGTTTAGAGTGCTCCAAGCTTCTCTTGATTGTGATGGAACTTCGGGGCCACTCTAGCATAGTGTTTGTGATCGTGAAGAGAATGCTGTCAGTCAGAAATAGTTCATTAGTTCATCCAAGAAATAACTTGAGTACCTACCGAGACTCAAGTGCTGTTTTACACAGCCCAAGTCTTCATGGAAATTAGAATCTACATGGAAGTGAAAGAGGCAATAAATATAATTTGTCGGGATGCCTGGGTGGCTCGATTGGGTGGCTGCCTTCAGCTCAGGTCATGATTCTGGGGTCCTGTGATCCAGTCTTGCATTGGGCTCCTTGGTCAGCGGGGAGCCTCTGCCTGCGGCTCCCCCTGCTCCTGCTTTCTTTCTCTCTGGCAAATAAATAAATAAGACCTTTAAATATATATATATAATTTGTCAAGTGATGCTAAATGCAATTTTTTTTTAAAGCAGGATAAGATACAGTAATGGTTTGGGGTGTGTAAAGGGAAAGGTGCTTATTTTATATAGGATCTTTAGGAAAGGTCTCACTGAGAAGGTTATGCTTGACTAGATTTGAAGAAAGTGAGGGAGGAAGCTGTGTAGGTAGGTATTCAGTTATTTAATAAATATTTTCTAAGTAAGCACCATTATGACAGGCTTTGTTCTAAGCAGGACGTAAGCAGCGAAGAAAACAGGCAAACCTCTGACCTCATGAAGCTTGGCGAGAGAAATTCAGAATAAGCAAAACAATTTGAGTAATATGTATATCAGATAAGCTAAGGAGAAAAAAGATAAAGCAGGAGAGGGGATAGAGAGTGAGTGGAGAGGGTGTTGAAATTTTAAATATGGCCAGGTTAGTCTTTGCTGAGAAAGTGACACAAGAAAAATCTGAAGGATGTGAAAGAAAGATTCCTGCAGTAATCTGGAAGGACAACTCCAGACACAGGGAAAGGCCAATGTGAGGGCCCTGAACTGGGAGGGAGTCTGGAAAATAAGAAGAACAATAAATTCAGGAGTGACAGAATGAAATAACAGAGGAGGAGGAGGGAGTCATAGTCATGGAGGTAACATGAAGCCACCATAAAGTCTTTGGATTTTATTCTAGGTGACTTGGAAAACTACTGGTAAGCTTTTTTTTTTTTTTTTTTTTTAAGAATACATCTTTTTTTTTTTTTTTTTAGATTTTATTTGTTTATGGTAGAGGGAATTAGCAAGAGAGGGAACACAAGCCCAGGGGAGCTGGAGAGGGAGAAGCTAGCTCCCCGCTAAGCAAGGGAGCCCTATATGGGGCTTGATCCCAGGACGCTGGGATCATGACCTGAGCAGAAGGCAGATGCCCAAAAACTGAGCCTCCCAGGTGCCCCCAAACTATTGGAAAGTTTTAAGAAGAAAGCAAATTATGTGATATATAACTTTAAAAGATTTCTTTGGCTGCCATTTAGAGGCTAAGTTGAGGAATGGGGAAGGATGAAAGCCCAAGAGAGACCAGTCAGGACCTTATTTTAGTACTCCAGTGACAGTGCTAGATTTATGGTGGTGCCTTTAATGTGCATCTGGAGTATTAGGACAGCTGGTTTACTATCCAGATTTACCTAGAACCCTAGTCTTACAAATGGCTTCTCTACTCACTGTGACTTACAGTGAAAAGACTCACTACTAGGGAAAAAAGTATGAAGGTTCTTCAAAAAATTAAATATAGAATTGCCTTATGATCCAGCAATCCCACTTCTAGGTATGTATCCAAAGGAAATGAGATCACTATCTTGAAAATGGGGGTGTCTGAGTGGCTCAGTCGTTGGGTATCTGCCTTTGGCTCAGGTCATGATCCCTGCATCCTGGGATTGAGCTCTGCATAGGGCTCCCTGCTTATCGGGAGGCTGGCTTCTCCCCTACCCCACTCCTCCTGCTTGTTTCCTTCTCTCACTGTGTCTCTTTCTGTCAAATAAATAAATAAAATCTTAAAAAAAAAAAAACAAGAAAATATATCTTCCCATATTCATTGCAGCATTATTCACAATTAGCCAAGACATGGAAAAAAATCTGTCCATCAAAATATGGATAAAGAAAAATGTGGTGTGTGTATGTGTGTCTGTGTGTGTATAACGGAATATTAGTCAGACATTAAAAGAAAGGAAATCCTGCCATTTGTGACAACATGGATGGCAATATATTAAGTGAAAGAAATTCCAAACAGAGAAAGATAAAACCTCTATGATCTCACTTATATGTGGAATCTTAAAAAACATAAAACTCCTAAAAATAGAGACTAGATTTTGTGGTTCCAGCCCTTAAATATGTTGGTCAAGAACTACAAACTTCCAGATGTAAGTTCTAGGGATCTAATGTACAAAATAGTGAGTATAGTTAACAATACTATATTGTATACTTGAAAGTTGCTAAGAGGGGCCCTGGCTGGCTCAATCAGTAGAGCATGTGACTCTTGATCTCAGGGTTGAGTTCCAGCCCCATGCTGGGTGTGGAGATTACTAAGAAAGAAAGAAAGAAAAAGAGTGGGAGGAAGAAAAATACCAGAAGAATAAATCTTAAGTGTTCTTACCACCAGGAACACAAAAAAAGTAATTATATGAGGTGATGGATATATTAACCAATCTTATTGTGGTAATCACCTCACAATATATAATCAGGGATGGCTGAGTGGCTCAGTCAGTTAAGTGGCTGCCTTCAGCTTAGGTCATAATCCCAGGGTCCTGGGATCAAGACCCACATCAAGCCCCTTGCTCAGTGGAGAGCCTACTTCTTCCTCTACTTCTGTCTGCAGCTCCCTTGCTTGTGCTCCCCCTTACTCTCTGACAAATAAATAAAATCTTAAAAAAAAAAAAAAGAAGAAATAATCATGTTGTATACCTTAAAGTTAAACAGTTAAATATGACCTGAACTCAATAAAGCTGGGAAAAGCATTACTGTGTTAATATATTTCTATTTTCAGGTTGCAGAGGTTGGCACAACAATATTCTATATTTTCAAACTGTATGTACTCATAAATATTTCAGTATGGGTTTTGGGGGGGGTTTGTTGTTGTTGTTGTTATTGTTGTTAGAGAGAGAGCATACAAGCAGGGGGAATGGCGGTAGCAGGCAGAAGGAGAAGCAGGCTCCCTACACTTGTCAGGGACCTGGGATCATGACCAAAGCAGGAGGCAGATGCCTAACTGACTGAGCCACCTAGATGTCCCTCAGTATGGGTTTTTAAAGGGTAAGTCCTTATCTTTTAAATACCATTATCACAACCAAGAATATTAGCTCCTTAATACCACAAATATTCAAAGTTCAAATTTCCCTTATTGTCTCATAAAACTGCTGCTGTTGGTTTTTGTTTGTTTGTTTTTTGTTTTTTACAATCTGTTTAAATCAGGATCCAAATAAATTGGGTTGGTATGTCTTTTAATCTTTTATTCAGTAACTTCCTTGTTCCTTTCTCTCTCTCCCTGGCATTAATTTATTAAAAAACAAACAAACAAACAAACAAAGGCCATTTTCCTATAGATTCCCCACAGACTATATTTTGCAAATTAATCCCTGTGGTGATTTCTAAGTATTTTTCCATCCTCTATATTTTCTGTATTTGGTAGTTCAATCCAGAACCTTGATCAAATCAATCAGCACTTGTCTTTTTGTGCTATTTGCAACCACTAATAATTATCCTCTGAGCTCATTGTGGGTCATCAATTAATTAGGTGTTTGAAGGTATGTGAAGGGATGGGGGTGGCTCCCCACACCACCAAGCAATTCTCCAACCCTAGCTGGGTGTCCTACAATTCAATTCAATTCTGATACTATCTACCCAGAGATAGCATCAGATTCCAAAAGTTAAGGGTTCAGTACCATTGGATTGCCCTCCACTTCCAATGCCAGTCACTAACCCAGGTTGTTACCTGTGCCTCAGACACACTGGCTACAGACAAACCTGTCCTGTATTTAATTAATTTCCTAGAGTGGCCTTCAGATGTCAGTCAAAATGTTTAGGTTGTTACCTGTATTTCTGACATAACTGGGCATAAACCAGAGCCCCTTGTTGGGTTCAACTGATTTGCTAGAGAAGCTCACAAAATTCAGGAAACCCATTTACTTACTAGATAATATTAAAGGATACAAATCAACAGCCAGATGAAGACATACAAAGGGTGAGGTCCCAAAGGAACTTCTTCCTCATTAAGTTCAGAACCCAGAATGGTGGCACATGGAAGTGTTCTGGTTTCCCATTCTGGAAGCTACTGGAGCATCATCCTTTTGGGGTTTTATGAAGGTTTCATTATAAGGGCATGACTGATTAAGTAACTGACTATTGGAAATGAATTCAACAAGACTTCTTCCTTCCCAGAGTTTAGGGAGGTGAGGAAGTTCCAACTCTCAGTTCACATGGTTGCTTCTCCTGGCAACCAGCCCTCATTCATAGGTGGGATCAAAAAGTTACCTCATTACCAAAACAAGTGACTCCTTTAACAGTCTCATCACTTAGAAAATTCCAAGGGTTTTAGGAGTTCTATGCCAGAAATGGGGTGAAGACCATTATACATATTCCTTTTTGTAAGTCACAATGTCATAGGATTGCAGTGATGATACTCTAATTTTATCATTCTTCATTTTTTTTTTTAAAGATTTTATTTTTAAGTAATCTCTACACCTAACATGGGGCTCAAACTCACAACCCTGAGGTCAAGATTCACATGCTCTACTGACTAAGCCAGCCAGGTGCTCCTATCATTTTTCATTTATGAGTTGAAATACTTCTTTACAGAAAAACTTTTCCTCATCAACTGTTTGGTTACTCCGAGGTACAGTTTACATTGCAAAGGCAGAACAAATGCTTGATTATTTCAATTACCAGTTTTTAAAATAAATTGTTCCCTAGCACTTTCCAAAGGTGGTTAATGATTGTTGTCTTTTTTTTTTTTTTTAAATATTTTATTTATTTATTTGACAGACAGAGATCACAAGAAGGCAGAGAGGCAGGCAGAAAGAGAGAGAGAGAGGGAAGCAGGCTCCCCGCCAAGCAGAGAGCCCGATGCGGGGCTAGATCCCAGGACCCCGGGATCATGACCCGAGCCGAAGGCAGAGGCTTAACCCACTGAGCCACCCAGGCACCCCAATGATTGTTGTCTTTAATACTATTATAAATTCATGGATTTAAGTGTATTTGATTTGCTTCAGCCTATTGTACTTACTATTATTGATACCCCAATCATCCCAACTTTGGCCAGTGGGAAACTCACTGAATTCTGACTCAGCTCCAGTAGTCTTTGATAGCTTCATTTATTTCTGATATGACAAGAAGTTCCAGGTTCATTTTGAACATTTCCCATTCCAAATGTGATATCAGCCATTTCTTCAAGGATTTCTGGTTCCTTTTATGTCTCTATTATTTATTATTTTTTATTTAAAAATTTAAAAAATATATTAGTTTATCTTAGGCCACAAAACAAGTCTTAATAAATTTAAGAAGATATCAAGCAATGTTTCCAACCACAACATTCTGAAACTAAAAATCAAACAAGAAGAAAACTGGAAAACTCAGAAGTGTGTGGAGATTAAATGACATGCCACTGACCAGAGGTCAAAGAAACAAATAAATGGAGAAAAAAATACCATGAGACAAATGAAAATGGAAACACAACATACCAAAATTTATGGGATGCAGCAAAGCAGTCATAAAAGGGAAGTTCATAGAAATAAATGCCTATCATAAGAAATCTCAAATAGGGACGCCTGGGTGGCTCAGTTGGTTAAGCAGCTGCCTTCGGCTCAGGTCATGATCCCAGAGTCCTGGGATAGAGTCCCACATCGGGCTCCTTGCTCCGCAGGGAGCCTGCTTCTACCTCTGACTCTGCCTTCCACTCTGTCTGCCTGTGCTCGCTCTCGCTCGCTCTCTCTCTGACAAATAAATAAATAAAATCTTTAAAAAAAAAAGAAATCTCAAATAAATAATGTAACCTCCTACCTCAAAGAACTGAGAAAAAAAGGACAAAGCCCAAAGTTAGTAAAAGGAAGGCAATAACAAAGATCAGAACAGAAATAAATAAGATAGAGACTAAAAAGACAACAGTAAAGATCAGTAAAACTAAGAACTGGTTCTTTGAAAAGATAACAAGACTGATAAACCTTAGGGTGCCTGGCTGGCTCAATAGGTGGAACATGCAACTCTTGATCTTGGGGTTGTGAGTGCAAGTCCCATGTTGAATACAGAGATTACTTAAAAATAAAAACTTTTTAAAAAATGAAAAACTGACAAACCTTTAGCCAGACCCACCAAGATAAAGAGAGGAGTCAAACAAAACCAGAAATGAAAGAAGAGACATTACAACTGATAACATAAAAATACAAAGGATCATAATAGACTACTATGAACAGGGCGCCTGGGTGACTCAGCTTGTTAAGCGTCTGCCTTCAGTGCAGGTCATGACCTCAGGGTCCTGGGATCAAGCCCTATATTGGGCTCGCTGCTCAGTGGGGAGCCTGCTTCTTCCTCACCCTTCCCCACCTCTCATGCTTTTGCTTGCACTCTTTGTCCCTCTCTCTCAAATAAATAAATAAAATCTTTAAAAAAGAGACTACTATGAACAATTATATGCCAACAAACTCAATGACCTTGAAAATAAGATAAATTCCTAGAAACATACAAACTACTAAGCCTGAATCATGAAGAAATAGAAAATCTGAACAGAATAATTAATAGTAAGGAGATTGAATGTGTAAATAAAAAATCTTCCAGGGCACCTGGGTGGCTCAGTGGGTTAAAGCCTCTGCCTTCAGCTCAGGTCATGATCCCAGGGTCCTGGGATCAAGTCCGGCATCGGCCTCTCTGCTCAGCAGGGAGCCTTCTTCTCTGTCTCTCTTTGCCTGACTCTCTGCCTACTTGTGATCTCTGTCTGTCATATAAATAAATAAAATCTTTAAAAAATAAAAAACAAAAACCTTCCAGGGATGCCTGGCTGACTCAGTTGGAGGAGGATGTGACTCTTGATCTCGGGGTGGTGAGTTTGAGTCCCACATGGGGTGTTGAGATTACCTAAATAAATAAAACTTAAAAACAAACAAACCTTCCAACAAACAAAAGTTCAGGACCCAACAGGTTCACTGGCAAATTCTACCAAACATTCAAAGAATTAATACCAAAACTTCTCAAACTCTTCCAAAAAATAGAAAAGGGAACAATCCCAAACTCATTTTACTAAGCCAGCATTATCGTAATACCAAAACCAGACAAGAATGCCAAATTATAAGCCAATGTCCCTGATGAATATACATTCAAAAACCCTCAACAAGGGTGCCTGGGTGGCTCAGTGGGTTAAAGCCTCTGCCTCCGGCACAGGTCATGATCCCAGGGTCCTGGGATCGAGTCCCGCATGGGGTGGGGGGGTGTCTCTGCTCAGCAGGGGGCCTGCTTCTCCGTCTCTCTCTGCCTGCCCTTCTGCCTACTTGTGATCTCTGTCTGTCAAACAAATAAATAAAATCTTTCAAAAAAAAATCCTCAACAAAATATTAGCAAACCAAATTTAACAATATATTAAAAGGATCATACCCCATGATCAAATGGGATTTATTCCAGGGATGCAAAGATGGTTCAACATCGTAAAATCAGTGAATGATTAAAATCATATGATCATCTCAACCGATGTAGGAAAAACATTTGACGAAATCAATACCCATTTATGATAAAAACTTTCAACAGACTGGTTACAGAAGGAATGTACCTCAACATAATTAAGGGCATAAATGACAAGCCCACAAACAACATCATATTCAATAATAAAAAAGCTAAAAACTTTTCCTCTAAGATAGGGAACAAGGATGCCCCCTCTTGCCACTTTCCCTCAACATAGTTTTGGAAGTCCTAGTCGTGGCAATTAGGAAAGAAAAAGAAGTAAAAGGCATCCAAACTGGAAAGGAAGAAGTAAATCTGTCACTACTTGGACATGACATGTTATATACAGAAAACCATACAGAGGGGTGCCTGTGTGGCTCAATTAAGTGTCTGCCTTCGGCTCAGGTCATGATCCCGGAATCCTATGATCGAGCCCCACATTGGGCTCTCTGCTCAGTGGCGATACTGCTTTTCCCTCTCCTGCTGGTGCTTGCCCTTCCTGTGCTTTCTCTCTCTTTCTGTCAAATGAAGGAACAAAATAAAAAAAGAATAGGAAAAAAGAAGAAAAAGAAAACCCTAAAGATTCCCCCCCAAAACTATTAGAATAAAAGAATTTGGTACTGTTGCAGGATATAAAATCAATTTACAAAAATCTGTTGCATTTTTTAAAAAATATTTTTATTTATTTATTTGACAGAGATCACGAGTAGGCAGAGAGGC
This sequence comes from Mustela lutreola, assembly GCF_030435805.1. Taxonomy (NCBI): domain Eukaryota; kingdom Metazoa; phylum Chordata; class Mammalia; order Carnivora; family Mustelidae; genus Mustela; species Mustela lutreola. The sequence continues at coordinate 68,804,644 of NC_081296.1, read as the reverse complement.
AGACAGAGAGGCAGGCAGAGAGAGGGGAAGGGAAGCAGGCTCCCTGCTGAGCAGAGAGCACGATGTGGGGCTCAATCCCAGGACCCTGGGATCATGACCTGAGCTGAAGGCAGAGGCTTTAACCCACTGAGCCACCCAGGTGCTCCTGCATTTCTATACATTAAAAATGAACTATCAGAGAAATTAAGAAAGCAATCCCATTTACAATTACATCAGAAAGAATAAAGTGCCTAGGAATAAATTTAAGCAATGAAAGACCTGAAATTAAAAACTACATTGAAGGGGCGCCTGGGTGTCTCAGTGGGTTAAGCCGCTGCCTTCTGCTCAGGTCATGATCTCAGGGTCCTGGGATCGAGTGCCGTATCGGGCTCTCTGCTCAGCAGGGAGCCGGCTTCCCTTCCTCTCTCTCTGCCTGCCTCTCTGCCTACTTGTGATCTCTCTCTGTCAAATAAATAAAGAAAATCTTAAAAAAAAAAAAAAAAGAAGCTACAAGATGACTAGACCTCCAAATCCATCTAGCCAATCTTAGAAGTTTATATGTGGAGGCCTTAGCTGGATTCAGTCATGTATACCATCCAGATAGTCTCAGCACATCACTATCTTACCCAATAACAGCAAGGACTTACTTATACATATCTCAAGCATATATCCTTTGGTCAGTTTTGGGGAGTAGGGAAAGTAGAACCCAGATTTCAAGGATAGGGGAGGGGGTGAGGAACTTCTAACTGCTGGGGTCCAGCTCACAGATCAACTGGTAGTCAAATCTTCTCAATGACCTCCCCCATCTAGACATTCCAGAGCTTTTAGTATCTGCATCTAAAAGCTGGGTAATAACTAAAAAAAAAAAGAAAAAAAAAGTTGATCAGCACTTTTTCACACTAATGTAGTACTAAATTAGCTTTTCTCTCTGAAGTAGACTTTTTTTTTAAAATTTTAAAGATTTATTTATTTGAGAGAGAGGGTTGGGAGAAGGGCAGAGGGAGGGAGAGAAGCAGACTCCCCGCTGAGTGTGGACCCCCCCCCACATAGGGCTCAACCCCATGACAGTGAGATCATGACTCGAGATGAAATCACAAATCAGATGCTCAACCGACTGGACCACCCCAGTGCCCTGAAGCAGACCTGTCTTAACTTACCTTAAGCTTTTGAGTCAGACAGCCTATAGGACTACACGCCTATACTTGAACAGCAGACACTACATAGAGAATCTATCAAATAGGATTCAGACCAAGGCCACACAATTTTATTTAGAAATTACAGGTTTATTCATTTTATATTGTAAAAGATATAACCAAACCAAAAAACCACCAGGGATTATCAATTTTTGTGGCATGATATATATATATATATAAATATAAATACACACACATACACAAATATAGGAAATCACATCAAGAAATATAGGAAATCACATGAAGAAAAAACAGTATGATGTTTGAAACCAAGACTGAGTTTGAAAAAATTTCTGATGAAACACAACTTAAACTGTTTAAATGACTAGACAATATTAGTTAATGTTCAAGATATTCTGACCACTCTTTTATACCCAATTTACAAAAGTCAGCAAAGGAGGCTTCAAAACATGATCTCTAGTTGTTCTAGTGGTTTTTTGGTAATGATCTTGCTTCCTTGTGAATAACTACTTTAGTCACTCTGTTGAGGTCTTCTCGTGTTAAGGAGTGTGATGAATAAAAGGATCAGTGAACTCTGGTGACAGAGAATGCAACAGCATAATAATACTGATGCTTCCATTTTTTTTTTTTTTTTTAAAGATTTTGTTTATTTCTTTGACAGAGAGAGACACAGTGAGAGAGGGAACACAAGCAGGGGAAGTGGGAGAGGGAGAAGCAGGCTTCCCGCTGAGCAGAGAGCCCGATGTGGGGCTTGATCCCAGGAACCCGAGACCATGACCTGAGCAGAAGGCAGACGCTTAAGGACTGAGCCACCCAGGCGCCCCAATGCTTCCATTTTTTTAAAGCAAAAGAAAACACCAAGTCTGAAAATAACTGTAAGTAGTTACAGTACTGATACAAATTAATACATCCTGAGGCTTAGTCTTAGATACTGTTAATATAACACTTTTTCTAAAAGAAAGATTTATTTATGTGAGAGAGTGCAAGAGAGCACAGAAGGGAGAAGCAGAAAGAGAGGGAGAGAGAATCTCCAGCAGACTCCTCACTGAGTACAGAGCCCAATGCAGGGCTCAATCCCAGGACCCTGAGATCGTAAGTTTAAGTGACTGAGCCACCTAGGCGCCCCAAGGTACTGCTCTCTTTTATGTATACAATAATCTCAGGTAAAATAGCTGAGCATTTGTAAGGTAAACATCTAAAAGTTTTACTATAATGTGCCTTTTTCTGTTCTTCATTCTACCTTTCTTCTTTGCCTATCTGTAAGGCTGTCAGTGAACACCCTCAGGAATTTCTTCATGTCTCAGGGTTTTGAAGACCACTCCCCACCCCCCCCAAGGTCGGATGTTTTGAGGATTCACAGGATTCAGCATATCACTGTATCCATGATTATGACTTATTACAACAAAAGCAAAGTAAAACAGCAAAGGGAAAGGGTGCAAGGGACAAAGTCCAGAGGAATCCAAGCACAAGCTTCCGGAGTCCTCTGCTGGTGGAGTCACACAGGATATGCTTAATTCCCACAGCAACTAAGGTGTAATGTGTGAAATGGCTTTCATGAAATCTCATTAGAAATGCAGGGCAGGGGCACCTGGGTGGCTCAGTGGGTTAAAGCCTCTGCCTTGAGCTCGGGTCACGATCCCAGAAACCTGGGATCGAGCTCTGCATCAGGCTCTCTGCTCAGCAGGGAGCCTGCTTCCCCCCCTCTCTCTGCCTGCCTCTCTGCCCATTTGTGATCTCTGTCTGTCAGATAGATGAATAGAATCTTAAAAAAAAAAAAAAAAAAAAAAAAAAAAGAATGAAAGGAAGAGGGACGCCTGGGTGGCTCAGTTGGTTAAGCAGCTGCCTTTGGCTCGGGTCATGATCCCAGCGTCCTGGGATCGAGTCCCACATCGGGCTCCTTGCTCAGGGGGGAGCCTGCTTCTCTCCCTCTGTCTCTGCCTGTGCTCGCTCGCTCTCCCTCTCTCTCTCTGACAAATAAATAAAATCTTTAAAAAAAAAAGAATGAAAGAAAGAAAGAAATGCAGTGCCAAGGGGTGCCTGGGTGGCTCAGGGGATTAAAGCCTCTGCCTTCTGCTCAGGTCATGATCCCAGCATCCTGGGATGAGCTCTCTGCTCAGCAGGGAGTCTGCTTCCCTTGCTCGCTCTCTGTCTGCCTCTCTGCCTACTTGTAATCTCTGTCTGTCAAATAAATAAATAAACTCTTAAAAAAAAAAAAAAGAAAAAAAGAAATGCAGCACCGAGGGTTATTATCACGGACTAGCAACATAGCTATCTTCTACCATGGACCAAAATTCTAGACTCCCAGAAGGAAAGGTGCTCAGCACAAGCCACACTGTACAAATACTTCAGTCACAGTGAGTGCTCTTATCAGTGACAGTGGAAGGAACTCTAGTGAAATCTAAATTCCCAGAAGCCAGGCAAGGACCAACTTTGTAAGCAAGCCTTTCAAAGGACAGCAGTTAGGCCTGTTATGTTTGCTCTTTTCTATACATTCAGTAACTATCCCACAGGAAAAATTGACATACTTTCACTTGCAAGAAGACTCTTCAAAATTCAGAAACAAGCATTTAAAAAGAAGACATAAATAGAGTTGCTGTCTGAGAAATGGCTAATGCACTCATGTTAATAAACTCATAGTTATATTTGATTTTCAAAAGTTTTACTGTAAGGTACAATGAAAATATATAAAAAACAAAGGAAAACTCAATTTGGTCTTAATGAACTTGGACTCTTACTGCTTCAATATAAAGAGGGCTCTTTCAGTACTGCTAGCAGCAGAGCTTATACATGCCCATATTACAACTGGTTAGAAATAGACTTCACATAATACATACAATTAGGCAAAAATAAAGTTGACAAGTCACTTGGCATTAACAGTTTGGACATGAACTTTAGAAGTAAAAGGTAAAGAAGGCATTACAACATCATGTTTATGCAGATAATTTTCTTCTGCTAGTATTTTGGGGATAGAAGAGGAAACTTCCTTTTGTTGTTCTCGCCACTTGAGTATATTCTCTGCCAGTTCTTCTGTCTCAGTCACCAACATATCCATTTTTGCTAAAGCCATACTCTGTAGTGTTTGAAAGAAGGGGAAAAGAGGAGAAATTACATTTGTCATCAATATATCATTATTATATCATAAATGGTTATGATACCAAAAGTTCACACCTGACCTTTTCTACCCCCTTAATACAAAGGCTTCTTAAAATTGTGTCCTCCTGGGGCGCCTGGTGGCTCAGTGGGTTAAAGCCTCTGCCTTTGGCTCGGGTCATGATCCCAGGGTCCTGGGATTAAGCCCCACATCAGGCTCTCTGCTCAGTGGGGAGCCTGCTTTTCCCCTTCCCTTCTCTCTGCCTCCCTCTCTGCCTACTTGTGATCTCTGTTTGTTAAATAAATAAATAAAATCTTAAAAAAAAAATTGTATCCTCCCTACTTATTACAGAACATGCTTTTTCTTTATAAATTCACCTAAAAAATTGTGTCCTCCCCACTTATTACAGAACATGCTTTTTCTTTATAAATTCACCTCTTCTTTGTCTTCAATTATCACCTCAAAGCAAATGACCCATAATCTGTATTGTAAAACCTACCCCCTTCCTAAAATTCAGTCCCATATTTGTCTACTGAGTATCTCTGAGTGTACATTCAGTATCACAAACTTGATTTTATTGCAATTCAACAATGACTGAAGATTTACTTTCTGTGGAAGGCGCGTGAGAAAACAAGGTCATTAGCTTTTTTGATTTCTTGATCCTACTCACCCTCAAGTCACTAAGGCTAGTTACTTCGTTACTTTGGATGTGTCTCTTGTCCAAAGAGTAGACACATTCTAGAAATTTGATGTCCCAAATCTCAAAGTCTATATAATCTTTTGTTTTCCTATGCTTTAAATCTTTTATCTGAATGCTTGTATTTATTCTCCAAGTTTCTCTGCCTTTGGTTCATTTGCCTAGTCCTCTAACCTACAGTTTATCAAACTTTAATGGGTGTAGGAATCACCTGAGGAACTTAATAAATTATAGATTCAGAATCTGAATGTCTAAGGTGAATGAAGTCTGCAATTCTGCATTTCTAACAAGCTTCCAGGTGCTGCTGAGCTCTCTGCCCATACTCTGAGTGACTCAGTGTCTTCTACCCAATATTGTCTCCATTAAAGTGTAATTCTGATCAAGTCATCACTCGTCTGTGCCCTTCTCTAAAAACAAACCAAACCAAACAACCATTTAAACTGTTGAATGTTCCCCAGTATTCAAAAGTCTCAACTTCTTAGTCTGGTTTTCAAGGCATTCCATAAATTAACCATGATTTAATCTCCCTTTCAATACCTTTAAGGATCAGCCAAAGTGGAGTACCACTTTTCCCCCAAACTGCCAATGCTAATTTTCATGTCTTTCCTCACATTGCTGCTTTGGACCAAACTATTCTTTTTGATACAAATTTCATTGATTTTTCAAGCTTCAGCTCACTACTAACTACTAACTACTATGTAAAACTTTACTGAAGGGGCAGCTGGATAGCATATGTCTTCAGCTCAGGTTATGATCCCAGGGTTCTGGGATCAAGCCCCAAACTGGGCTCCCTGCTCAGTGGGGAGTCTGCTTCTCCCTCTCCCTCTTGCTTGTGTTCTCTCTCTCTCTAATAAATAAATAAAATCTTTTAAAAAAATAAAATAAAATAAAAACTTTACTGAAGCATTCTTACCCCCATTCTACTCCCTATCTCCCTAAAGTAGAAACAATCCCTCCATTTTCTTTGCTTAATATACAGTATGACCTTCTTTGTAATTCTCTACTATATCCACTGCACAAAAATAATATTATAAAACGGATAGTATCTTAGAGCTCACTAAACCTTGAGAATTTGAGGGCAGGGACTTGTCATATCTGTTTCTCTCTCCTGATAACTATGGCATAACCCCTTGAACAATAAAGATAACACATATTTATTAAATATTAGAATAAAACAATGTAAAATGACTTCTAAAAAAGCTCTAAAAAGACACTTTAATTTTAAAAAATAAGTCATTTAGAATATTAGCTATCAAAAAGTTAAACAAAGGGGTGCCTGAGTGGCTCAGTTGGTTAAGTGTCCAACTCTTGATTTTGGCTCAGGTCAGGATTACAGGTTTGTGAGATCAAATCCTGCCATCAGGCTCTGCACTGGGTGTGGAGCCTGCTTAAGATTCTTTCTCTGCCCCTCCCCACCTTCTCCCTCTCAAAAAAAAAAAAAAAAAAAAAAGGTTAAAGCAACCACACATTTGAGATTCTAGTATAAAAGAACTAAAGACAGCCAAATGTAATGTGAAGTAGCTGAGATACTTAAATGCTACTGTTAATACTCACCATTTTCTTTAGATTTTCATCTAAATGAGGGATATTTTTAATTGTTTCAAGATGGTTTTCTAATCTTTCAATGAAAGTTACTGCCAATTCCAGCAAATGTACCATACAGCTAAAAGAGAGAGAAAAAAGTCAACTATTTTTTTTTAGTTTGTGTTCCTTTTTTTTCTTTTCAATCAGGACTTTTAATATAAGAGAACTACAATCAACCCAGTGAGCCAGTAATAACCTTTCTGCATTCATGGAAATACCAATGATAAAAATATCATTTTCTTTCACTTTAAGCAGAAATTAACTCGTCATCCATACAGAAAAACAGAGACAATGCTAATTTGGTACCCACCTAATATGAGACAAAACTTAATGTTAGTAATTTTCTCATATAATTTTCCTAGATTAAATCTCATTCCATTTCAATCTACTCATTCTCCATGAAGGGTGAAGATAATAAAGATAAATGTACTTGACTAAAACTGTCTACACCTAAAACCACTTTGAATCTTCACATTTGCAAAATGCTTTAAAATCATTACTCAGTTCTTCTGATATATATAATGTATAATATATACATTAATGGTATTTTACTATACTGAATAGATAACTGAATATATCCACAAGAATGGGCTTTTTACATCTATTCTTTTACTACAAGATAACAAATCTGACATTTAAGAGAGAGGTACTGATTTGCTAAGGGTCAGCTAGTGAGGCACTGATGGAGAAAGTTAGCAATCAGATTCCCAAATGTTTGCTTCTTTACTGTTGTTTTTATTATACTTGTATGAGGAAAAGAGGAACAGAAAGCATCCCCACTCTATGGACTGGGAAACTGAGGCTAAAACAAATCATTTGCCCAAGGTTTTGAGGCGTACAAACAGCAGAAATGAGAGCAGAACTCATGTTTTTTTTCTTTTAGCTGACATGGTTTTCATCTCTCTCTGCCTACACTCCCTAAGAGAATTTTTACATATAGGTACGATTAACACAACAATAAACTTACTTCATAGAAAATGGTCTACACATGATAAAAATAATTTTTATCCATCTTACTAGATGTTATTGATCTAATTTCTTTCATTGAATTCATTATATCATTCCCAAAATACAGTGGGCAAAAAGAATGCCTTTCTCTTCACCACAGCTTAACTCTTTAAAAGCAGAAGATTTTTTTTCTGATTGTATATATCAGCATTAAAAATAATGATAACAGATATAATCACTATATATTGTTTAATAAATTATGCTATGAAATAACTACTAAACAACAACAACAAAAAACTAAACCCTCAAGAAATATGTGTAACCACTAATTTCAACTCTTTAGTTTAACCTGTGATAAACAGCTTCAATAGGCAAGTTTTCCTGGCACGTGGGTTTCAACAGTCTTTGCCTGAGGGACCTCTTCTCTTTTAGCACCGCTTCCAAATGATTATTCATGCTTTGCAGAGTATGACACTTCTGAGCTATACAAACCAGAAACCATAATTACAGTTAGGAATGTGACAAGTTTTAAAATCACTAATAATTTTTTTTGCTTTGGTTTGATACTACCAATGTCAAAAATTAATCCATTTCCCCCTAAGTATCTCCCCTTTGCTATCTTTAATATCAAAACCAGTTTACTTTCAATGATTTTTTTTAAAGGATTTTTTTTTTTAAAGAATTTATTTATTTGACAGAGAGAAATCACAAGTAGACGGAGAGGCAGGCAGAAAGAGAGAGAGGGAAGCAGGCTCCCTGCTGAGCAGAGAGCCCGATGCGGGACTCGATCCCAGGACCCTGAGATCATGACCTGAGCAGAAGGCAGTGGCTTAACCCACTGAGCCACCCAGGCGCCCTCTTTTTTTGTTTTTTTTTTTTAAGATTTTATTTATTTATTTGACAGAGATCACAAGTAGGCAGACAGACAGACAGAGAGAGAGAGAGAGAGAGAGAGAGATGAGGAAGCAGGCTCCCTGCCAGAGCAGACAGCTCGATATAGGACTGGATCCCAGGACCCTGAGATCACGACCTGAGCTGAAGGCAGAGGCTTAACCCACTGAGCCACCCAGGGGCCCCGCAATGATTTTCTCTTATTTTGCTTGCTGACAACCAAATCCAGTGCTAAATTCTTTGTCTTCATTATTCAACTCTGTATCTATTCAGGTTTTTATAGCCAGAGCCATATTCTTCACATAAAATCTTTTCTCATCTCTGCCTCTAACATTCTACATGAAATTAAAAAAATGAACATGTCTTCAAGCTATTTCTGATTATTGCAATATTTTGATCACAATTCAATTAATGCTTCCAACTGATTCTTTTTTTTTGAATCATTCTTTTTATTTTGAAAAATTTCAAACTTAGAGGAGTTTTATTGAACTCCCACATACATTTCACCTAGACCCACCGTTAACATTTACCTACATCTTTCTTTCTTCACAGACTCAATACATGTATTTTTGCTGACCCATTTGAGAGTAAGTTGTCAATACCAAGAACTTTCTTTTTTTTTTTTTTTTTAAAGATTTTTATTTATTTATTTGATAGAGAGAGATCACAAACAGGCAGAGAGGCAGGCAGAGAGAGAGGGGGAAGCAGGCTCCCCGCTGAGCAGAGAGCCCGACGTGGGGCTCGATCCCAGGACCCCGAGATCACGACCCGAGCCGAAGGCAGAGGCCTAAACCACTGAGCCACCCAGGCGCCCCTACCAAGAACTTTCACCTCTAAAACTTCAGCATGTATTTCCCCAAAAAGGAACATAATCTTACGTAAATTCAAGTATCAAATTCAGAAAATTTAACATTGGAACAATACTACCAGTATTTAATACAGTCCATATTGACATTTCACCAAGTAACTCAATGTCCCTTATAGCAAAATGAATTCGTAATCAAGTATTCAATCCATGACCACATTGTACTTTGGCTGTGGAGTCCCTCTAGTTTCCTGTAATCTGGAAAGTTCTTCAGCCTTTCTTTGTCTTTCAAGCTTTCCTGAATTTGAAGAGCTCTGACCTGGGTCACTTTTTTTTTTTTTTTTTTAAAGATTTATTTATTTATTTGACAGACAGAGATCACAAGTAGGCAGAGAGGCAGACAGAGAGAGAGGAGGAAGCAGGCTCCCTGCTGAGCAGAGAGCCCGATGTGGGGCTCGATGTGGGGCTCGATCCCAGGACCCTGGGATCCTGACCTGAGCCGAAAGCAGAGGCTTTAACCCACTGAGCCACCCAGGCGCCCCCTGACCTGAGTCACTTTTAATGCTATTTGCACTACAACCAACAGAATTTCTATTTGAGCACAGAATATAAGATTTTATTAGCTTTGGGCTAATACCTAAAAAAATTATGGTATATTGTAATTTTATTGCCTGGTGCATATCCAAGGTAATTCAAGAAAAAGCTGAAATTCCAATGACTACCCATTTCATCAAATTACTTACCCAAAAAGGAAGGATGAACAACATCTGCTGTATCTTTTTCTAGTCTTAAAAGTTCAATTTCCAAGTTTTTCTACATTGAGAAGAAAAATAATATTGAGTTCATGTAGAATGTTGCCTGAAGGCTTAAACTTTAGTAAAAAAGGCATAGTCTTTAACCCATGAATATGGGGGGGGGGGTGCGCAGGGAGAGGAGGATTTGTTATGAGCCCAGGGAATTTACTGAAGATTTTCATTTTGGTGTTGAAGCTGTACTGCTGCTACTGCTACTACTACTAACTATTACTATGACTGTTACTACAAAGAAGTAAACACTTACCCAGTTATGTGCTAGACAATGTTCCAAGTGTAAGAGAACTACTGCTGGAATCAATTAATTTTTTTTTCCTGTACTAGAAACAGAAAGTACAAAGTCCAGGGGCACCTGAGTGGCTCAGAGGGTTAAAGCCTCTGCCTTCGGCTCGGGTCATAATCCCAGGGTTCTGGGATTGAGCCCCACATCGGGCTCTCTCCTTGGTGGGGAGCCTGCTTCCTCCTCTCTCTCTCTGCCTCTCTGCCTACTTGTGATCTCTCTCTGTCGAATAAATAAATAAAATCTTAAAAAAAAAAAAAAAAAAAGAAAGTACAAAGTCCAATATAATATACCTGGTAGATTTCAGCTTGAATATCTGTGATCTGCTGTAGTCTGGAGAAGTTTGCAAAGTAGGAAGCTGATTTCTTGGATATATTTAACATCTCCTATTTGTAAATGAACAGAAAGTAGCAGTGTGTCACAAAGTTTCTGTGTGCATTTGAATAGCACCCCCATAGGCTTAAAACATGAGGATTTATTTATTTATTTACCTACTTACTTACTTATTTTTAAGATCTTATTTATTTGACACACAGAGACAGCGAGAAAGGAAATATAAGCAGGGAGAGTGGAGAAGGAGAAGGCAGCTTCCTGCAGAGCAGGGTGTCCAGCACGGGGCTCGATCCCACAACCCTGGGTTCAAGACCTGAGCCAAAGGCAGACATTTAAGGACTGAGCCACCCACGTGCCCCAAACATGAGGATTTATTACGTCCAACACAGCCTTTGAAAAATGAAGTACAGGGGCGCCTGGGTGGCTCAGTGGTTTAAGCCGCTGCCTTCGGCTCAGGTCAAGATCTCAGGGTCCTGGGATCGGGTCCCGCATCGGGCTCTCTGCTCGGCGGGGAGCCTGCTTCCCTCTCTCTCTCTGCCTGCCTCTCCATCTACTTGTGATTTCTCTCTGTCAAATAAATAAATAAAATCTTTAAAAAAAAAAAAAAGAAAAGAAAAATGAAGTACAGAGAGTAACAGTAGCAATGTATATTCCTCTTTTTAAAATACTCACTATCTGCGCAGCCAAGTAGCTAAGTGGGTTAAGCGTCAGGCAGGCTCTAGGTTTTGCCTCAGGTAGTGATCTTGGGGTTCTAAGACTGAGCCCCACATTATGTTCTGTGCTCAGTGTACAGTCTGCCTGGGATTCTTTCCCTCTTCCTCTCCCTCCTCTCTGCACCTCAGTCTGTGCCTGCTCTCTCATACCAAATAAATAAATATACTTTTTTTTTTTAAAAAGATTTTATTTATTTAGGGGCGCCTGGGTGGCTCAGTGGGTTAAAGCCTCTGCCTTCGGCTTAGGTCATGATCTCAGGATTCTGGGATCGAGCCTCGCATCGGGCTCTCTGCTCAGCAGCCAGCCTGCTTCCCTCTCTCTCTCTGCCTGCCTCTCTGCCTACTTGTGATCTGTCTCTCTGTCAAATAAATAAATAAAATCTTTAAAGAAAAAATTTTAAAATTTATTTATTTATTTATTTGAGAGAGAGCAGGGAGCCCAACAGGGGGCTTGATCCCAGGACACTGAGATCATGACCCCAGCTGAAGGCAGATGCTTAACTGAATGAGCCACCCAGGTGCTCCTAAATAAATCTTAAAAAAAAAAAAAAAAAAAAGAGTAAAAGAAAGAAAGAATTATGTTCTTTAAAACAAAAGGCACTTGGGGCGCCTGGGTGGCTCAGTGGGTTAAGCCGCTGCCTTCGGCTCAGGTCATGATCTCAGGGTCCTGGGATCGAGTCCCACATCGGGCTCTCTGCTCAGCAGGGAGCCTGCTTCCTCCTCTCTCTCTGCCTGCCTCTCTGCCTGCTTGTGATCTCTGTCTGTCAAATAAATAAATAAAATCTTTAAAACAAAAAAACAAACAAAAAAACAAACAAACAAAAAAAACCACAAAAGGCACTAAATAAGGACGCCTGGGTGGCTCAGTTGGTTAAGCAGCTGCCTTCAGCCCAAGTCATGATCCCAGCGTCCTGGGATCCAGTCCCACATCGGGCTCCTTGCTTGGCAGGGAGCCTGCTTCTCCCTATGCCTCTACCTGTCACTCTGTCTGCCTGTGCTCGCTCTCGCTCCTCTCTAACAAATAAATTAAAAAAATCTTTAAAAAAAAAAGGCACTAAATATTCACTATCACAAATCTTTTGGCCAAATATTTAAAAAATAAGAAAACAAACAAGACTCAATCACTTTGTCCTATTTCCTCAAGTACTATGCACAATACAACTGCATTAGTAACAGCTGATAAGGTTAAGAAGGATGAGCTTGAGGTTGATGGAGAATTGCCTCTACACAAATCAACAAAACCTAGCCTCTGACCTTCCTGGGGCTAAAGTCAAATATTTTCTCACCATGGAATCATTTATCTGATTCATTAAATGACCTCTATTGGCTATAATTCATTCATACTGTCTCTTTTCACATACTCATTCTCTTAAAGGAATGTTTTGTCCAGGTGGAATTATTCTTCTAAAAAGCTTACTCCCTCCTTTTTATGCTTTAATTCTATGCAAAATACTGCTTGCATATATTGCCTCCTTAAATTGCAGGTTACTTCAGAATAAGAATATTGTTCATCCCCTGGCTTCATCCATGAATTTCTGTATCCTCTTCTTCTTTTCAAGAATATTAGCACATTTAGAGATCTTTAGAGATCTTATGGGAAAAAGGGTGAGAGAGGATAGTCTATGAACTAAATGCAGCCCACTGCCGATTTCTGTACAGCCCATAAGCTAAGAATGTTTTTTTAATTTTTTAAAGCTGGGAGAAAAAAATAAAAACATGAAATTGAAATTTCAGGATCCAGAATAAACTCAACTGCACCCATTCATTTACTTATTACCTCTGGCTTCTTTCACACTACAATAGACAAGATACAACCATATTGACCTAAAAGCCTCAGATACTTACCCTCTGGTCCTTAATAGCAAAAATTTGCTGACCAATGACAACAGATTTTATAGGCATTCATTGAGTTAGGCTGTAGAAGACTAAAGGATGGATTGGAAGGAAAAGCTTTCTAGTACTAACATATATGTGGAAAGAAGGGGAAGAAGAATCTGAATATGTAGTTTCCTACATAAGTGTAGAAGATCTTGATGGCTATGACAAGCAATTATAATGCAGGAAATTTGAGTAATTCAAGGCTTCATGGTAAAGAAGTAACATGATGATATATAATATATATCTTAGAAATTTAAATGGGGATGGTATGGAAAATAAAAGTAATTAGGCTGGGGGGCAATAAGGAATAGGGAGTGACTAATGAATATGGGGGTTTTCACTGGGGTTGATTAAAAAAAATGTTATGAAAATAGTTGCACAACACTGTGACTGTACTTCATGCCACTGAATTGTACACTTTAAGAATGGTTAACATGGTAAGTTTTATGAGTATTTCACCACCAAAAAACCCACGACTGGGGCACCTGGGTGGCTCAGTCAGTTAAGCATCTACCTTGGGATCCAGCCCTACATTGGACTGAACCTCCCATCAGGGTCCCTGCTCAACAGGGAGTCTGCTTCTTCCTCTGCTCCTCACCCTGCTCATGTTCTCTCTCTCTCTCTCCCACTCTTGTCTCTCTCTCAAATAAATAATAAAATCTATTTTAAAAAGGGCAAATCCTGGCTGATATGGGGTGCCAGGGATAAAGTCAAGTCAATAGATATTCCATTAAATGACGAAGATAACACAAGTTATTTTACTGATGGCAAAATTGAGGTTTGGGAGAGCAAAGCACGAGTTTAACTTCATTCTATAAATATGTATCATGGCTGAAATGAGGATGAATCTAATCTACTGAATTCCCATCATATCAGCATAACTCTTTTACTCTTCTTTCTGCTCTTAGGCAGAAGATCAATGAAAAGTAAAACATCTCCCATTCCTCGGGACGCCTGGGTGGCTCAGTTGGTTAAGCAGCTGCCTTCGGCTCAGGTCATGATCCCGGCGTCCTGGGATCGAGTCCCACATCGGGGTCCTTGCTCAGCAGGGAGCCTGCTTCTCCCTCTGCCTCTGCCTGCCATTCTGTCTGCCTGTGCTTGCTCTCTCCCCCTCTCTCTCTCTGATAAATAAATAAAATCTTTAAAAAAAAAAAAAAAAAAAAAAAAAAAAAAAAAAAAAAAAAACATCTCCCATTCCTCATCGTAACTTACTTGTAGTCTGGTATCTCTTCATCCCTCCCTGCGTATATGCTAATCTTAACTGAACACATGCAAACGAGTAAACTGTTAGGTTCAACAGCATGGTAATGGAGCTTAGCCAAGAACATGTAAGAGAAACCAATGGAAAAGTGAGAACATTCAAGGGAAAGACAAAAGGAGAGGAAAGAAAGAGTAGCCAAATTTCTCTAATTCTAACATTTGAGGATTGTGACTTAACCTTGTATCTTAAAAAAAGGAAAAAAAAAGGCAAGGATTGGGGACTACAGAAAAGTTTTTACTGTTGTACTGTTTTACTGTTGTACTGCCAATATATATTATACACTTTATATGCCAGTAGGGTAAAGGGACACCCAATATGAAAGGATCCTGATAAAGGGAGTCTGTTTAAGGTATTTCTGTTCATTCTGTTGCTAGGCACAAGAAGATGAAATCTAAGACTTTTATGTATAATATAAAAATCCTGATAATACTGTATACAAAGTACATATATGTATAAACTTGTGTTTGGGGGCATCCTTTCTTCTTTTTTGTCCTTTCTACTTCATACTGAATTCTACCTAAGGGACATTAAAAGGGAGGCAGTATAGCAGAGAAATTAAAAGCAGAGGCTTTAAAGTGGGGGAGGGCAGAGGTGGGCAGGACACACTGAGAAAATAATATATATATAAATGTATATATTTATACAGAATTTATATAGAAAATTTATATATATAAATGTATAAACATACATATAAATAATGTCTACATATATCTCTATATAGTGTATGTGTATGTATTCAATCGACCTACCATAACTCACTAAAGCTTGCCAGAAAAATAGCTAGGATGTAAGGCCACTAAAGTAGTCCTAGGGCATAAACGAAAACAAATACCCCATTTATCCCACAGAGAGTTAGCTATACTTTCTTCCACTAAATCATTCCCCAATGGATAGATCAAAACAAAACACAAACAAGTTATGTTTTCTGGAAGAGTTGCATCGTTATCACAATTTCAAGCATCACTTGATTTTTTTAATGTACATGGGATGATGTGCACTTAAGGGATAGGCTAAAGAGATCATATAACATCGTTTTGAAAGAACCAATGCTAAATCCTCCTAATAAAAATAGGTCTTGGGGCGCCTGGGTGGCTCAGTGGGTTAAGCCGCTGCCTTCAGCTCAGAGTCCCGAATCGGGCTCTCTGCTCAGCAGGGAGCCTGCTTCCTCCTCTCTCTCTCTGCCTGCCTCTCTGCCTACTTGTAATCTCTCTGTCAAATAAATAAATAAAATCTTAAAAAAAAAAATAGGTCTTCATATGTAAAGTTTGCTTAAAGTAAAATCATACTACAAATCTGTAAGGTTTCCTCATTGGGACTAGTTGTGTAGTAAGATTGTAAAATGGTCTTAAACAGATTTTTACCTGTAGGCAAAACAGGTAACTGTCCAGTTAGTGCTACTTAAAGGACACTAGACAATGCTCTTCACAACAACTTCTACCCCAACAAATACCTGACTTATCAATGTCAAAATTCTCTTAGGTGTTTATTTCTTCTACCAATACACTCTAGAGGGTAAGTCCCAAATGTCTTACAGTATGTTTGCCAAATTACTTTGTTACAGAACTAAACAATGTGAGACTACCAGGCGATTTGGTAGGAAGAAAACAGGAGGTAAGAGAAGGTGAGAACTGGTGGAGTTCTGTAGTTATGTTCTGCCTACTTTCCAATGCATTTATTTGTACCCCCTCCCACCCCCAATTCTTAAGATCTGGTTACTAGAACCTCCGTTAATCTACAGGAATTCTTCATCAGAAGTTTAAACTTTTTCAAGATAGTGTCATAGTATCACCTATCACAGTTCATCCCAGAGATGATACAATGTGTCAGAAAAGGGAGAGCACTGTGATCTGTTTCACTGGTTGAGTGACCTTGGGTAAATTTCTTGCTCTTCTTACGCCTTAGTTTCTTCATTAACGAAACAAAACGAAACAAAAAAACCTTTATGGGGGGGAGAGAACGCCCATGCGCAAGCGAGGACGGACAGAAGGAGAAAATCATGAAGTAGACTTCCTGCTGAGCGCGGAGCCCCACATGGGACTCCATCCCCAGGCCCTCGGCCGAAATCAAGAGTCAAGAGTCTGAGGCTTAACCAATGGAGTCACCGAGGCACCCCTTTACATTCTTCATCTTAAAAATTAGTGTACAGTAGGGGCGCCTGGGTGGCTCAGTGGGTTAATCCTCTGCCTTCGGCTCGGGTCATGATCTCAGGGTCCTGGGATCGAGCCCCACATCCGGCTCTCTGCTCGGCAGGGGGTCTGCTTCCTCCTCTCTGCCTCCTCTCTGCCTACTTGTGATCTCTGTCTGTCAAATAAATAAATAAAATCTTAAAAAAAAATTAGTGTACAGTAGGGGCGTTTGAGTGGCTCCGTCCGTTAAGCTTCCCACTCCTGATTTCGGATCAGGTCTTAATGTCAAGGTCGTGGTATGCAGCCCCAACCTCCTGCTCAGCTGAGCAAGGAATTGGCTTGAGATTCTTTTTTTTTTTTTTTTTAAAGATTTTATTTATTTATTTGACAGAGAGAGATCACAAGTAGGCAGAGAGGCAGGCAGAGAGAGAGAGAGGAGGAAGCAGGTTCCCTGCTGAGCAGAGAGCCCGATGCGGGACTCGATCTCAGGACCCTGGGATCATGACCTGAGCCGAAGGCAGCGGCTTAACCCACTGAGCCACCCAGGTGCCCTTGGCTTGAGATTCTTTCCCTCTGCCCCTCCCCACCCTCTTTCTCTCTTTTATCAATCTATCTATCTTTTAAAAAACAAGAGTAAGGTACAATTCTCTAATGACTCTTCTAAATATCTTCCATCATGTTCATACAGCTAATTTCTGCGGATGATTTTACCTTTCTACTTTTCTATTTCCTTTTTAGTGAAAACCCTCAACTTGCTCGTTATCTCAAAATTTCTTTCCCTCAATCTCACTTTCCCCATTCCCTTGTCACTTCTGCCACTAGGATTCCATTATTCCTGCGTATCTTTAATTTCTTCCTCTATTGGCTCCTTTCACTTTGGCATATTAACATGTTCTTCTTGCGGAACCTAAAACTACAACTAAAAAGCTGGGACTAATGTGCCTCTTCTCTGATAATTACTCCCCTCCTGCATTCACCTTCCAAGGTCTTCCTGGTACTTCTCAACATTTTTAAAATGTTTCTTTCTTTCTTTCTTTCTTTCTTTTTTTTTTTTTTTTTTTTGCCTTTAAAGTTGTGTGCTTTTCCTGAAGCTCTCCTGTACCCAGCATCTCCCGCCCCAAATATGTTTCAATACCTCAAACAAGCGTTTGGAAGCGTTTAACACTTAATCGTATTTCCTAACCCCGGCACCCATTACTATACAGAGGCGCTATCACTGGGTGAGAAAAAGCAGGAGAAGACTGATCTTTATTATCCCTCAAGAACTGACCGAGGAGGTCATGATCTCAGAGTCCTGGGATCGAGCCCCACGTCTGGCTCTCTGCTCAGCGGGGAGCCTGCTTCCCCCTCTCTCTGCCTGCTTCCTCCTCTCTCTGCCTGCTTCTCTGCCTACTTGTGATCTCTCTCTCTCTGTGGAATAAATAAAAATCTCAAAAAAAAAAAAAAAAGACATGCTTTTAAAAAAAAAAAGAGAGAGAAAGAACTGACCGAGGATAACTCGCCCGCGGACACTTGAAACATCCTCTGCTCGGAGCCCCGCTTTCGCACAACCACTACAGAACCGTCACTACTGTTGCCTGGAAGGGCCTCCATTGGCCTCTACTCCACCACAGCCCCCACCCAGCACCCTCACACATAGGCCCGCCGCCCAGCACCACAACCTCACAGCCATCTTCTGTCTCCACCGCCGGCACCCCCTTAATGACGCCATCGCCGTCCACGCACCTGAGTGACCACCCCTGAAGCAACTAAATGGCCCAGCAGTAGCCCGGCAGCACTCGGAGCGGACGCGGCATCCCAAGGGTTCGCAGCAGCCATGGCTGGGACCCACCTCCCCGGCTCCCGCGATGAGTGAGTGGAACGCAGAGCGACCGCGCGGCGCGGATCGATGACGTCACCGGGCGTTTCCGCCCGGGTGGAAGCCCGGGGAGCTCATCCCGGGCGAGCGCGGGCCGCGGGTCTTCCCTTTCTGAGCCGGCTGTGAGCTGAGGGGTAGGAGACGAGTCCCGCGCTCCCTGATCATTTGTAGGCTTTAGCGGCATCAGGCCTCAGAACAGCTGTAAAACTTGTTGGGCGTGGTGGTCGGGCTGTTCTTCCCTTTCTTCCTTGCCACTTTTAGTTGGTCCCCAAGATCTAGGAGTCGGCAGGAGGTGACAGCTTGGCCAAAAGACCCAGCCGAGAAGCGGATGGGGTGGCTGGGTGCCTGGACTGAGCGGTGACAGCTGCGCTTCCTTCCTGCAGGCACCTGAGCCGCGGTCCTAGGATGGGAAACAGTGCCCTCCGCGCTCATGTGGAAACCGCGCAGAAAACTGGTGTCTTTCAGCTTAAGGACCGTGGACTGACCGAGGTGAGACTGGGAGGGGACGGACCAGGGAAATTAAAGGGAGAGGGACTGCGGGGGTGGCGAAGTTAATCGGTGAGGGATTCTTCGCGCTGTGAACCCCTTTCTCCAGTTCCCCTCAGAGCTGCAGAAGCTGACCAGCAATCTAAGGACCATCGACTTGTCCAACAACAAGATCGAGAGCCTACCGCCTATGATTATAGGGAAGTTCACTGTGCTGAAGAGCCTCTCCTTGAACAACAACAAACTGAGTACGGCTTTTGCTCCTGGGAAGCATTTGCTAGTGATCAGCTGTTAAGAAGGGTGGTTTTCTCTTACAAGCTGATTTTTGTTGTTATGAAACCGCTCTGAGAGCTCAAGACACAGAGTGCTTGAAGCGATCTCGTAATTACATCTACACGCCTCCTCTGGTGTGTAATGATTGGTACTGGCTTAATTTGGACTTGAAAGGGAAGACCATCTTTGGGATGTAATGTAAACAGAGCTAATTTTGCAAATTTAAAAAAGGGGATGGAGTGGGAAGGGGGAGCCTAACAAATCCCACAAAATTGCTGTCGGATTCTGCAGAGGTCCTTTTATAAAAGGAGCCCAATATATACATAAATGCTTTCCTGTATTTTGATGGCACCCTCACTTTCTGAAGACTATGTTGGTAAAATGCAATACTTAAAAATGGCACAAAATGTTGGAATTTAATTGATTTTTATTGATAGGAGGCATATAAGGTGGCCATGTAGTTTTTCTAGACTTTGTCTAAAGTGTGTCTCAGCTGTATCATTTAGGTTTTTAATTTTTTTTCTTTGCCAGCTGTTCTTCCTGAGGAGTTATGCAATCTGAAAAAATTAGAGATGCTAAGCCTGAACAACAACCACTTGAGAGAGCTACCATCTACCTTTGGGCAACTGGCAGCCCTCAAGACCCTGAGCCTCTCTGGGAACCAGCTTCGAGCACTACCACCACAACTCTGTAGCCTCCGGCACTTGGATGTGGTGGATCTCTCCAAGAATCAGATTCGGAGCATACCTGACATAGTAGGGGAGCTTCAGGTCATCGAACTCAATCTCAACCAGAACCAGGTCTAGAGCTTAAGGGTTTTTTCTTACATCATGTGGGTTTACAGTCTTCTGTAATCCGTTCTTCTCTAAACTGTAGTCATGGAGCTGGGTATCAGAGGCTAGATGAGCAGTAACGTCAATGGGCTGGACTATTTCAAAGCTCAAAGTGCTATAGAATTAGTTGAGACACTGTGTGTGTGTTGCATAGGTGTTTTCAGGAGAGTGGGATGGGTAATGGGGTAGGATAATTTCAAAAGTTAAACTATATCACAAATCTTGAAGAATTCAGAGCCTCTTCAAATATGCCTCTAATCATCTTGCAGGGAGCTATGTCAGGTAGAGTGGGAAAGAGGCTTTTTTTTTATTTTTTTTTTTTTTATTTTTTATTTTTTTTTTTTTAAAGATTTTATTTATTTATTTGACAGAGAGAAATCACAAGTAGATGGAGAGGCAGGCAGAGAGAGAGAGAGGGAAGCAGGCTCCCTGCTGAGCAGAGAGCCCGATGCGGGCCTCGATCCCAGGACCCTGAGATCATGACCCGAGCCGAAGGCAGCGGCTTAACCCACTGAGCCACCCAGGCGCCCGAGGCTTTTTTTTTAAAGATTTTATTTATTTGACTGAGATCACAAGTAGGCAGAGAGGCAGGCCCTGCTGAGCAGAGAGCCCAATGCGGGGCTCCATCCCTGGACCCTGGGATCATGACCCAAGTTGAAGGCAGAGGCTTTAACCCACTGAGCCACCCAGGCGCCCCTGGAAAAGAGGCTTTAACTCATAAGTTCTTGGAGTTGGACAAGACAGATAATTCATTGTCCCTTTATTGACCTCTTTCTCAAGCATGTCCTGATTTTACTGAAAATTCATAACTGACAGGCTTTCTGGCCCATTTCATTGTTGGATAGCTTTAATTGAAATAATTGAAATTGGTTTCCATTACTTTGGAAGCTCTTTGGTTAATAAGTATCTGGAGAAATAATCCTTGGTCAAGATGTAAGGCTTAAATGATGAAACATTAAACATAGTGAGACTAAGTGGCCTTTTTACTGCATACAATTCTAGATTTGCATAGTCCAATACAACAACCACACATGGGTGTTCAAATTTGGATTTAAATGTGCTATGGTGAGAGCTGTGAAGTGTGTAAACCTGGTGATTCACAGACCCCTGGGGCTAAAAATACATTATATGTTTATAAAAAAATAAAAAATTAAAAAAAATTAGATTTAAAAATTAAGATCCATTTTTGCCACTAGCTATATTTCAAGTGCTCAAAAGCTGTATGTGGCAACCATATTGAACCACAAAGATAAACATTTCAATCACCCCATTCACCTACGCTGCTGCCCTATTATCACTGGTTCTGATTTTAGTGTGCACCACGTTAACCAGAAGAGCTTGTGAAGACATCACTGGGTCCCCACCCTCCACATTTGTGATTCATTAGGTCTGGAGTAGGGTCCGAGAATTTACATTTTTAAAAAAGACTTTTATTGGGAATCTTGGGTGGCTCAGTTTGTTAAGTGTCAGCCTTTGGCTCAGGTGATGATCCCCGCATCCTGGGATTGAGTCCCAAATTAGGCTCTTTGCTCAGCAGGGAGCCTGCTTCTCCCTCAGCCTGACCGTTCTCCTGTGAACATGTGCACTCTGACAAAATCTTTAAAACAATTATTTTTATTATTTTAGAGAACACACGTGCATGTGCACACACAAGCAAGGGGGAGGGGCTGAGGGAGAGAATCTCAAGAAGACTCCCAAATGAATGTGGAGTCCAACATGGGGCTCCTAAGATCATGACTTGAGCCAGAATCAAAAGTTGGATGCTGAACTGACTGAGCCACCCAGGCGCCTCTGACAATTTATATTTGTAAAAAGTTCCCAGGTGATGGTCTAAGATACCAGGCAGAGTAAATATAATGTGATGACTTGGAGAATTTAAAGAGCAAAAGAGGTGAATGAATCAAAGATTAATTGTTCAAGGCCCTAAAAGAAGAGTGGTGCTACTGAGTGGATAAATGGATATCAACTGAGTTGATCATAATGGTGACTCATCCCAACCGAAATGTTTTACTAAAAATTAGACACACAGGAAAAAATAGACATGAGCAAATATGAATGTAGATAAAGATTTTCAGGTCTTAACAGAAGTGATAGCTTTAAGAAAGGATGAGCTTTTAAGGAGGAAGTTTAGGAAAAAGATCCAATATTAAGTATTAGACTGCTGCTTGAAAATGTCCATGGGGGGGCACCTGGGTGGCTCAGTGGGTTGAGCCTCTGCCTTTGGCTCAGGTCATGATCTCAGGGTCCTGGGATCCAGCCCCTCATTGGGCTTTCTGCTCAGTGGGAAGCCTGCTTCCCCTCTCTCTGCCTGACTCTCTGCCTACTTGTGATCTCTCTCTCAAATCTTTAAAAAAAAAAAATGTCCATAGGAACAAGGGGTGGGGGAGCCAAAAATCAGGAGTAATTCAAAAGAGAAGTCCACTATTTAGGTACAAGAAGGAGTTTCAAAGAAGTGGTAGATGGTAGTCAAATCCAATAGGGAGTGAGTACAGTGAATCCTTGACTTCGGCAGTATAGCAGCACCGCGACTATGTACACATAAAAGACTGGCAGTGAATGTAAATGCACCAAAACGTTTATGGTGGCAGATTAGAGGTAACTTTTTTCTTTAAACTTATTTGACTCTCAAATTTTCTGTAATCAACAGTACTTTTATTAGAACATTTTTGTTTCTAAAAAGCCACTGGTAACCTTCAAACAGCATCTTTTTTCCCAAAAAGTGGAGGAGGAGTAACAGAAGCTAGATAGCACAGGCTTTGGGAATGAGTAGGTGGTGAGAAAATGGAGGTGGTAAAAGAACTAGGACAAATGGTCAAGTTTTTGTTTTAATTTAGTAAAAAAATATATGTATACAGTAGTGCTTTTGCTTTTTCATAGGAGTCTTTTGTTGTTCAATAGATATCACAGATCTCAGTAAAGATCTCTTGCTGTCCTCGCCTTAAAGTTCTTCGCCTGGAAGAGAACTGTCTTGAGCTCAGCATGCTTCCACAGAGCATTCTCAGTGATTCCCAGATATGTCTGCTTGCTGTGGAAGGCAACCTTTTTGAAATAAAGAAACTTCGAGAACTGGAAGGATATGATAAGGTATGTATCAGTGTACTTCATCACTGTTCCAGAGAGGACAATGGTGAAACTACATGAACGTTTATAGCTACAGGGTGTATGTATAATCCTGTTTATGTCAGCAGGATTTGTTCCCCATTTTGGAGGTGGATTCTAAAAATTAGCCAAATGGTATTGTGCCAAGATAACTTTTCTTCCAAGTAGCTTATTATAAAGCATTTTTGTCTTTTGATGGGTGTCCTCTTAAAATATAAGGGAAAAACCTAAAGCTGTGTGCTTTAAATCTTCATTTAGAATAGGTCGATTTTGTAGGAAATGAAGAAGACCATAGCCAGTAAAATCCTAAATGGAAAAAATCACAAAATCCCAATTTCGAAAAAAGGCTAATATTTTCATATACCAAAATACCATATTCTTCTTTTATAATTTTTTAGTACATGGAGAGATTCACAGCCACTAAGAAGAAATTTGCATGATGTTCTCCAGGAGTGCGGGAAACTTACAGGACACTGACATAGAATCTCTTGCAATCTGGCTGACTCAGAGGCTCCTGTTGTCAAGGATTATCTGCAGTATGGAGATGATGCTCCTGCAGATAATATTTCTGTGATCTTTTTCCTTTCAGGGCTCGTCTTAAGCAAGCTAAAAAATCAAGGGACAGTGAGTCTCCTCCATTTTGAGTCATGGGTAGGATAAAGGACAGTGTTGATCATCAAAACCATCATTAGTCTGGGTTTAAGAAAATCAGTAGCTCATTACTATTTACACAATGAAGGATGCTGCTTGGTAACAGAACCACTCCATATCACAGCTTGAAATTTCATGTTTAGTTTCGGTGTATGAGCGCTTTCATAAAGTCAGTTGCCATTCCACCTGTGTTAACATTTCATATTTTTATGAAATTTAAATAATTTGTGAGAGGCTACCATGGTTAATCTAAGGGCTTATGATTTTATTTCAGTCCATCAGTTCAAATGCAGTGTTTATACTTGGGTGTTAGAATGTACATAAATATGTGACTGTCTTGATTAAAAGTGTACTGTGTCAGAGAAAGCACCAACACAACACTAAGAGATGTTCCCCAAGGCTGCAGTAGCAAATTTTTTACTATTGCATGTGCCTTATTGGTAGGGGGCTCTGAAGAGCTAAAATCATATATGCAAAACTTGTAAGATACAAAGGGTTGTCATAATCAAGATTTTCCTGAAGCTTTGTTAGAAATAATCTTATTTCTGATAATCCTTTTCCCTTTTTGTATTTATAATTCTAATCAAATTACCTATCAAAACTACTGCTACAATATTTTAAAATAACCTATGTTTATAAAGTTTATTCTCTGGATGCAAGAATACACTAAATAAAGAATTTTTAATGAACTTCGGCTGGAAAAAGGGTTAATCCTTCAAAGGAAGAAGGCAGAACTTTAACTTGTATGTGGCCCTTTGAAAGTAAACTGATTGGAAAGAAATGTTTCATGTTCTTGTTAAAGTGCAGGAGTACTGAAATGCCTTCATGTGACTGATAAATACCTTGCAAGTACTGGAACCATGCTTATTAAGAGAAACTAAAAGTACAAAGGTAGATGACTTCTGGTTGTTACTGACATGAACATTTTGGAAACTACCACTCTAATGTTCATAGATTTTGTATTTGCCAGGGCAATTTAGCATGTATTGTCAGTTCTTGTTTTATAAACCTAGTTTAACCATTAAGTCAATAGATCACAACAGCTTCATGTTTATATGCATAAATCTCTCTACTTGAAATCTGATCCGGGTATTCCATATTTCCCATGTTATTTTCTGTTTCTCACCATGGGGAGGGATGGGCTGCCAGTTTATCCTTAGCAACTGAGTTTTGCTTTTTGTAAACTTCAATGCTTAATCTTTTGGTCTACTAGACAATGTTTCTCTAGGTTTTTGTTTTTTTTTTTTTTTAATCAGTGCTTAACATCTAATAAATCAGAACTTCTAAACTAAATAACTTAAATGTCCCCAGACATTTAATTATTATTTGGAGTTAAAAATATCTCCCATCTCTGAGAATCAGTGACCGCTAGCTTTCACAACTTGAACCCAGCCTTATTTCCAGATACCCTTTCTTCACTCTCATTTTACCTGCCCAGTCATACCAGATTATTCTGCTCCTTAAACCCACAGTGTGTGCCTCCCTTGTAATTGCCTTTACATTGTTTGCTCAGTCAGGAATGCCCTGTCTCACCAAATGTGCTCCTTCTATCTAAAACTCATTTTAAGTCTAAGCCAAATTAATTGCTCCCCCATCTGTTATGATAGCACTATATTCATCTGTCTCTTGCTAGAATGAGCTACTTGTGGGCCTGAACTATGTGAAGTAACATGCCCAGATTTATAAAGCACAAGTATTTACTCACCTATGAGCCAACATAATGAAGTTGGTTAACCCGTGTGGGGTCTGGAGACCCATATTTGTTTGGCCACCAACCTGAAGTTACCCACTTTCTTTTAGAGCCTGGTTAGAAGTCAGTGTAGTATATTAAGATCATGGGCCTTGGAGTCAGAAAGATCCTGGTTTGAATACACAGTCTGTCATTTACTAGTTTTGTGAATTTGAGCAATTTATGCTCATCTGTAATATGGAGAATACCTCCAACCATTCAGGTTAGAAGGATGTAGTAAAAAGATACATAAAGGCATTTTAGAAGAGTGCCCATGATAGAGTAAGCAATCAATAAACGGTGCCATTTATTTCACCTGTACGGCATTAAAATAGAAGTTAGCGAGTCATATAAAAACAGGAGGCTTAGAGCAAATACATTAAAAAGGATGAAAACAAATGACTAGAGAATAAAGAACTTGACTATCAATCTGAGAAATATAAATCTGAAAAAAAATACAAATCTGATTAGGAAAGTAACTGGGATAACCTGGAATTTTGATAAGATAGTGACCTAATAGAGAAAATAATATTTAAAGAAACTAATTCTAAGTGCAATTGAATACAGAATGTTTGGGTTAAGAGGAGATTCATAATTCACACATGACATGAAAAGATCTAAGTTGAAGTGTGGTAACAAGGATAAAGGAAGGGACACTTGGGTGGCTCAGTGGGTTAAGCCTTTGCCTTCAGCTCAGGTTGTGACCCCAGGGTTGTGGAATCAAGTCCCACATTGGGAGCCTGCTTCTCATTCTGCCTGCTGGCTCCCCATGCTTGTGCTTTCTCTCTCTCTTCTGACAAATAAATAATATTAAAAAAAAAAAAAAAAAAGTAAGGAGGAAAGAAACAAGCATAACTATCGGGGATAAATACCACTGTTATTATAAGACTGGAAACTTGAAGAAGGAGCTTAGTGTTAAAAAATTAAATTGAGGGCAATACAATTTTTTTAAAAGATTTTTTTTATTTATTTGACAGAGATCACAAGTAGGCAGAGGAGGGGGATGAGAAGCAGACTCCCTGCTAAGCAGAGAGCCAGATGCAGCGCTCAATCCCAGGACCCTGGGAATTATGACCTGAGCCAAAGGCAGAGGCTTAACCCACGGAGCCACCCAGGTGCCCCTGGGTGATACTGGGTGATACTATTTTTGAACTCCTTTATTATAGGTTAGTGTTATGCTCAAGACTACACAAGTAAATGACTAAAGCAAAATTTGAAACAGGTGGTCAAACTCTAGAGCTTGTGTTAACTACTTTCAGTTACTACCTTTCAAAAGTACTGGAAACAAGTTTCCACACAATGTTACAAGAGAAAATCAGAGAAGGCTTTAAGTCAACAGCTTGTATTTCTTGTGCATTATGGACCTAACTTCTATGACCTCATCCCTCTTCTTTTTCCCTTTCTTTCTTTCTCTTGGAGACATTTGTAACCTGGGATCAACAGATAGGCTTTTAAGACCCACTGATGCGTGATTTTTACTTATGCGTGATTCATGTTTATGTTTATTTCTCTGTGGAGACAGGCTAAGTTGTCTTTCATCAAATTCACAAATGGACTCTTGAACCCAAAAGAGCTCTACCCAAGAGAAGATAGCAACTATAATTTATTAAGCTCTTGCATTTATTGGGTGCTGCTCTCAATTCTTGACATGGCATCACCACACTGACTTTTCATGACAACTCTATGGAGGAGGAATTATTAATCCTCATTTACAGACAAGGAAACTGAGGCATAGAAATGTGCTTACAGTCTCAGCAAGTGGCAGAGTATAAACTCAGATAGTTGAGTGCCTTAACTTACACTTCTAACCAATTATATTGTGGGGCAGCATTTTGGTATCCTCAGAAACTACTGCCTTTAGCCCTAACATGAAAAACATTTTTTAATTTCGGTATATCACAATCCCTAATGTTTTATACTTTCTCTCTTTACACATTTACCACCACCTGCCAAACTACTCCTTTTGGCATGGAGCATTTCTATTCCAGAGAGCCTGACTGAATCTCACTCTAAATATTTTCCTCTTCAGCCTATGGAAGTCCTCGTGTTAACAGTACCTTCACTAAGTGGGTTGTAGTTCTAGTGCATAAACATCCTTTCAATCATTAGTGTATTAAAGCTCAAATAAGTAAGAGACTAATAATAATTAAAATGACCCTCATGACAAATCATAGGAAGAAAAGTCCTGTCAGTATTTCCAATTAAAAAATGGGAAAGGTGCTATAAAGGCAGCTTTCCATCAGAGTGCTTCTTGATTTAAGGACCTTTGCTTTATTCAGTTTGTTAAGAGCTGATGAAATTTTTGCCCCCCAGCCCCCACCAAATAGTCACAGAAACATATTACCTATTTGAAAGAACAATTCCACCAGTTAGTTATAAAATTTAATTGTAAAGATCAAGCAGTGGTATTGGTCAAACCGATCCACATTAATAGCTTCGAAGTGTGCAGATACTACTTCTTAAATAAAGGTGACAAATATCAGATTCTTATAACACTGTTCAGGATCTAAATAAATGTGATTCTAGACATAATTCAATCTACAAGGCTAATTGAATGATAGTGCAATCATCAATAATTAAACCAAAGGCATAATTTTCCAAATCACTTTTAGTTAAACAGAATAAAGTCTAGCTTTTTTAAAGTCTAAAGCTATAAAAAAACTCAAGGCGATCTAACTATTTTTCTACCTGAGATCAAAACAAGTTTCTTTTTTCCTATCTAAACATAATTCTTGACATTGAGGTAAATCTGAATTCACGTAATATATTTTGTCAAACTTTTCCAAAAAAATTTTAAGTCCTGCTTTAGAGAGAAATTCTCATGTTACAATACATATTTACATATTTTTTTCTCCCAAGACTAATAACAAATTTACGAGGTTAATAGGCATGTAATGGGACCATGATACTACTAATGTGAAAATAAAAAGTCATTCATTTATACAAAGTGTTCCTGTATGGTGCAGTGTGAAATGGGATCACTGTCTATATATATACATAAATCAGCAAACGTTCAGAAACTAAGCCCACTTTGAAAAAGT
This sequence comes from Mustela lutreola, assembly GCF_030435805.1. NCBI lineage: Eukaryota > Metazoa > Chordata > Mammalia > Carnivora > Mustelidae > Mustela > Mustela lutreola. The sequence continues at coordinate 68,776,122 of NC_081296.1, read as the reverse complement.
CATTCTATTTTTTTGGAGCAGAGGTTGCCAAGTTGTAATGTGTAACAAAAATATTGTGTATAAAAGCTCCGAAACCAAGTAGTAGCCTAAACTGGCAATAACTGCAACTTAAATTGAAAAATTAAACCCAACTAGATCTTTACTGTGGCTATGCAACTTTTTCTTTGTGGCCTGCAGGTTTTACTGAGGTAACAACCTCATATCTCTTGCCTCTCCTCCTTGTGCTCAACCCCCCTGCCTCTAGCTTCCTTCTTCATGGCTGTCTTTGGCAATGCTTCCAAATCTTGAAAGCAAAAGAACCTGCTAAAGTAAATGAGAAGGATGAAAAGTAATACTATATATAATGTATAAAAACCAATCTAAGACTATGAACCAAGGGACAAAAAATACTAGAAGGAAGTCTGAGCAGTAGTATTCCCTCAAGGGAAAGAGATCATAAAAGAACAGGGGGTCTGTACTCCTGGCCCTTCTTGCACATTATCTCCTGATTGAGAAGAGCATGGAACCAAAATGTTAAACTCTGGAAAGGTAATGACTTTGAAGAAAGAGCTAGAGACGTGAATACACGATAAAGAAGTACAGCAGCAGTGTTAGCTGTCAATGAGTTTCTTTGCTCTGGCATTGGCAACATCAATACGATCTTTGTTGGTGTCAGCCTAGGGGGAATAAAAAAAGGTATCAGCATTTGTTACAAGGTAAGTTACTCTAATAAAAGTTGAATTTCATAATCTGGAGTAAATGACACACTGAGAAAATTCAGGAAGCATGAAGTTACATTACAAAACACATTTTCAGGGGTGCCTGGGTGGCTCAGTTGGTTAAGTGACTGCCTTTGGCTCAGGTCACAGACCTGACATTCTGGCATAGAGTCCCGCATCAGGCTCCCTGCAGTGTGGAGGGAGCCTGCTTCTCCCTCTGATCCTGCCCTCTCTTCTGCTCTCTCTCATTCACTCTCTCTCTCTCAAATAAATAAATAAAATCTTAACTCATTTTCGGCAAGAAAAGAGAGAACATGAAATTCATTTGGGAAAACGGAATATAAACATGACAAAGGTGTAACAGAAGAACCTGCCAGTATTTCATGAATTCTGTAGTATGTTTTCATAGTTTAACTGGGATGCATCTTATAATCAATGGCTTTTTTGATACAGTGAAATTAAAAATGCTTTCTGCTATAGATGTGGACATTATGGGAGTTCCCTAAACTGAATCATAGAATCTTATCTGAGACTACTCTAGGTTTAACCCAGAAAGAATGAAAGAACTCTCCCCAAGAATTTTTAACAGATTTATTACCATCCACATCAACATCTGAATTAAAAAGATGGGTAATATGTTAAACCCACAGGATGCTCTAAAAGCATCTTATGAATGACAGTTTACTTCCATGAAATCCAGTTAGGTGATTTCAACAAAGCCAAGCTTAAAAACTCACCCCATTCTTTTTTTTTTTTTTTAAGCTTTTATTTATTTGACAGAGATCACAAGTAGGCAGAGAGGCAGGCAGAGACGGGGGTTGGGAGGGGAAGCAGGTTCTCTGCCGAGCAGAGAGCCTGATACAGGGCTTGATCCCAGGACCCTGAGATCATGACCTGAGCCGAAGGCAGAGGCCTTAACCCACTGAGCCACCCAGGTGCCCCAAAACTTACCCCATTCTTTAAGGGACCCTGAGATTTTTAATGAAATAACAATAACAAGAATGGCTTTTAGACATGGCACATCCAAACACTGAACTCAACTGCATTTTCAGTATCTTTTATATCATGTGAAGTTAAAAAAAAAAAAAAAAAAAAGCAATTCCATCTTTTCTTTACTTACAGGACCCCGTTTTGTGTGTCCACTCCACAAGAACCATTCTGCAGAACTGATTTTCACTTACTGACTCATGAGATGAAGATTTAGGAACTTACTAATTTTTTAGTATCAAAGTAAAACTCCAAAAGCTAACACGTTCATTCAGGGGGAAAAAATATAGCCCTTCCAAAGGTTAGAGTAGACTCTAAGGTTCATGTGTGAAATTTTAAATAAAACCACTCATTTTAAGGTCTTGGTTTCAAAATGAACCAACTCCCATGAACAAGAGATAGTAGGACCTGGCTATAATTTTTCAGTATGTTCTAACTGCCACCTCATATCCTGTGAGGACAAGATCTTCTCTTATTGTTCCCCCCAAAGTATCAAGCACAGATGTCCAGTACTAAAACACTGTGAGTGTCTCAAATTCCTGAAGGAATTTTGAAGGACCATTTACCTTTTCTGTGATCCGGTCTATTTGTCGGTTTTGAGCCTCGATCTCATTGCCCATGTCCAGGGCCATGTTCTTTAGGTTTCCTAGGATACTGCCCACTTGAGTCAGGTTCTCTTCCATCTCATCTTCTCTGGCATCATTAGTTATACTATCCCAAAAAGACAGTTAATTCGGCTTTTTGGTGAATTATAAAATGGACTAAATCTGGGTTTAGTCTTCATAAAAATAAGTAACCAAAATGACTTCAGCAAGTGTTAGACCCCTGGGAATGTAGGTTACCATTCTCAGAACACATTCTATAGTAAAAACTGAAAGACTGACCAAAGAGAGCACAAATATCTTAAGGCCATGGAGGAGAAGAAACAATTCTAGAACAATGGTTCTCAAAGAGTGATCACAGCATCACCTGGGAACTTATTAAATATGAAAACATGCTAATTCTCACACTCTACTACAGATCCACTGAATCAAACTGGAAGTGAATCACAGCATTCTAGGTTTTAATAAACCCCCAGGTAACTCATGCAGATTAAGTCTAAAGAAACACTGCTGTAAAACAGGTTGCAAAACTCTGGCCCAAAGGTCAAAACTGGCTTGCCATCTTATGAAGTATTTCTTAGAAAATATATTATAAACCCCAAGGAGTGACTGTAGAAGCAACTGAAACAGCAGCATTCCTGTTCTCAGGCTACTGAATGCAATGGCTCAGGAGAAGCAGGATCCCATGATCTTCTGGGGCAAGGTTAAGAGACTATATTGTAAACCCTAAGGAGTGAGCACAGAAGCAGCTGAAACATCAGCAGCATTCCTGTTCTTGGAATTGTTGAACGCAATGGTCTGGCAGGAGCAACATCCCATGATCCCTAAGGGCAGGGTATAAGTTGGGAGCTATGAAATAATGTAACCCTCAGTGTCTCCTTTCTGCACCTGGCGACTGCTAGCCCAAACATCCTGGGTGCCTACAAATACGGGAAAATGCCAGCCTGCTTCAAGATATTTGCCATCACTTTATATTCCTTTCCCACACTTGGAGGCATGTGTCCTTGCTCTTCCGATTAAAAAAATAAAAACTATGTGCAGGATTCAGAGGCTACTGCTCTCCCTTGCAGAGGCAGCCCCACACGGCCACTCAGATGGTGTCTGAGAACTTTACTTCAGTGCACAACACCACCTGATAGTGTAAATAAAGTTTTATTCAAATATAGCCACGCTCACTTGCTTACATATTGTTTATGGCTGCTTTCACCCTACAATAACAGAACTGAGTAGCTGCAAAGTCTGAAATATTTACTATCTGATCCTTTACAGTTATCTTTATAGGGATCTGGTCAACCTCTAACTCTTGATGATATATTCTTTCTTTTTTAAGCAGGCTCCACGCCCCAGCATGGAGCCCAACATGGGGCTTGAACTCATGACCCTGAGATCAAAACCTAAGCTGAGATCAAGAGTCGGTTGCCTAACTGACTGAGCCACCCACGCGCCCCTGCATGATACACTTTAAAACGCATTCTCCCATTTACAGAAGTAAAATATGATTACTTGGGTAATTTTCAAAATACTGAAAAACATAAAGAAAAGTCAATCTATCAATGAAAGTCAATAACCAGTCAACATTTTGTCAGAAGGCAGATTTTAAAGTGCATTTTTCAAATGGAATAAGCACTATTTCTAATTGATGATTAGGGTTCATGTATAACAACACCCATTCCCCTGAGTGAGCCATTCATTTAGGAAAGGGGTTAAAAAAAAATTAGAAGGAGCTGGCATACCGTTTAATGTATCCACCGCTAGCTGCTCCAGTGGTTGTTTGTTGAGGCTGACCATTTGTCACTCGGCCTGGCTGCTTAGATACTACATTGCTAGGAGAGTTGTCTCCACCATCTCCCCATGTTGCCTTGTAGGCCTTACCAGACTCAAAGTTCTTTGTCCTGTGTAAGAGTCAGGATTGTAGAGAGATACGGAAAAGCAGGAGAGGAAGAATTATAATTATTAGTGTTTTTTACTTTCAGGATGACCCTCGCATCCTTAACATGAAAGCTACCTACAGCTAGATCTAAGTTAGCTATGCTATGCTCCATTATAATATGGTATATGAAAAAGATGAATTGTGAAGGCCACTGACATTAAACATTTTTTAAAGGTTCAAATATTTACATAAAATGTTCACTAAAAAGTTAGCAAGTAGCAAAATATTTGACTTTTCAGGCTTCCCCAGCCTGTAACAGTCTTCAGAAAAGAAAACAATGGATATTAGGGAAAAAAAAATCCGTAGGAAAGATGTTCTGGAATGCCTTATGAGGTTCCTTGGAGGGATCTCTCAAGTTGATGAGGGATGGAAGAGAAAAGAAAGGTGGCTGAGTGGGCAATACTCAGACCCCAGCTGCCCACTTATTTGAACCAGAGTAGATCCAGTTGTTTTTTAAAGCTAGAATTTTGCATTAAATTAAAAACAAAAACAAAAACCAAACATCATGAAAGAAAGGCATGAATTATTTCCAAATTGAATAGCCAATGATAACAATCTTGACCACACTGGTGCCAGTTGCAAATCCTTTGACTTAGGGCTTTTTCTTTTTTTTTTTTTTTCTTTAAAGATTTTATTTATTTATTTATTTGATAGACAGAGATCACAAGTAGGCAGAGAGGCAGGCAGAGAGAGAGAGGGAAGCAGGCTCCCTGCTGAGCAGAGAGCCCGATGCGGGACTCGATCCCAGGACCCTGAGATCATGACCTGAGCTGAAGGCAGTGGCTTAACCCACTGAGCCACCCAGGCGGACTTAGGGCTTTTTCATTTAAGATTTTACTCCCCGCCCCCCCCACCAAAAAAAATCCTAAATCCAAGCCTCTTAAAAATAAAAGTATATAATATACTTTAGATGTAACTGATACAGTCAAAGCCAGCATTTTATCTAGGGATTTACTACTTGAACTGGTAATAATGACAAGAAAAAGAGCCTTGTAAAGTGACTTTTAATGTTACAAAAAAATAACATAAAAGTTTTTTTTACTGGGGTGCCTGGGTGGCTCAGTGGGTTAAGCCTCTGCTTTCGGCTCAGGTTATGGTCTCAGGGTCTTGGGATTGAGCCCCGCGCATCGGGCTCTCTGCTCAGTGGGGAGCCTGCTTCCCTTCCTCTCTCTCTCTGCCTGCCTCTCTGCCTACTTGTGATCTCTGTCACATAAATAAATAAATAAATCTTTAAAAATAAATAAAATCTTTAAAAAAAAAGTTTTTTTACTGATTATTTGGCTAGGTACATTTTTCATTCTTAATTTTAATTTTTACTTTTCTATAAACAAAAAGTAGTATAAAGCTGTAATATGGGTCTCTGATTTATCCCACATAATGTTAACAAGGAAGTTACAAAACTGCAAAAACAGAAATCTTTATGAAAATTGTAGCTCCTTCCTTAACCAACTGAGCCACCCAGGCATCCCTTGTAGCTCCTTCCTTAATAGACATAATAGACATTCCAAGTTTTGGCAAACCTAGAATCAGATCTAAACCTTAAGTCATTAATGCTATAGAAAGGGTACTATCACCTATTTTATAAGAGGTACTAAAAAGGTAAATATATCTATGAACACTGAAGAACTAATTGAAGTGCCTTTCTTGGTTCCACTTTAAGTTCTCACAATTTCCTACTTGTGCTACTATGTTTAATTAATTTATCAATTTATTAACCAGCCATGTTAAATCTGTCCTGGAACAAGGTGGGATATACCTTTTCTAAATGATTATTTAGAAATAATTATCTGTTAGTTTGGTGAAACCCATTTACATATATTCTTTGTTAATAAGGTAAGTTTTCAGACAAAATGCTAAAGCAGAGGAATACCTAGTAAACAAAATAAACAGCACGGAAGTTTATCAGAAAGTTTTTTTTTTTTAAGATTTTATTTATTTATTTGACAGAGATCACAAGTAGGCAGAGAGGCAGACAGAGAGAGAGGAGGAAGCAGGCTCCCTGCTGAGCAGAGAGCCCCATGCGGGGCTTGATCCCAGGACCCTGAGATCATGACCTGAGCCGAAGGCAGCGGCTTAACCCACTGAGCCCGCCCCTATCAGAAAGTTAATAACCAGATGTATCAATAAAAAGTAACAGAAGGTAAGTGCAGCTTTTATCGGGATGTCAGATTGTAGAAGTCAAAGAGCGAGGGCTGGAATTCATCATGTTTCTGAGAGTCACAGTACATAAAAAGAGTAGACTGGGACAGGGCCTGCCAGCTCCTGGTCTATCAAGAAATACATACATGCTCCAACTTCCTTCTGGATCTTAAAGAATTTGAAATTCCTTTAAGTTTTTCAATTAGCAATAATCGCGCCTCGGATAAACCTCATTGGCTACGATACTGCCACTGCGCAAAGCTTGAAATTCCTTTAAGTTTTTGAGAATTCTTCTTTCCATAATTAGATACAAAGGGCTCAGGATGCAAATGAATTGTTTCAACATGATATTATGAAGAATTCCAATGAAAGCATCTTTTGTGTTCTAAACAAAGAATCTGAATGGTTATCATTCCTTCTCCCTTTAAGAGTACTGGACCCTAAAAGATGTTCCAATATTAAGCGGAAAAGGTATAAAAAGGTGACTCTGAATTTTTCTTTTAATAGCTTTGCACTGAGTTGTCATTTTTTTTTTTTTTAAAGATTTTATTTATTTACTTGAGAGAGAGACAGTGAGAGAGAGCATGAACGAGGAGAAGGTCAGAGAGAGAAGCAGACTCCCCATGGAGCTGGGAGCCCGATGCGGGACTCGATCCCGGGACTCCAGGATCATGACCTGAGCCGAAGGCAGTCGTCCAACCAACTGAGCCACCCAGGCGTCCCTGAGTTGTCATTTTTTAAAAAAGATTTAATTTAATTAATTTATTTATTTGAGAGACAGCGAGCTTGAGAGGGGAAAAGTCAGAGGAAGCAGCAGACTCCCCACTGAGCAGGAAGCCCTACTTGGTACTCGATCCCAGGACTCCAGGATCATGACCTGAGCCGAAGGCAGTTGTCTAACCAACTGAGCCACCCAGGTGCCCCTGGGTTCAGTCTGCCTTTTTTTTTTTTTTTTTTTTTTCAGTCCGCTTTTCAAATGAGTTTCAAATGAGTTGGGGAAAAACACTTTTCTCATGCAGTTATGACATGTTCTGCATGTTTGTGAAGAGGTGATTTTTAAATGGTGCTCATTTTCCATCTTCATCCACATGGCTGCTCCATGTCTCTTTTAGCATGTGCACTCTAGATAATGCCTTCCACTTTACCCTGCCACTTGCCATCACCTTGGAGTTTGTCCCACCAAGGTGAAATACCCTTGAAAGTTATCTGTTCTTAAGGAATTGTCAAGCAGCTATTCATCTAATAATAGCAATGATGATCATGGTTTCAATCTTGTTTGCCTTCCTTCAAAGGGTCTTAAATGCATTATTATTTTTATTTTTTTAATATTTTACTTATTCATCAGAGAGAGAGGGAGAGTCGCCTGGGTTAAGCATCTGCCTTTGGCAGGTCATGATCTCAGGGTCCTGGGATAGAGCCCCGAATCAGGCTCTCTGCTCAGCAGGGAGACTGCTTCCCCCTCTCTCTCTGTCTGCCTCTCTGCCTACCTGTGATCTCTCTGTCAAATAAATAAATAAAATCATAAAACAAAGAGAGAGAAAGGGAGAGCGAGAGAGCACAAGCAGGGGGAGCGGCAGGCAGAAGGAGAAGAAGGCTCTCCACTGAGCAAGGATCCCAATGCAGAACTCCATCCCAGGACCTTGAGATCAAGACATGAGCTGAAGGCAGATGCTTAACCGACTGAGCCACCCAGGCATCCCCAAAGGTCCTGAACGCTTGAAAGGTAGTATTTCCCAAACCTGAATGAGCACAGGGCAATATGGAGGCCTTTGAACACACAGGTCTGTAAGTTACACGCTAAAAGTTTTGTTCTTGTACATATGGGGTAGAGCCCAAGAATCTTTTATTGTTATTATTGTTTTATTTAAATTCAAAAGCTCATTTAGCTTCCCTGCCAGGGAAAACAAACACTGTCTAAGGGACTTCCACTCTCTTGTAGAAAGAGTATTTTAGTTACTCCAGCAGTCTACTTTAGTATTTCTATATATTGAGACACTGAGAAATTAATCTGGACAAAGCAAAAGTAAACACCAAGTTTTTTTTCTTTTTTTAAAAGGCCACAAGATTTGTAATATACTGACATGAATTCCAATCCTAGACCTGTCATTCTACTGCTGTAGAACCTTAAGCAAACTTCCATTATTTGGGGCGCCTGGGTGGCTCAGCGGGTTAAAGTCTCTGCCTTTGGCTCAGGTCATGATCTTGGGGTCCTTGGATTAACCCCGCTTCAGGCTCTCTGCTCAGTAGGAAGCCTGCTTCCTCCTGCCTGCCTCTCTGCCTACTTGTGATCTCTGTCAAATAAATAAATAAATAAAATCTTAAAAAAAAAAAAAAAAACTTCCATTATTTGGCTCAGTCAGGTTTCGGAAATATTACTTTTAAAGCATTTAAGACCCTTTGGGGATGCCTGGGTAGCTCATTCAGTTAAACATCTGCCTTTGGCTCAGATCGAAGGATCCATATACATCCTTATATGTAAAACTACAATAAAACAACGATGCTGTACCAATATGAATACTTCATAGGACCATGAAAAGATTCTGTTGATAATGGATATAAATTGCTTTGAAAAGTATTAGTCAAATATTTCTATTATTTGGCTTGGATCTCAACATGATCCTTACTTAATAGTTCATGACTTTAAGTGCACAGATTACTAAGTGGTATGTTTACTATTCTGGCCTATAAATACTCCCTAGCTTTGAGATCTATAAGAGCTGAATACAGTCAGAATATGGCTACAAAAAAATACAACTAGGCCCAAGTCGTTTTGGCCTACAGTAAGAGATGATTCTGATCTGCGACTGAATTATTTTGCTTAATAAAATTTACAGCCCTCCTGAGAAGAAAATTAGACTTTATGATAAAATGTTTAAGCAAATTTGTGATAGAACTATTAAGAATGCCATCTGGAAAGTTCGATTTACCCTGTCAGTTCTGAGGAATCTAATAACCATTACCATTTTTCCCATATAAATATCTCATTCAAAAATGGCAAGTTTGAGGGTGTCTGGATGGCTCTGTCAGTTAAGTGTCTGCCTTCAGCTCAGGTCATGATCCCGGGGTCCAGGGTCTGGGATGGAGCCCCACATCGGACTCCCCATTGAGCCCTCTGCCCCTTCCCCTGCTTGTGCACTCTTTCTCTCAGATAAATAAAATCTTTAAAAAAAACAAAGAAACAAAAAAACAAGATGGCAAATTTGAAATAGCCCTTAATCAATTCAAGAAGCTGTTGTAAAAGCAGAAAGCAAGTATTAAGATATGATCACAGGGCATCTGGGTGGCTCAGTTGGTTAAGTATCTGACTCTTGATCTCAGCTCAGGTCTGTATCTCTGGGTCTTGAGTTCTAGCTCTGTGTTGAGCTCCATGCCCAGCTTACTTAAAAAATAAATAAATAGGGGTGCCTGGGTGGCTCAGTGGGTTAAAGCCTCTGCCTTCAGCTCAGGTCATGATCCCAGAGTCCTCGGATCGAGCCCCGAATTGGGCTTTCTGCTCAGCAGGAAGCCTGCTTCCTCCCCTCTCTCTGCCTGCTGCTCTGCCTACTTGTGGTCTCTGCCTGTCAAATAAATAAATAAAATCTTAAAAAAATAAATTTTAAAAAGTTAAAAAAGATATGATCACAGTAATATTAACAATTTATTTAGTTTTGGTTATCAACATTAAATTAACTGAATAAAGAGAGCAAAAAGAAAGCCCAATATTAGCTATAATTCTTTCATATCAGGAAGAAAAGGGACTAAATAAATACCAAATGTAATGAGCGTGTGTGTGTGTGTGTTGGGTGATCAGGCTACAGGAAGGAAAAAAAAGGAGGGCAAGAAACAAAGGGTAAAGATCAAATGCTCTAATTTTCTAACATTTAACCATAGTCTTCACAGCTCCTAATAAGATCCAAAATTAAGGAGTCGAACATTATACTTAACAATAGGTAGACTAGGTTTAACTTTCATTTAAAAAAAAATAAGGGGGCGCCTGGGTGGCTCAGTGGGTTAAACCACTGCCTTCGGCTTGGGTCATGATCTCAGGGTCCTGGGATCGAGTCCCACATCGGGCTCTCTGCTCAGCGGGGAGCCTGCTTCTTCCTCTCTCTCTCTGTCTACTTGTGGTCTCTCTCTGTCAAATAAATAAATAAAATCTTTAAAAATAAATAAATAAAAATTTAAAAAAATAAGATTAGTTAGCTCTGTATTAATTCAGCAAGAAACCAGAGCAAGCTAACAAGGGACATTATAGGAATTACAGAGCAGATTAAGAGGGAAAATCCTTATTTAAAAGAAAGAAAATACCAGATAAACTGACATTTTAAGTTTATATCCCACCATGTTCCAAATGATATTCAAGATGACTAGATTGGCAATTAATTCCAATTTGGTAAGTGGACTAAGTTATGGAGAATCCAAATCATTTAGAAGCAACTCTTAAATAGGAAAAATCTTGATTCTGGAACCAGAAAGGCACAGGGAAGTAAAAGAAGATAGGATTCTGAAATCAAAGTCCTAAGGAGATTGGTGGATTCTGCCTGAATTCCCTTACCTTTGATCAAAACTAGGATTAAGCAATTCACTACAAACATCACCTTAATTAAAACTTTGTTAGAAACTTCAGGGATGTTTTTATTTTTATAATCTTAAATGTTATTTAGCAAAAATTTAATTATCAGAACCATTAATCAAAGGGGGGCATTAGAAATTAAGAACAATTTGTCAAGTTCATCTTTTGGCATACAACACCCAGAACAAATTCACTTTACACACCACAGCACAATTTTAAAGACAGTCTCCACCATTCACAAAATCCATGCACATGCACAGAAAAACCATTTGAAGCATCACCTTTAGAAAGCAGATTAACAGCCCAAACTGCGCCACAAGACTGCATCTTACTGCATCTTAAAGTTCCCTTTGACCAGTTACTGAGCTCGGCTCCTGATGTTAAGTCTTCATTTTTAGTAAGCAGATTAGAAAGGAAGAGATTAATCAAGTGAGAGAATGAAACGCAGAAAAAGAGTGAATGCCAGTCAAACAGAACAGAAGCAAGTTTAGAATTGTAAAACATAATGCATTTAAATTCCTGCCTGGTTTCATAGAAACAACGAACATCTGAGAATCTAGATAAAAAGAAAAACAGGAAAATAATTTAAACCAGAGCACACTTAATTTTTCTTAAGAATGTCTGGATGATGATATTCTTTCCTAAAATTATGAGAATCATTATGAAGAGAAGGTGAAAACTAATGGAGAGGTTCTAAGACTTCTTCATTCTTTCTTGGTGATTACAGATCTCTCCTTATTAGTTCTGCTATATATTCATGTGCATTTAACTTAAAAAAAAAAATCTTTTCACATGTCTAACTCTCCCATCAGCCAACAAGTTTCTTAAGGACATTCAATCAACAAGTATTTATTGAACACCTACTATATATCAGGTACCATGTCAAACTTCCCAAAAATAAAGAGTAATGACAAATGAAACAGTGCCAGAGCTATACCTTACTCATCTTTGTATCTGTAGTGAGGAGAATGGAAGGAGAAAATTCAAATGTTGACTAAAATATAATTCAACATTTATTTTAATAATCAGACCTGAATTTTTACATCTCAATAAGACTTGAATAGTAGAAAATCTGTAGTACCAATTGTGAATTTCTCTAATAAGTGGTCCAGAAATACCAATTTGTCTTCAAACTATGTGTTTGACATTGTAAGTACACAGTGAAGAGAGGCATCTTCAGACAGAAGAATACCTTGCCTGAGAATAGTTAAACGGGGACACCAGCAAGTTTACTATCCTGAGACTTCCCATTTAAAGTGTGCTTCCTTTTAAATTCTTGTTAATTGGTTTAACAATTAGAATGACAACTTATCAAAGTTACCATCAAAGATGATGACACCAACTCACAATTGTAAAGTTTAATCCTGGTAGTCTGTTTAAATTCTGGTAGTCCTTTAAAAAGAATTAGCTAAAGTTAAAATTCTCTTTCAATACAGGGTTCTGTTAAATAAAGCTATGTCCATGTCTGTTTCACTTGCTGAGCTGGCTTCAATGAAAACTACCGAACAGAAAAACATCTCAAAGAACAAATCTACTCAAGACATTTTCTATATAGCAATACATCTAACAGCAACAGCAAAAAGGTCCATTCTTTTCCTGCCAAAGTCAAGCAATGTAGCTATATAGTTAAAAGCTGAGACTCTGCCTGGTTTTGGATCTCAACTCTTCCATTTCTGGTGTAACCTCTTTGTGCCTCTGTTTCTGCATATGTAAAATGGTGATAAGAACAGTCTATTTCATATTAAGGTTATTGTTAGGATTAAACTGAAAGCGCTCAAAATAATAAAAGCCTAAATTAACATACAGGCCCACAAATCTCATCCAAACCCTTGGATGTGAGACATTTGAGCAGTACCACATAATCAATAAATACATGAGTATTTCTGTAGTGAAACAAATTAGCATTTACACTAAGTGGGATAAAGATTAAAAATAGCTTCAACTCATGTTGTTTTATGGCCTAATTAATGAGTTGAGGCACATTATAGGGAAAAAAAACCTAAGCCTAACTCCTTGGTTTTCAGAGATTTTCAGATTTCTAAGTGGCAGATAAGAGATTGTGGACCTGGGATTTTATTACTACCAGAATCAATACTAGTCTTATATGATCTACCTTTAAGAAGCTCATGTTATGACTATTTATACAATAAGGCTAACTAAAGCCCGGATTAGCAGATAAAATTAGAAAGATCAAGACACTGGCAGGAATAATAGTAGACAGAGCTAAGGACGAGGATATCATAGAGGCCAAAAAGTCAATATTATAAAGAGGAGAGAGACACAAGGAAGGCAATTAAAATCTGACTTCTTTAAGCTGGAATATCACTCTCTTCTCTTCAGGGAACAACTATTCTCTTATAGGAGCCCCTTCATTCCATCTGCTAAGAAGTGCATTCTCTGGACCTACTGAGAAAGGGTTCTGTGCTCAGGTGAGAGCCTGCAAACTGCCTCAGGACCATATTCCACCTTCTTTCTCACCAGTGTCTCAGAAAATCCTGCCTATGCTTGGCTAGGATATTCAAAGTGAAACAGTAATACTAATAGTTAATACTTCTGTAGTTCTATTTCCTACTTTCTAAGACCATCTTAGGATTCACTGCTTTTCCTGTTTATCAACCCCTGACTCAGAGGTGATTTTGCTCTATGTTCTCAGGAGGATGATTTCTGCCTTTCTCTTCTCCTAATATGTAATCTCAGGGAAATTCATTTGATTTTTCTCCTCTGCACTTTTGAAAGGGTACACAAACACACGAGAAAAGCACAAGTTTGCAAAATACAGTTAAGAGTTTAGGTAAAAAAGAAAAAAACTTGTGCATTTCTAACTTGTTTGCTTAAGGTAATCTGCTACGCCCTGATGGACAGGTTCATTTTTAAATTTAAAGTCATTATTTAAATATGCATTTTTAGAGAGTCAACCAAGGTCTAAACAGGCCAGCAGATCTGTCTTAGAATAGAAGGCCAATGGACAACAGTAGGAAGAATACTGTCAATTTTTAATTTTTTATGCTCAAAACACTAAAGTTGACCAATAAGCAACTTAATTCTATTTTCTCTTGCAGAGATGGCAGAGAATGCTGTCACATGAAAACACCTATCTAAAAGTATGACAATATAACAAAAGTTCCTCCTTTCCCAACTCTTTGAGAAGTAAAAATGCTGAGAGTATGTAAACCTTTGTATCCCACTTGTGGTTTACCATACCAGCTGAGACAACTAGACCAAGTACTAATGTTTATGAAGCTCTTCTCAAATGAATGCTCTCAGCAGTAAGGATGGTCATTCAATTTCCAGACGTTGTCATTTCAACTAAGGGGAAAGTTCAAAATTGTTGTTTTGTTAATAACAGACAGAAGGGAAGATAATGGTTAACTGCCTCAGCCCAAACTTCCTCCTGGTTGAGTATTTGTCAATTATATGGAGTTTGGTTTACTAAAGAGTAAGTAGGGAATTTCAATATTCAAAATGGAGTCACCAAAAAGAATGAATTTCTTTCTGTCAGTCATAATCTTAAACACTTATACACAAAAAATTTGAAGACTTTTCATCTCCTACTTTACTAGAGGCCTCTTTGATTTTCCCTTCTTATGTTTGACATACAATCAGTAGCTTTAAAATAAATTCCCTTGACTTATACTTTTTTCTCTAATCTCACTAATAAGGCCTCACCTCACAGTCCCAGATTACAAAAGGTTCCTAACTAGGGCAGTTATATACGCCACTCCAATCTATCTACCCCTTAGTCCACCTACATATGTCTGAATTTTCACATCTCATCTATATGAATCATGCAGCTCAGTTAAGTCAGACTCCTCTGTAATTTCTGTTTATATTAGGAAATGCCTTCCCTAGTTCTTCCACGTTCCTTAGAACGTGGATCTGATTAGATCCTTCTAATCACTGAATCCAATGCAAGTCCTCACTCTCCTGTAGTATTTTTCCAAACCAAATTTTATTAGTTCTGTGTCCTCAGTTGACACATGATTTTGCACTAGATGTATATATTTTCTACTTTTTTGCTATTCTCCTTCATATATCCCATCACATGGTAGGTCTTTTGAAGATAGGATCCAAGTCCTTTACTCCCTTGGCCATTCCTCATGTGCCTACCACAGAGTACGTATTTTGTTAATATTCTGTGTTTGAAAGGAAAAGACACTAATTCCATCCTCCTCTGTATTAGCCAGATGTTTATTTCCTATATTATGTTTCATGTACTATTAAAAAACAAAATTGGGACTTGATTCAAGGACTGACTAAATTCAAGCCACGGTTTTCAGTGAATGTGCCCATTTACATGAAAAGTTTGTTCTGCCTGAAGGAAAAATGGCTTAAATTTATCTAACAAAGTTCCTTATTTAGGCCCAGGCACACTTTTGACCTTCCTGGAGGATGGGAGGGTGGCGTGTTCTCACTTTCATTTTAAAAAGGTCTTGATTTCTCAACTCACCTATTACATGGGCAGACGCAAAGGCCACAGCACTTGTTGAGTTCCGTTAAAGTCTTCTCAGCCTCTCTCATGTCTTTATTTATTTGGTCCATGCCTTCCTCTATGCGGTTTAGTTGTTCTAAGAATAAGTGGTGGAAGTGACATTTTGTGTTATATTCACAGTTACAATGAGAAGACACTATTAATATGGAACAGCAAACTTCAACTTTGAATCCACCAGTAATCCATCCCAGTGACTTTATCAGTGCCAAAAGGTACTACACACTATGCAACATGAGAACAATCTTTCACAAACTGATCCTGAGGCACCTGGCTTCTTATTGTGGGAAGATATGCTCTAAAGAAATTTGTATAATAGGAGCATGTGAAGGCTTATATTTCAAGATCACCCTTGCAACTGATTTAGGTGTACTCTGACCAGACTGGATCCCCCAGCATTTCTCTCTCTCAGTAAGTTCAAAACCTGAAGGCTATCATAAGTCTAATCAAATCTAGGCCAGATTGCTCAGGGCCAACTCAAACGGAATGATTCCAAACTTACCTGTATCTAAACCTGTTTAAGGACTTAACTTGACTTCTGAAAATGATGCTAGAATATCACAGTATCTAATGTACGAATGACAAATACACACAGTTAATCCTGCCACCTGACAAATACTTGGTATATAATTGGGTATTGTTGCTCCCACCTCAAACAGGCAACAAACAGGATACAATTCAAATCAGAAAAAGGAAGTAAATGAATCACTCTTATCTTACATAGGGAAGGCACTCCCAAGGCTTAATTTTAGACATGGCTGATTTGGAAGGGCTTTCTGATGTCATAAGTAAAATCAAGAGTTTCTGCCATGACTGCAACTCACCCCCTTGTTCATCCAGCATAGTGATAGTCTTGATTCCTGCATCCTGAGACTAAAAGAAGAGAAAAAAGCTAGAGCAATACAACACAACATAAAAGCAACAGAAACAAAACGTATAAGGCCTAATAGAAAGAGAGAATCATTTAGAAACCCAAGTTCTCAGAGGATCAGAGCTAGAGAGAAAGCTAATACCCCACAGCAACAAACTTTAACATATTAACCCCCCCCAATATAATTAAGTCAAAATTCATGGTGACTTGATCTTCTCTGTCATAGTCTATAGTGTCAATGGGAAAAACAAAAATGGCCCATCACTTCATTGTTTGACAAGTTCAGCAATTGCTGGTTTCAAATAATAAAAGCTTACTGATACCATATACTTCTGACTCCTAACAAAAATTCCAGCTTGTGCTATCAAGATCCCACTTATACAATTTTTCTGTCTAATGATTAAACAATGACTTACCTCAAGGGCTAAACCCAGGATTCTCCTTGTACTTTCCAGAGACTAGGGAAAAACACAGGCTTTTAGTATTCTAAAATATGTAGCAAAAATAAATAAATAAATAAAAATGAAAATCTGATCACATAGTCATGATGCTGCTCCATTTTTAAATACTGCCCGTTCAGCCATATCTCCCCCCTTTAAAACAAAAACAAACAAATAAAAAAGAAAGTTGATCACTGTAATTTTACTAATTTCTTCCTACCAGTTGCTCCTTAAGAAAAAATGTGGAATTTACGGTAAAGTTAGCAGCATTCATAAAAGTTTAATGTAAGCAGAAATCTAGGTATATTACACAGATGTTTCCAATTCCTCAAATTGAGAGTATCTTTGTTGTAAGTAACTGTTAAACAATGACAAAAAAGGAAAATCATGCAAGCTGCTTTCACTTGTTTAATTTTTGGTAAGCTGAAAAACTAAGGGGCCAGCAATGACACTCTGAAGAAAATGGATTCTTGGACATAAAGGGACAGGGAGGAGGCCAACATGGATATTTCTAAGAAGGTCCTGTCAACCTTCCACTGAGAAAAGTGAATTACTTATTCCAAGTATAACATTTACCTCATCAGTAACCTGGTGGGCTCTCAGCTGAATTTCTTCTGATGACAGATTATCCATGATGAATTAAAACTTTTGATAAGCACGGAAAGTGAAATGTGGATATTCTGTAAGAATAAAGATACAAAAAGGGTTTGTTTAAACAAAGAGTGTGGATTTATGGAATTCAGGATACTTATCTGGGAAACAGAATAAAGAAGCCTATCTATATCTTTAGCTAGCTATCACAGGTGAAGAAATTAAGGCCAGGAAAGGATAAATGGATGGTTAAAATGCTAGTTAGTACCAGAGGTAAACCTGAAACTCAACTCAGGTTTCAGGACCTCTAGTGAAGTGCTGTTTCATTTTTTTTTTTTTTAAAGATTTTATTTATTTATTTGACAGAGAGAGATCACAAGTAGGCAGAGAGGCAGGCAGAGAGAGAGGAGGAAGCAGGCTCCCTGCTGAGCAGAGAGCCCGATCCCAGGACCCTGAGATCATGACCTGAGCCGAAGGCAGCGGCTTAACCCACTGAGCCACCCAGGCACCCCATTATTTTGTTTCTTTTCTTTTGTTTCTTTCTTTTCTCTCTCTCTCTTTTTTTTTTTTTTTTGTGAAGTCCTGTTTCAAAGAGAGGTCTCTTTACTTTGAGGAGCACAAACTAGAAGACAAGCTTTAAGAGATTATTAAATTTTTTTAAAAAAAGTTTTTATTTTTAAATTTTTTAAAAGATTTTATTTATTTGACAGAGATCACAAGTAAGCAGAGTGGCAGGCAGAGAGAGAGAGAGAGAGAGAGAGAGAGAGAGAAGCAGGCTCCCCGCTGAGCAGAGAGCCCGATGGTGGGCTCGTTCCCAGGACCCTGGGATCACGACCAGAGCCGAAGGCAGAGGCTTTTACCCACTGAGCCACCCAAGCACCCCTTAAAAAACTTTTTAAAGATTTTATTTATTTATTTGATAGATCACAAGTAGGTAGAGCGGCAGGCAGAGAGAGAGGGGAAGCAGGCTCCCCGCTGAGCAGAGAGCCCTATGAAGGGCTCAATCCCAGGACTCTGAGATCATGACCTGAGCCAAAGGCAGAGGTTTAACCCACTGAGCCACCCAGGCACTCCCTTAAGAGATTAATAAAGTGAATTCTTGGTTGTACAATGCTATTCATACATTATCTTTTTTTATGATACATTTCTATTCTTTGGTCACATTGCTTCCTGAAGTCCCATCACCTAAATTATTTTTTAATAAAAATAATTATTTTTTAATAAAAATAATTTGCCTATATGTATTTATACATTATTTGAACACACAAAAGCAGTAAGGTGAAGATGTCTAAGTTACGTAGTATTCCATTAATAAAGTAACAAAAGTCAAAGTGGTGTGCCTGAAGAATACCGGAAACATTCCAGACATGTGCAAGCTGGAGAAAATGAAGTATTTTCATTCTAAACAAGAAAAGAGTAATGCTGACAATGAACTCAGAAAAAAACATGAATTTTTAAAAAAAGATTTTATTTATTTGACAGAGATCACAAGTAGCCAGAGAGGCAGGCAGAGAGAGAGGAGGAAGCAGGCTCCCTGCTGAGCAGAGAGCCTGACGCAGAGCTAGAACCCCAGGAACCTGGGGTCACGACCTGAGCCGAAGGCAGAGACCTTAACCCACTGAGCCACCCAGGCATCCCAAAAATCATGAAATATTTCATAGAGGATTTTCTGTTTCCAATTATAATACTGTTTGCTGTTTTAGTGAAGTCCCTAAGAAACTAATTAAGTAATTATACTCTTATACATAGTAACTCCTAACTCAGAGAAGATTCACAGACATTCAAACTAAAACACAACACATTTACAAGGTGTTATTCAGTACCACTGTTGTGTACTCCTCTTTGAAAAAGACACAGGGAGTAGTAAGTACTGTGTAATACTCTAGGTTGCTTTCTTTCATTACATTTGCTAGCTTTGTATTACTTTTTTTTTCTTGTATTACATTTTAAAAACTAATTTTACCAAAGTTCTTTGTCAATGACACAGATAAAGTCTGGTTTACATTCTAAACTTGCCTTCAGGGAAGGTCTGGCAATGACAGTCATGAGTTTGAGGGGGAGGGGTAGTGTTACTGGCATCTAGTAGATAGGGGCCAGAGATGCTGCTAAATATACTATAATTCTCCTTGGGACAGCCCTTCACAACAAATGATTATCTGGCCCCAAACGTCAAAGTGCTGAGGTTGAGAAACCCTGCCATGTAGTAAATTCACTGACCAGCAAGAACCTAGTTAACTAGTAATATACTAGACTAAATCCTTGGAATGCAGAGATTTTGTTCTATCTTTTTATCTCTAACATCTAATAGGATCTGACAGTTGGTACTGCAGCAAATATATGCTGAATGAACAAATAGCAGAAAAAGAAGATGTACTCTCAAAATACTTAAGTGGATCCTGGAAACAAAGCTATAGGTACTGTTAGCAGAAAGCCTGCAAATATCCACTAGAAACACAAACCAAAAATTGCCATTACATATGTATAATCTGGAATGGCCTGCTATTTACCCACAAATCTTTTTAGTCGCATCCATAGTTAACCATCACTTTTAGTAGAATCATCACTGATAACATTAGATTCTCAGTACAAAAAGGCATTGCAGGAATGCCTGGGTGGCTCAATCGGTTAAGCTGCTGCCTTCAGCTAATGTCATGATCTCTGGGTCCTGGGATTGAGTCCCACATCAGGCTCCTGGCTCAGCAGGGAGCCTGCTTCTCTCTGACAAATAACTAAATAAATAAAATCTTAAAAAAAAAAAAAAAAGGCAAAAAGGCATTGCATTTGGAGGTCTATTTATTAACCCTACTGTCACAGCTAACTGTTTTAGGTTTAATTAAGATTTTGAACATTGACTAAAGTTATTAATGCTCATGTAGAAATTAATTAACATTAATAATAATAAAAAGCATTATTACGAAAATTGCAAATTTAATTTCATATCTTGCTTGCCAGTGTAGAGCTCTAATTCTAGCAGAAGGTTCATATACTAAGATATAAAATCAAGATATAAAGGTCCGTCTTGAATTAAGAACTGATCATTCATTAGACAGAAGCATTAATAGAACCACATGCTTGATTACTTTGCTAATAATTTGAGGCATAAGATTTATCACAGATCTGTTCATGCTAGTTTCTCTTGTTAATCTTTCATAGTTACAGAGTACAGATTTCTGTAAACATTTTCTTTCTGTAATACCCCATGTAATTTTATGCTTCTCCATTACTTTCAGAGCCCTAATAACACACTAATCAAAGCCTGCCCTTCCCAGCATGCTCCAGTTGTCTATACCTCTTCAATGCCCAACAGAGGAGAAAGTGGTGAGAAAAGTAATACAGGCTAATCAAGCAATGCCTGGAAGTTGACACCCTTAGTCAGGTTTTCCAATATGGTATCCTGTGGATAGGAAGACATTTGGGGCATAAGGATGCTCAGATCTCTCAAATTGTATAATTTTATAATTCTACTCCTGGACCTGATTCTTGCCAAGTACAGGTCAGTATATCTTCCCATTCTAGTGAAAATGAGCAAAAACTCCTTATAGGTTCAAAGAGAGGCTTGAATATAAAACTGACCTCTATTAAATGAGCAGATACCAAGAGTCCTACGTTCTAATGATAAAGAGAGAAAAAGAAAGAAAGAGAGAGAAAGAGAGCAAGAAAGAGAAAGAAAGATACATACATACAGCTGGGAGGTAGATATTAAGAATCAATTCTGGCATGGCTATGGGCTCATTTTTAAGGACACACCCACTGGTGAACTCAAAGTGGTGCCTAGTACTTCCTTTTTTTTCTCCTCAGCAGATGGCACATAAGACAAGAAACAGACTTCTGTAAACTTCTCACATGTCTGACAGGCTGACATTGGGACACAGCTGCCTAAGACCTCTACTCTGGATTCTTGAGGGTGTTGAACACATGGTTACAGTAAATGGGAGTAAGAGACAAAGCAGAATTGTAAGGGGAAAGGACAAAGCAACAATATTCCCCAGGCTCTTCTTAGCCTTTACTAAATTGCTCAGAAGAGTCAGGCAGGGTGCAACCTAGAATTAGCTGTATAGCTTTACTCATATTTATGATTATCTTCAGAAGTTTTTCTTATGAAGTCAGGAAAAGGCTATCCAGGATATCGTAGTAAAGACAATTAGAGGTGGGAGAGGGGAAGGAAAACAAAATGTCGTTTGACACAAATATCCCATTAAATTTACTGTTCTTAGATATAACCTAATAATTAAATATCTGTCAGTTTTTCAATGCTCCCAGAACCTAATATACTATGTTAATTTGAGAATAGTATATGCTCCCTTTGAGAGGAAACTGCAAGATTTTCCCCAATGCTTTTATAACATATCTTTCTTACTATGGTTCATTTGGGCTTTCTAGAAGACTCCCTGTTTACCTTAATTTCTTTTTATAAACTTTGGGGGGGTAGGAAGAAGAAATAGTCAATGAGTACCTACTATGTGTCATATACCTTACTAAGTACCTATATACATCATTATCTTTATCTTTTTATTTTTTATTTAAAAAAATTTTTTAAAGATTTTATTTATTTATCTGACAGACAGAGATCACAAGTAGGCAGAGAGGCAGGCAGAGAGAGAGAGAGGGAAGCAGGCTCCCTGCTGAGCAGAGAGCTGGAGGCGGGTCTCGATTCCAGGACCCTGGGACCATGACCTGAGCCAAAGGCAGAGGCTTTAACCTACTGAGCCACCCAGGCACCCCCATCATTATCTTTATTATACCAGTTTACAGATGGGGAAACTAAGGCTCAATGAAGTAATTTGCCCAAGGTGACTGAATCAGTAAAGGGCAGATTCATTACTCAAGTTTGGATATTCTGAAACCAAAGATAGCTCATGGTTTAGGAACTAGTCTCAACTGTTGGATGCATGGGGTGCCTGGGTGGCTCAGTGGGTTAAGCCTCTGTCTTCAGCTCAGGTCATGATCTCAGGGTTCTGGCTTCGAGCCCCGCATTGGACTCTCTGCTTAGCAGGGAGCCTGCCCCTCCCCCTTTGCCTGCCTCTCTGCCTGCTAGTGATCTCTGTCAAATAAATAAATAAAATCTTAAAAAAAAAAAAGAAAAAGTAAGCATGGTGGGCCCATAACTGTTGGGTCCATCTTCCCTTAACAAACAGCATGAGATGTGCTGAATATCAGAAAACATACTAACTACCCTACCTGACAGTTCATTTCAAAATTTAAGATGCCTTCTTTTTTTTTTTTTTTTTTTAAAGATTTATTTATTTATTTTGGGGGGTAGGGGCAAAGGGAGAGGGAGAGAGAATCTCAAGTAGACTCTCTGCTGAGTGTGGATCCCAATGTGGGACTCAATCTCACAACCCTGAGATCATGACCAGAGCTGAAACCAAGAGTCAGACACTTAAGTGACTGAGCCACCCAGGCACCCCTAAGATGTCTTCTATAATAAAACCATAAGAACTCTTCAAAAGAGTCACAGTTAGTTAAATTAAAGGAAGAACTGGAGCACCTGGCTGGCTTAGTTAGTAGAGCAATGGACTCTAGATCTTAGGGTTGTGAGTTCAAGTCCCACACTGGGTGTAGTGATTACTTAAATCAACAAAGAAATTGCTTTCCTTGGCAACTAAGCAAAAAAAAAAAAAAAAAAAAAAAAGTATCTTGTAGAACCTGAAATTATTTAAATTTAAAAAATGAAACTAATACTACTGGGAAGAAGGAATACAAAGAAAAAAGTCTTAGAACTAAGTCAACAGGAGATCCATGTCTTCACTGATAAAAATGGGGATATGTTAGGAAGTAATAAAAGAAACAGCACTTTAAATCACCCTCAATACCAGTGTCCTGCCTAGACCAATATAGGAATGATTTTATAAAACATTTTATACTGGAAAGCAAAGATTTTGCATTAAAATATTCTACTAAGTTAGTTCATGACTTACTCCTTTTCTTAAAATTAATTCTAATGTAAGTTGCTCTACAACTTACACCATGTAGTTTACTGTAGGATAAACATTTGTGATTCTCTTTGGTATATTTTGGTTAGACTTTCATGGTAATCAGTGTATTGACAGCAAGTGCAAATTTCTGTTCACAGCAGGCTAGCATAGTGGTGAGTAGCAGGAACTCCAGCATTCAAATTCTGACCCATTCTGTATCAGCTGTATGACCTCAGGCAAGTTAGCTAAACCCACTAAGATTTAGTTTCTACATTTGTAAAATAGAGATAATAGGCCCTTTTTGTGAGGATTAAAAAAAGATGATCCATACAAAGCGTTTATTATTAGTGCCTGATACATGGCTAATATTCGAGTCAGCCATTACTTTATTATTAGGGAAGCAGAAAAAAACAGGCAAAAGAAAAGCAAAACAACAATGTTAAGTGTAAGTGACATTAACGTAAATGCTACTAAATATTAATTCCTCTATCTGTAAGGCTAAATTTTAATATTAAAGTTGATAATACTGTATGAGCTATACCCCTGAACTATTTTCATGCCAGCCATGAGTCTGTACACATCAAGCAGATACTAAACAGTTTTCAATTAAACCAAGTTTCCGGTTGATTGGTACTTATCTAGACAAATATATATATATAGCTTTGCATGCCTAAAATGTTGTTTGGTTTTTTTCCTGGCTAAGGCTTAGCAAACACAAAACCACACAAAATGATGACGGTCAGTATATGAAGTAAACAAAGTAAGACTTAAAAATAATCAAATACTTGCTATAAAAAATATAGGTAGAAAAAAGTCTAGGAGGGAATCATTAAAATATAACCAATAGCTATGGTAGTAGAATTAAGAGTGATTTTTCTTCTTTTCCCAGTTTATGAAATAGTTTGCAATGTAGTTATACTACTTTTAAAATTCATACATTTATTTTCATCATAAAATATAACAGCTTAAGGGCACCCAGGTGGCTCAGTTGGTCACATGTCTGCCTTCAGCTCAGGTCATGATCCCAGATCCTGGAATCTGAGCTCTGGGTATGGCTCCTTGTTCAGTGGGGAGTCCGCTTCTCTCTCTCTCCCTGCCCACCCCCCACTTTTGCTTCTCCCACCTCCGCTCATGCTCCCTCTAGCTTCCTTGCTCTCACTTCCTCTCAAATAAGTAAATAAAATCTTTAAAAATATATGATAGTGAGCGCCTGGGTAGCTCAGTGGGTTGGGCCTCTGCTTTCGGCTTGGGTCATGGTCTTGGGGTCCTGGGATCGAGGTCTGCATCAGACTCTCTGCTTGGCAGGGAGCCTGCTTCCCCCTCTCTCTCTGCCTGCCTATCTGCCTACTGTGTCCTCTCTCTGCCTATCAAACAAATAAATAAAATCTTTTAAATATATATATAAATTAAATATAAATAATAAAATAAATATATAAATATATAATAATATATAAATAAATATATTTATAAATATATAAATTTATAAATAAATATATAAAAATAATAATAAATTAAATTAAATATAAATAATATATGATAGCTTATGACAAAAAGAAAGCAGATTTATAAGACTGGAGAAAACAAAGACAAGGAATTAATTTTCGACCCCATTTCATAAGCACAATTATGAATTCTTAGCCTCTCTTGAGAGAAATCTTCTGTTGGCATATATTCAAAGTAAATGTAAGTTTGCAGAAACATATTTATTCATTAACAGATGATCACCATTCCAAAGCACAAAGGTATGGAAATAATACAGAACAATTTGTCCTAAATGTTCTGCTAACAGATGGCTAGAGCAAAGGCCCTTGCTAAAGTTCGGCTGGGAACCATATTTCATTCACATCAGGTGACAGAAATGGGTTCTAATGAGTTCTGAATAAGTCTTTAGTACTTCCACAGCAAAATACTAAGAGGTAGATAAAAGAGGGCCCCACACTGAAGCAGAGAACTTAGCTGGAATAAAGACTTTACAACTTCATTCCGGAATATAAGCAATCTCCTGTCATGGCCCCTCACCTTCAGTGTATTCTCTTTCTCAAGCCTCCTACCAATCATCGCCCTCCTCAGGGATTCAAAGAAAACACATGAAATTAGAAGCTATTTAAAAGGTAACCTGTAGGACGCGCTTTAAAATAATTCAAAGGTGGGTAAATGGGTGGGAGTACAGAGGAAACAAGATTGGCCATGACTGATGAAGCTGGTGAATAATACAGGAAAGTGTCATCATGCTACTTTCTCAACTTTTTTCTTATGCAAGAATTCAACATATAGGACAGTTCTTTAAAATGGCAAGTAACTGGGGTGCCGAGGTGGCTCAGTGGGTTAAGCCTCTGCCTGCTCTGGTCATGATCTCAGGGTCCTGGGATTGAGCCTTGCGTCGGGCTATCTGTTCAGCAGGGAGCCTGCTTCCCCCTCCCTCTGCCTGCTGCTCTGCCTACTTGTGATCTCTCTCTCTCTCTTTGTCCAATAAATAAATAAAATCTTTTAAATAAACGAACAAACAAGCAAATAAATAAAAGGGCAAGTAACATTTTAGGGACACCTGAGTGGCTCAGTCAGTTAAGTGGTGGCCTTAGGCTCAGGTCATGATCCCAGAGTCCTGGGATTGAGTTCCACATCAAGCTCCCTGATCAGTTGGGAGCCTGCTTCTCCCTCTCCCTCTGCTACTACTCCCTCTGCTTGTGCTCTTGCACTCTCTTTGTCAAATAAATAAATAAAAATCTTTTTTAAAAAGTCATGTAACTTTTTAATAGTCATTACTCACCATTTTGTAAGTCTAGATAGTGAGTAAAGGACTGAGAAGAATCACAGTAACAATTACAAGTTAACACTTACAAAGCACTATACATGCACAAAGCACTTTTTTTTTTTTTTTTTTTTTAGAGATTTTGTTTATTTCTTTGAGAGAGAGAGAGAGTGTGAGCACAGGGATGCGGATGGGGTGGGGAGCAGATGGAGATGGAGAGAATCTTAACAGGCTTCACACCCACACAGAGTCCAAAGCAGGGCTCGATCTCACAACCCTGAGATAATGACCTGATCTAAAATCAAGAGTTGGACACTTAAGCAACTGAGTCACCCAGGCACCCCCATGCAAGACACTTTTCTAAGAAATTAAAAAATACACATGCGCACACATACACACACTCATTCATTTAAACCTTAAAACACTCTCTTAGTCTATCCAGCTGCTAACCTCCAGTGAGGTTAAGCAATAAATATAGAGTTGGTAGTTTATTAATAACAGAAATGTATTTGTTACAGTTCTGGAGGCAGAAGTCTGAGCTCAAGGTGCCTGCATTGGTCACGTTGTCATCATGGCCCTCTTTCTGGTACAAAACTGATGCCTTATATGGTGGAAGGGACTAGGGAGTTCTCACCCCCCTTTTTTTTTTTTTTTTTTTTTTTTTTTTTTTAAAGATTTTATTAATTTATTTGACAGAGAGAAAGATCACAAGTAGGTGGAGAGTCAGGCAGAGAGAGAGGAGGAAGCAGGCTCCCGCTGAGCAAAGAGCCCGATGCGGGGCTCGATCCCAGGACACTGAGATCACGACCCGAGCCGAAGGCAGCGGCTTAATCCACTGAGCCACCCAGGCGCCCCCTCACCCCCCTTTTAAAATTTTATTTATTTATTGGACAGACAGTGAGTGAGAGAGGGAGCATAAGCACCAGGGGGATGGGAGAGGGAGAAGCAGGCTCCCCACTGAGCAACAAGCCCGATGTGGGGTGGGATCATGACCTGAGCCAAATGCAGACCCTTACCTGACTGAGACACCCAGGGGCCCCTGGAGCCTGTTTTATAAGGCGCTAACTCCATCCATGAGGACTCTACCTTCAGGGTTTAAGCACCTTCCAAAGGTTCCACTTAATACCATCACACCAGGAATTAGGATTTCAAGAAACATTCAGACCATAGCAAATACTATTTAATTCCACATTTTACAGATGTAGGAACTAAGGAACAGTGAGGTTAAGCAACTTTTGCAAGGTCATATAGTAGAGCCAGGTTCCAGTGTAGGTAGACCGATACAGAGTATGTGCTTTCAATCACTATTACACACATTAAAAAGAGAAGAATAGAGAGACACAATATCAAGTCATTCAAATGCGTAGCAGTTTTGCCAAGAAAAGTATATATATGAAGTCCTTGCCTTCCCCTTTTCAAGTAGCAAGTCTAACTCCAGTTAGAGTTAGAACAGTGGTTCCCAGTCTTGGCTACACATAATCACCTGGAGGCCAAGCTGCACCCCAGACTAATTAAATAAAAAACTATGGGGGTTAGTGCCAGTTGATTTTAAACATTCCCAGATGACTCCAATGAGCAGCCAATGTTGAAAACCACTGTTTTAGGTGAAAGTTGTTTTGTTTTGTTTTTTTAATGTATAGCCAGGTACTAACGGATGATATCCTATCCCTGTTATAATTCTGGTACCTAATGGAGGAAAAACATACCATTTAACAATGCAGGACAAGAACTTAGGCTTCAACAGATTAAGCATTGAATTACATGTCACCCAGCAATTACATTTCTATATACATTAGAGACAAATGAAAACACATGTCCACATAAAAACCTGTACACAAATGTTTAAAGCAGCATTATTGCTAACAACCAAAAAGCAGAAAACACCCAAACGCCCAAATGCCCAAATGTCCATACAATGGATTATCATTCAGCCATAAAAGGGAATGTTACATGCTACAACATGTATGAGACTAGAAAGCATTAATCTAATTAAACTGGATACAAAAGACCTCATACTGTATGTCATTTATTGGAAATGTCCAGAATAGGTAAACCCTATTTAAAAGTAGATTAGTGATTGCCAGAGGATGGGGGAAAGACAGAACAGGACTGCTGACCAACAGATATAGGGTTTGTTTTGGAGGTGATGGAAATGTTCTGGAATCAGTAGTCATGGTTGCAGAGCATTATGAATATACCAAGAGCCACTAAGTTGTATACTGTAATGGCAAACTTTACATTATGTGAATTATGTCTCAATTTCTAAAAATGGAAAAAATGACTTAAGGATGGAGAAAGAATATTTGAAAAGAGAGAACAGTTAAGGAAAAGAAAACAGTATGAGTAAGAATGAAAAGGAAGGTAAAAGGAAAACATTAATTTTGTAGGTTTTCTCATGCCCAACAATTTTCTGCAACAAAATCCCATTTAGTTAAAATAAATGATAGTAGCTATAGAGTACGCACCACTGAAATGTCCCTTCTTCTTGAAAAAGAAAAATGGAGGGCGCCTGGGTGGCTCAGTGGGTTAAAGCCTCTGCCTTCGGCTCAGGTCATGATCCCAGGGTCCTGGGATCGAGCCCTGCATCGGGCTCTCTGCTCAGCAAGGAGACTGCTTCCTCCTCTCTCTCTCTGCCTGTCTCTCTGCCTACTTGTGATCTCTCTCTCTCTGTGAAATAAATAAAATCTTTAAAAAAAAAAAAAAGAAAAAGAACAATGGTGGTTGGAAAACAGGACAGAACAACCATATTAATACACCTGATGTGTGATCCAAAGGGGCACATGCACCCGAATGTTCATAGCAGTAATGTCCACAATAGCCAAACTATGGAAAGAGCCTAGATGACCATCAACAGATGAATGGATAAAGAAGATGTGGTATGTACACACACACACACACACACACACACGCACATACGCACAATGGAATACTATGCAGCCATTAAAAACACATCATCTTGGGACACCAGGGTGGCTCAGTGGGTTAAAGCCTCTGCCTTCAGCTCAGGTCATGATCCCAGGGTCCTGGGATCGAGCCCCACGTTGGGCTCTTTGCTCCACAGGGAACCTGCTTTCTCCCCTCTCTCTGCCTGCCTCTCTGCCTACTTGTGATTTTTCTCTCTGTGACAAATAAATAAAATATTAAAAACAAAAAACAAAAAACAAAACAAAACAAAAAAACACATCATCTTGCCATTTGCAATGATGTAGATTGAAATAGATGCTATTTTGTTAAGCAAAATAAGCCAATCAGCGAAAGACAATTATCATATGATCTATTGATATGAGGAATTTGAGAAACTAGACAGAAGATCATAGGGGAAGGGAGGGAAAAAATGAAACAGTATGAAACTAGAGAGGGAAACAAACTGTAAGAGACTCTTAATCTTAGGAAACAAACTGAGGGTTGCTGGAGGGGAGGTGGGTGGGAGGACGGGGTGGCTGGGTGATGGACATTGGGGAGGGTATGTGCTATGGCGAGTGCTGTGAATTGTGTAAGACTGATGAATCATAGACCTGTACTCCTGAAACAAATAATACATTGTATGTTAGTAAAAGAAAGAAAGAAAAAAAGGAAAGAAAAAAAAATACATGTGATGTACTTTTTTATTAAGATTCAAGTACAGGGGTGCCTGGGTGGCTCAGTGGGTTAAAGCCTCTGCCTTCAACTTGGGTTGTGATCCTAGGGTCCTGGGATCGAGCCCCTCGTTGAGCCCTGTACTCACTGGGGAGCCTGTTTCCTCCTCTCTGTCTGCCTCTCTGCCTACTTGTGATCTCTGTCAAATAAATAAATAAAATCTTAAAAAAAAAAAAAGATTCAAGCATAGTCTGTGTTTGGAATTCTGAAAACATGCCATTCCATATCTTTAAAAATGAAAGAGTCCAATTTTCTTTCTTGCAATGAGAGAAAAAAAATGTTTTTAACTGGCACTTCTGGCTATTATTAATAACTAATGCAAGAGAAACTGAAACCTAAATAAGGGAACATCAAGGTCAGATACACTAACATGTATCTGAAAATGCTGAGCTGTTTTTGGAGACTTAAAATGATCATTATACAGGTTATACACTACTATTTTCTATCAATAAATCTTAATGCCACATTAAAAAATATGTACGGTTTAAAAACTAAATTCCAAAAATGTAAATGCCTACCCAGCTTAAATGAGATGGACTGAAAATATTTTTTAAAAATTTACAGATGATTTTTGTCTTATACAATAATGTATTTTCTAAATTTTCTTTAAAAGGACTTTTTTTTTTTTTTTAAAGATTTTAATTCCAGTTAGCTAACATACAGTGTTATAGTAGTTTCAGGTGTACAACACAGTGATTCAATACCTCACCACGTGCTCATCACAGCAAATGCACTCCTTAATCCCCATTACCTATTTAACCCAACTCCTCACCCCACTCCCGATATGTTATAAACATATATTGGTTGGGACGCCTGGGTGGCGCTGTCAGTTGAGCATCCAGCTCTTGGTTTCAGCTCAGGTCACGATCTCATTGGGGGTGTGATCCAGCCCTGCCTGCAGCTCCAGGCTCCTTGGGAGATCTGCTTGAAAATGCTCTCCCTCTGCCCCTCCTGTCACTCACATGCTGGCTCTCTCTCACAAATAAATCAATTTTGTGGGGAAGAAAAGAATTCAAAGATCAGGACTTTCAAATTTTTAAAGAAATAAATCTTATAAAAAAGAAAACCTGGGTGCCTGGGTGGTTCAGTGGGTTAAAGCCTCTGCCTTTGGCTCAGGTCATGATCCCAGGGTCCTGGGATCGAGCCCCGCATCGGGCTCTCTGCTTGGCAGGGAGCCTGCTTCTCCTCCTCCCCTCTCTCTGCCTGCCTCTCTGCCTACTTGTGATCTCTGTCAAATAAATTTTAAAAAATCTTTAAAAAAAAAAAAAAGAAAAGAAAAGAAAACCCAATCACTGGTTTTATAGATAGGTTTCAGAATACTCTCTAACTTCATTAACAGCAAATCTATGCAATAACTATAAGCCTTTGATAATGAAAAACTCTAAAAGATAAAAAATGTTGCAAGCTCCAAATGACACAAGAAATAGTGCATCCAGGACATGTGGTTATTTCAATTCCCATTCCTATAAAATTAAAGCTTTCTTAACCACTGTTTAGGAAAGTAAAATGCTGATTTTTAAAAAACCAAAACTCTGGAGCCCCTTGGTGGCTCAGTGGGTTAAGCAACTGTCTTTCACCCACTGACTCCTGGCTCAGCAGGGTGCCTGCTTCTCCCTCTCCCTCTGCCTCTGCCTGCTACACCCCTTGCCTGTGCTCTCCTGCTCTCTGTCAAACAAATAAAAAAAACTTTAAAAACAAAACAAAAAAATCCCCAAACTCTCAAGAGATGATGTAATATAGACAAGAAAATTTTAAGTTATTTCTTACTCTAGCTTTTTTCTTTTTCTTTTCTTTATTCATTTATTTTTAAAGATTTTATTTATTCATTTGACAGAGAGAGAGACACAGTGAGAGGGGGAACACAAGCAGGGGAAGTGGGAGAGGGAGGAGCAGGAAGCTCGATCCCGGGATCCTGGGATCATGACCTGAGCTGAAGGCAGATACTTAAGGACTGAGGCACCCAGGTGCCCCAACTCCAGCTTTCTTTCAGAAATCTAGAAGAAAATCACAGATACAGACAAAAATATATTGGTCTCAGGGGCGCCTGGATGGCTCAGAGGGTTAAGCCTCTGCCTTAAGTCCTGGGATTAAGCCCCACATTGGGCTCTCTGCTCAGCGGGGAGCCTGCTTCCCTCCCCTCTCTCTGCCTACTTGTGCTCTCTCTCTGTGTCAAATAAATAAATAAAATCTTAAAAAATATATATATATATATATATATACACACATATCGGTCTCAGTATTATTTATAATATTAAAAAAATGAAGCAATCTAAATATTTTAAAAAATGAAGCAATCTAAATCCCCAATGACAGGGAATTTGACTGAATAATTATGGTACAACTACATGATGCAATGTTATTCAGTCATTCAAAATTATTTTGAGGTTTTATATTCTTTTTTATTTTAATATTTTATTTATTTATTTGACAGAGAGAGAGATCACAAGTAGGCAGAGGCAGGCAGAGAGAGAGGAGGAAGCAAGCTCCCCGCTGAGCAGAGAGCCTGATGCGGGGCTCGATCCCAGGACCCTAAGATCATGACCTGAGCCGAAGGCAGAGGCTTTAACCCACTGAACCACCCAGGCGCCCCAAGATTTTATATTCTTCCATATTTAATTTAATTTAATTTTTTCAAAGGTTTTGTTGTTGTTGTTGTTGTTGTTTTACTTATTTAACACAGAGACAGAGAATATAAGTAGGCAGAGCAGCAGGCAGAGGGAAAAGGAGAAGCACGCTCTCCACTGAGCAGGGAGCCCGATTTGGGGCTTGATCCCAGGACCCTGGGATCATGACCTGAGTCAAAGGCAGCTGCTTAACTGACTGTGCCACCCAGGCACCCCCATATTTAATTTTAATCGTATATATATGTGAATATATATAGTTTGAGATGTCAAATAGTTCTATAACAGTAATAAACAGCAATTCCCCTACCTTCTCTTGTGCCCTGAACCAATTCCTACTTCCAGGAGCCCAGAGGGAAAATTTTCAACAGTATTAGTTGTTCCAGTGTTTAACCTCAAATTCCTAAATCATACACTGATAGTGTTATTTCTTGATATTTTCTTTTTTTTTTTTTTTAAGATTTTATTTATTTGACAGACAAAGATCACAAGTAGGCAGAGAGGCAGGCAGAGAGAGAGAAGGGGAAGCAGGCTCCCCTGGCAGGATCATGACCACAGCCAAAGGCAGAGGCTTTAACCCCTGTGCCACCTAGGAGCCCCTTGATATTTTCCAATTTTGGATATCATTCATGACCTACCTACAATGAAGACATTTAGGTCTTAAACCTCTCCATCTTCTATTTTTCTTATTTATCCTTGTATTATAGACTGGCTGGTTAATTAAATTCTTGGCTGGAAATCAGAAGTCCTGAAGCAGTGAAGAAATCTGTTTAACTGTGGCTATCCCAGTCAAATACAGATGACCATAAAATCCTTCCTTCCAAGAATACTTTTATTAATCCCAGGGAACCAAGGTTCCATGGAGCATGACTTGGAAACTACTAGCCTACAGTAATCTCTGCCTGATTAATCAGTTGTCTGGGAGCAGAGTTTCTGCTCAATTCTTCTCTCAGAGAACAGTCTCTGAAAATAAACCTCAGAGATCATCTAGTCCAAGGGACTAGATGCTAAGGGAATAAAAAGCAGTACTTCTGGCTCTCAGGCTCTTTGCATAATACATCATCTCTTCTGAGGGAGGAGGGTAGTCCTTCCTGGAACAGACCTGATGGTAACGGAGGAAAAGGCAGTTGTTTGCAGAGGCCTGGGACCTCAGAAGGTCCCAGACCAAAACCCAACTGAAGAGGAAAACTAGAAGGTTGTCAGAAGAGAATGTGGTAACATCTAGCTATGGTGACTGCCCCCAAAGAGTTGAGAGTTCCCTTATGCTGATGGATGGTGAGTCAGCAGTCTGGCTAGCCTGAAAGCTTAGCAGAAAGAGATCCTAGTCCCAGAATACACCCCTCTTAATTCATTCCACAAACATTTTTCAAAGATCTGCTATCAGGTAAGGGAACATACTGTGATGTCAAGAAAATCACCCTCCTTTCTTTTTAAATGCGTATTTTATGATACGCTGTAGTCAGAATATGGAAAATAAAGCACTCTTCTCCACTGCCTCTAAATATATAGTTTCCAGCTTTTTTAGTTTTCTAGTTGTTTTGTGTATACAAATCCTGCCTGTCTACAAGACTAAAGTCTTCTTAGCTTAAGACTAAGACTACCCCAACTAATGTCAAGGCTGAATTGGGCTGAAAATGATTGCAGTTACTATTAATTCCCCTGTGACTAAACTTGCTACTTCTAGATTAGGTGAGATAATTTAATAAATTGTGCTGAATGAACATAATATAGTTTTTATGAGTATGTAGTATATAGTACGTAATATAATGTCTGTCTGAGCTCAGACAGACCCCGAGTTCATCCTAGATCTGATACCCAGGCAATTTACTTAGCTTATTCAAGTCTCAGTTTCCTTGTTCATTAGGATAACAGTTCTAGGGGCGTCTGGGTGGTTCAGTGGGTTAAAGCCTCTGCCTTCAGCTCAGGTCATGATCCTGGGGTCCTGGGATCGAGCCCCACATTGTGCTCTCTGCTCAGCAGGGAGCCTGCTTCCTCCTCTCTCTGCCTGCCTCTCTGCCTACTTGTGATCTCTGTCTGTCAAATAAATAAAATCTTAAAAAAAAAAAATAAAAAGGGTAACAGTTCTACTTCCCAATGCTGTTTCAGAAATGAATTAATGTATGTGAAGTGTTTAGCACAGTGCTCATGTTACTTGTGTTCTCTATCTGTGGTATTCGAGAGGCTAATCAAGAAGTTACTAGGTGAACTTAGAATCAGAGCCAAAATACTCTGGATGGTTGGGATGGATATTTTATTCAAGCAGGGTGAGCCTTGCCAGCCATCCCCACCTCACACTTGTATATCATGTCATGCTGTATCTACGTACCTCTTTCTTAAAGACTCTAAATAGATGATATAAAGATGAATAATGGAGAATAAACAGAAAGAATAGAAGAAAGGATTACAGAGAACAAAGTAGAAATTCAGACATGGACCATCACTTATGGGGTAAAAGAACCTAGTTTTTCTTTAGGAATGTATGTTTTGCTCTTAGGTCCCATTTTTAAAAAAGACTTACTGGAGCACCTGGGTGGCTGAGTGGGTTAAAGCCTTTGCCTTCAGCTCAGGTCATGATCTCAGGGTCCTGGGATTGAGCCCTGCATGAGGCTCTCTGCTCAGCAGGGAGCCTGCTTCCTCCTCTCTCTCTGCCTGCCCCTCCACCTACTTGTGATCTCTGTCTGTCAAATAAATAAATAAAATATTAAAAAAAATTTTTTTAAATATTTCCTTATTTATTTGACAGAGAGAGAACATAAGCAGAGGGAGTATGAGTGAGAGAAGCAGACTCCCCGCTGAGCAGGGAGCCCGTCGTGGGGGTTTGATCCCAGGACCCCAGGATCATGACCTGAACAGAAGGCAAATGCTTAACCATCTGAGCCACCCAGGCGCCCCATGTGTGAATATTTTTAATGGTTTTTATTAAAAATGGGATCTAAGGATGCCTGTGTGGCTCAGTTCTGCCTGAGAAGGAAGGAAGGAAGGATGTTCACACACTAAATCCAGGTGCACAGTGTTCTAAAATACTCAAAATACTCCGGGTCACGCCAAAAAGAGCCCCTGCTCTGGTTAGGAAATTTAATTCTTTCTAAAGGCATTCAGATGAGACCTTTATTCATATTAAGGTTAGTTTCCTTCTTTTACTTCCTCTCGTTTCCTTTCTACTTTCTTCTACAGGAACAATTTTAGCCATTCTTATAAAGCTCAAAACTCTGCAAATATAAGAAGTATACCACTGAAACCAAGATTAAACATCTTGGTTTCAAAGAGCACTGAAGCACATGATTCAAGACAGAAAGCATACTGCTGAGAAAATAACACTAAAAATCAGGAACCAAAAAGATCAAGATTACACTTCAGCTTTACAGAAGTACTGTTTATGACTTAATTGCTGAAGTCCAACATCTAGGTTTCAAGTCCTGCTCCACCCTGGAACTTCCACAATTCTACTCTAACTGACCAGAATATAATCCTAGGAAAGTACATCTATATATGATTATAATCAATTGTATCGACACTGTGTAAAAGGCAGGCTATGGAAAACAGAAAAGGGATGCTCTGTAAGAGTTAAGAAAGAGGCTCAAGAATGCAGCATCCATTCTCCAAGTAGGACAGACATACAATCTGGCAGACTTAACTATGGTATCTGCAGAGGAAGACACCAAGTTTGAGGTAGGGACAATTAGCAAGGCTTCACCTTGCCTGTATGAAGTATTTACCCAAGTCATCCAAGTATTCTGGCTCTGACTCCAAGTTCACCTAGAAGCTTTCTGGTTAGCTTCTCAAATACTCTGATTCAAGGAATCAGATGCCAGAGATAGAGAACATTAAGCACTCACGTCCCTGGAAAAGAGTATCTCCCACACTAGGTTAAAAGAGTGGCATTCTTGGGGCACCTGGGTGGCTCAGTAGGTTAAGCTTCTGACTTCACCAAAGATCATGATCTCTGGGTCCCGGGATCAAGCCCGAGATGAGGCTCAGTCCTCAGCAAGGAGTCTGCTAGTCCCTCCACTCTGCCCCTCCCCCTGCTCACGCTCTTGGTCTCTTTCTCCAATAAATAAATAAATAAATAAATAAAATCTTAAAAAAGAAGAAGAGTGACATTCTTATTTATACAAAGGGCAAAACAGCACAGTGGTTAAGTGCCCAATACCTGGAGGCATGTTTTTGAATCCTGACTATTGCTTAATTTATTTCTCTGTGCTTCAGTGTTTTTCATTAAATGAGAATATAATGGCTATCTTGAGCATTATAAGGATTGAGTTAATTCATGCTAAGCATTTAAACCTTGGCTGGTATGTAGTGCTCAGTAAAGCTATCATAATTTTTCATAATTATTAAACATCTCTTGTGATTTTGATTTGAGAAT
This sequence comes from Mustela lutreola, assembly GCF_030435805.1. Taxonomy (NCBI): domain Eukaryota; kingdom Metazoa; phylum Chordata; class Mammalia; order Carnivora; family Mustelidae; genus Mustela; species Mustela lutreola. The sequence continues at coordinate 68,739,539 of NC_081296.1, read as the reverse complement.
TGAAATCCAAGCATGATCAACCCTAAAAAAATTAGGATGTCAAACTATCAAAGAAGTGTCACAATGTTAGGCCTCAGTAGTCATGTCAGAATATACTATATGTGTATACAGGATGGGTAGGGTGGTTTTAAAAGGTAGAAAGAGTAAACAGGTTTTAAAGGGCTTTGTATATTTTAACCAAGAAGTTTGAACTTTATTTTAGAAGTCTCAAAAGGCCATCTAAAGGTAATTTCAATAGTCAAAGAATTGTTCAAATAAATTTAATTCCAAGTTATGGATCTCACAAAAATCAAGACAGATCGGGGGATTCCAGAAAAAAATACTTATCAGTGATTTAAATATTTTATTAGCAGTACAACCTAAACTGAAATCAAAACCAAAATGTCCGTGCATTTAAATGACTGCAAATGAAACACCACCTCCACCACCAATATTACAAAACGAACAGTACATGCTGTTTCCTGGCTCTACAATCCACTTCCTCCAGTTGCTGGAGGCACTGGATCCATCTGTTTCAAGTCTTCATCCACCACAACAAAGAAAAAGATCAGTTCCTTGTCATCTAGTCCTAGCTCAATCTACAAACCTAGAAACAAGATATAGCACTAGAATCAAAAAGTTCAGCACTCTTGAATGCAAGCAGCATCATGTATTATAAATGCTAGAATATGGGTAACACTGAGTACAAACACAACTAAAAAACAATCTTTCAGAATGTTTTAAGACATGGCACCTAAACTAAGAAGAAAATAAAAGGCAGCTGATTTCACAAAAATGTCAAAGAGCAAACATCCTCTTTTTCCCTTTTGCTACTCTAATCTACTTTCATCTCGTGAAACCAGATAAGTAAGTGCGCTAGAACTGTATCACAACAATGAATGCCAACACTGAGTTAACAGAATTTTGAAGTCCACTGGACCCATCACTTTATTTTAAAAATGAGTCTAGTTTCAAGGAAGTATTTTCCAGAGTGCAGAACGTGAACACAAGATTATTTCAGCTGTTATGTAAGCAACAGTTATGTACTGAAATTACACATTTATTATAATGTGTACTAGAAAAAGGTATACATAAAAACCATGATTTCACAAATGATCACTTTGGAAAAGAGTAGTGTTGAAAACATGTCTATTAAAAACATGAAATAAAATAACACAGGTGATCTTCCAAAAGGCAAAATTTATGATGGTGGTATGGTTCATGAGGAGTGAAATGTCCCATGAACAACAAGGCCTGTTTTTGTTTTGTTTTTTTGCTTCCTTCTTGGTTCAAGGTTGTGTTCTGAATGATTAGAAATGATGTGACCTTTAGTTAAGTGATCCTATTACTATGCTTAAGCTCATTTAGAGTAAAAGAAGCAAACACTAAGATGCATACAGAAATGCTACTATTTTACAGAAAAGAGTACCATACTCTGAAGAACATAATAGCACAATAAGACTTTGCTATCTTGGAACTGGAATAACAGGAATTTTCTAGTACATATTCACATACCACAAGCACTTAAAAAAAAAAAAAAAGCCAACCAAAACAAACAAACAAAAAACCCCAAAAGGCGAAGAATGTGATAAATATCTGAGCTGTAAGCTGTTACATGATCATTATATTTATTTTCACATTTACTGTCAAAGGAGCATGGTAATGTGAGCAGAGATGTTTCTCCTAATATTTCCTAATATTTATATGAATGTGTTCTTTCTCATTACCTCTTGCCAAAGGAATGAATGACAACTGACCATTAGAATACCTTAAACATCAACTGCCTTAAACCAACTGTGGAAGAAACATTAATTTTTTAAAAATCTTACTATGAAATTGTTCAAATTTAGATCTCAATGTATTCTAGGTAATGATGTGCTATGAATTTCAAGTGTGGTTTTCCAAGCTAAGCAAGAACGCTAGAGAATCATTTCTATTTGGTCTTATCTGCCGTATTTTCTACTAGCACATCTGAATGCCAGTCTTAAGGGCATAGAGGCAGAGGGAGTAGTATTCCTCTCAGTTCTTGAAATATCTGCTACTGTGAAGCTACGTTATTTTCACATGATCGAGGGAACGCTGTCAGAAGCTGCCAGTATCCAAACTCCCCCTCGCCAATCGTCTCCCTACTTCCTAAAGATGACTAGCAAAAGGCAAAATAATACTCCCTTTTCGTCTCCTTTTCCCAACTCTGATGTCTTTCGGTTTCCTCTAACCTCATCTACCTTTCCTAACATTGTGGTGCCTAATGATGGAAAAAAAAGGATAAGATGAAACAGCACTTTCTAGTACTTTACTCTCCACCGCCCCCCGCCCCCACGCCGTCTCCCGCAACCAACTGCAGCCCGGAATTGTAAGTCGGTGTTTCACGGATCCTTTGTGCGCCTACAGTAAAGCCACGGCATAAGGATGGACTTTCCTAGAGAGCATGTACTCTCCAATGACACGAACCTCAGACACCTTCAAACACCTAGTTCAGAGTTATCTGATCGCTGTGGTCACATACAGTCAATTAATTCCGATCATAGCAACACGGTAGGGGTGGGGAAGGTTTTGAGGAGGGGTCCAACGAACCATGATCCCGCCACCCTTCCTCTTCTTGGTTGTGAGGAGGAGTTCAACGAACCACACCATCCCGCCACCCTTCCTCCGCCGGCCCCACTCTAGTTTCTCGGCGGCTAGCGTCCTTGCTCTGGGCCCGGCCTGCCCAGTCCGGGCCAGAGCACCGCCACTCCTCCCCTTAAGCCCGACCCCACCAAGTTTTAAACCGTCATGATAATACTCTTTCTTCTTGGGACCTGATCCCAATCTTCAACCAGGCTACCTCTCTCAACCCCACTCCTGAAGGCTCACCAAGCAGTTCCGGCCACTCCTCTCGCTCCCCAGCCGCTCCGACACCCCCCACACAGGACCTGGAGCTGAGTCCTCCCAGCGCCTGCGCGCGCCGGACCCGCGCGCCTGCGCACTTCCCCCGCAGCACGAGCGCGGACACACCCCTGGAGCTGGAGCCAATCACGGTCTGAGGGGTTTAAATCTCCCTGCCACGCAGGCGGAGAGTCTGGGGACTACCCGTTAACCGGAAAATTCGAATGTCTCCCAAAGGTGGGAAGTATTTATGCAACAAACATTTGTCAAGGGCAAGCCGTTTGGTAGATGATCGATGAAGAAAAGAAGGAGAAAAGAATGCCTTCCCTGACCTCCAGGGTCTTTCCGTCTGTCTGGATTGGAAAACGATATGTAAACAAATTATAGTGGGTGGAATACAGTGCGTAGTGTTGGAAAGTCCGAGGCCGAGTTGGCGCACAATGAAAACAGCGCTTTATTCTTCGGGATGTCTGGAAGGGTTCCCAAAGGAAGTGACTTTTCAATCAGGAAGGCTAAGTAGGAGTTCTGCCAGAAGCCTGAATTGGAGAGAAATAATTTTCCAGCCTGTGGGAACGGCGTATGCCATTAAGAACATAGCACCTTCGGTAGATTCCTTGTACTTCATCCTGGTTAGAGGCTTATAGCTCATTGTCTATCTCTGGGTGAAGTGGGGAATAAGCTTTAAATAGTCAGCAATGGGCCAAATCTTGGAAGGGTGGACTAGTGAGCCTGCGCTTTGTGCTATGAACACAGAGAGCTGTTGAAGGGCTTTAAACAGGTCCAGGACCTCTCCCAGGCACCTCTAAGAATACATCACAATTCTGGAAATTTAAATAAATAAATAAATAGTATTTCAAAGGAGAAGAGGGAATGGTTTTGGAAGAGAGAGAAGATATTTCAAATATAAGAGGAAGTATGTGCCTGTAAGTTTTATGTTTAGTAACAGGAAGTTGAGTTCTCTTCTGATGACCTCAGTTTTCTCTGTGAAGTAGGAGATGAAGTCATCTGCTAATAGAAAAGGAGTTGGGAGTTTTAAGGAAGGTGGAAAAGTTTTGTAATTGTTACAGAAAGTGAAACAAGTTGACCCCAGACAAGTAGTAGGACTGTTAAGCAGTGTGAAGGTCCTGTATAAAATTGGTAAAAATGAACTCCTCAGCTTCTACCCTTCTGTGTGACTTTCTCAAGCAGCAATTACTTTGTGTGGGCAGAAGTTGTTGAGTTTATTTATGGATGGGTTACTGCCATGGTATAATGCCATAGTTCTCAATCAAGGACATTTTTGCCTTTGAGGAACATTTGGCAATGTCTGGAGTCATTTTCATTGTCAAGTTGATGGGGATTGGGGTGGGGGATGTAAAGGCATGTAGGTGTAACATAAAGGATGTAATGTAAAGGCATGTAATGGATGTAAATGTGGGGGATACTACAGACATCTAGCGTCCGAGGATGCTTAGCAACATCCTGCAATGCACAGGAGAGCATGAGAATTATCTCCAAAATTGAGCATCTGGGTGTTTCAGTCCATTAAGCATCTAGCTCTTGATTTCGGCTCAGGTCTTGATCTCAGGGTTGTGAGATGGAGCCCCACAGTGGGCTCTGTACTGGGTGTGGAGCCTGCTTGAGATTCTCTCTCTCTCCCTCTGCCCTTCCCCACCTCTATTAAAAAAAAAAAAAAAAAAAGTATGTCCAAAGTATCAATAGTACCAAGGTTAAGAAACCCTGACCTAGAGATGCCTAGGTGGCTCAGTTGGTTGGGTATCCTACTCTTGGTTTCCACTCAGGTCATGATCTCAGGGTGGTGGTGTCAAGTACCAGAGTGGGCTCTGCACTCATCTGGGAGTCTGCTTCTCTCCCTCTCCCTCTGCTGCTCCCCCTCCCCTGCTCTCTGTCTCTCAAATGAATAAATAAGTCTTAAAAGAAAAAAAAAAGAAACCCTGATCTAGGAGTACCTTGATGCTCACCAATGGTTGACCTTGGTCTTCTACAAGCTTTTCCTTGGACTATGGCCCTGAGCTTATAGGGCAAAGTGGTCCTTCCATTGCATCTTTGAAGGAGAGTGGAATGAGCAGTGTACCTCAGACCTTGAGTGTTTCAAGAAATTGTGATGTCACAAATACAGAATTGGAATAGTTCCTCAGTCCTTTAGATGAAAATCTGGACTTATATATATAGATGAAGGGAGGTACTTACTTTGATTTTAGGAATTGAAGATCTTGTTAAACATAGACATTATTAGAACTTCAATAATGTAAGAGGAGTAACACTTCATTATTAATCTTTTTTTTTTAAAGATTTTATTTATTTATTTATTGACAGGCAGAGATCACAAGGAGGCAGAGAGGCAGGCAGAGAGAGAGAGAGGGAAGCAGGCTCCCTGCTGAGCAGAGAACCCGATGCGGGACTCGATCCCAGGACCCTGAGATCATGACCCGAGCCGAAGGCAGCGGCCCAACCCACTGAGCCACCCAGGCACCCCCCATTATTAATCTTTTTTTTAAAAAAGATTTTATTTATTTATTTGACAGACTGAGATCACAAGTAGGCAGAGAGGCAGGCAGAGAAAGGGGGGGAAGCAGGCTCCCCGACGAGCAGAGAGACGAGCAGAGAGCCCAATGCGGGGGCTGGATCCCAGGACCCTGAGATCATGAGGGAGGCAGAGGCTTTAACCCACTGAGCCACCCAGGCACCCCACCATTATTAATCTTAATGTAACTTGGTTTATCTGATTAACTGTAGTCACTAAAAGTAGGATCCTGGGGAATAAGTATGGACTACATTTAATAAATACATTAAGTATTAAAATACTATCATTGGTATTCATGGTTTTTTTGTGCTATGACGGGCATCCATTCATGGATAGGCACTTGACTCGTGTTATGTCATTTAATCCTAGCAAACCCCCCCCCCCCCAGATACCATTATCCTAAATTTAACTGTGCAGAAACTGGGAGTTTCCAAGAAAACTTGTAATTTGCCCAAAGTCATAAATTACTAGTAGTAGCTAAGTCAATATTTGAACTCAGGTCTGTCTGTTCTCAAACTCTTGCACCTTCCATTAAACTTCAGTAAGTTTTACAAGGCAGGAATGGTTGGAAATTCAGCATAAACAATCGCACTGCATAAAGGGAATGGTGGGGATTTAGGAAGAGAGCAGAAGCAACAGGGAGGCCCAGAAAGAGCAAAAAGAATGAAAAAGGAACTAGGGAGGCTGGTTACTGGTGCGTTCAGTGTAGCAAAGTAACTTCTGCAAGCCGGCAGGCCTTTTATCTTTCTTTCTTTTCCCTGTGTCCGTTGTTCACTCTCGTGTGTTCAAATAAAGCTAGATTATTGAGAAAGGCGGACAGCTGAGGGGAAAAAAAAAAAAGGAGCGTGACGGCGGCGGTGTGCGCCTGCGCGCTGGCGGCGGCGGCGGCGGTGCCCGGCGGGGAGGGGGTCCGGAGTGGGCCGCCGGACCCAAAACTGAAGGGGACCTCGGGGAGCCCCCTCCCTGGGACCTTGGTGGCCCGATGGAGTAAGAGGGGTCGGCTGTGAGTGTGAGTATCGCGTGGCCGGGCTGCGTTGAGGCATGCCGGAACGGCGGGGTCCTGGTGGTCTGCTCCTAAGGTTTTGGGCTGCAGGACGCGGCCGGGTTTCTGCTCCTGCAGGCTGCGGCGCAGCGGCATCCCCGTACTCTCCTCTCCCAGAGCCCGCGCGGTTTACAGGCAGGCGGTGCTTCTGGCTTCGGGGTACAGATTCTCGCGGGGGCGTTCCGGCTCGGCTTCTAGACCCAGCAGGAAACGCGCCTGCAAGAACCTTGACCTTTAGGGGCGCCGCTGACCTCTTTCGGCCCCCGATTCCGCAGGGATCTCGTAGACCCAGGTGCTTAAAGGCCTACGGTCACAGGCCAGGGCACCTTTCGACCTCTTGTGACTGACAGGCTCCGTTCTTTGCCTCCTTCCGTCTCCTCTCCCGGTGGGATGCGTCTTAATAATAGCTACTAATTATGGAGCGTTCACTACGTGTCAGTTTAATATTGAGTCCGAATCTCGGTGCATAATTATGGGGGAGGAAATGCTTTGCACCCCACTCCCCGTTGAGTCTGCTCAATTTAATCATCCTTAAGAGTTAGAGTAAACCATTTTATTGGGAAGTTTGAGATTTCCATGCCATTCTAGTTCAGGGAAGTTCTCTTACCTGACATATAGATGCTTTATCCACCACAATGGTTTATATCGAATTTACTCAAGCCGAAATAACTTTTTTTTTATAAAACAGTAAGAGCCCAATACTATTCTAAACCCCATGGGAAATCTTAAAATTTGTCTAAATTCCTGTTCTCCAGTTCGGTTGTGAATGAAACAATGGAAGATAATACTTAGCTTCAGTTAGGATGTATTTAGCACCTACTGCATAAGTGCCAGATACACTCAGGTTTGTCACAAAAATTGATGAGATACTGTAATGGAAAGTGGCTTTTTGAAGCATATTTCAGATTAGGTCATTAAAAGTTTGATGGTAATTTGCTCAAGCTAACCTAGCTAAAGTAAGTGGTGAAATTCACGTATGCCAAGGCTCATCATTTTCCCGTTACACCAAGTTAAGTATCCTAAGCATTTTTGAGAAGCAACTACATTACAGTTTTAGTTTCTAGAGTTAACTCCTGAGTCTAGAAAATGGTAGGCACCTTTAAAGATACTAGAACTTCAGAAGAGAACTTCAGCGTGGCTTGGAAGGTGGTAAGAGGGTGTGATGGAATCTGGTCAAGTTATTTCAGAACCAATTACTTTGATTAAAAGGATGATATTTTAAAAGGAAGAACTGCAAATGGTAATTTTTTATTTTTTATTTTTATTTTTAATTTTATTTATTTATTTTTAAAAATGTTTTATTTATTTGACAGAGAGATCACAAGCAGGCAGAGAGGCAGGCAGAGAGAGAGAGAGAGAGGGAAGCAGGCTCCCTGCTGAGCAGAGAGCCCAATGTGGGGCCCGATCCCAGGATCCTGGGATCATGACCTGAGCCCAAGGCAGATGCTTGAATCCACTGAGCCACCCAGGCGCCCCTGCAAATGGTAATTTTTTAATCTGGGTTGGAGCACAGCACATGTAATGTACTATAGAAGAGGCTTCTGTACAAAGAAAGCAAGGAATAATGGTAGATGCTAGCTGATTTCGTTCTGGGACCAGGAATGGCTCTGTGAGAAATATGCATATTGTGTAATATGTAATTTGAATATTTTAGTGGGAAGTTTAGGATTGATAACGTGTATCCATTGAATAAGAACATGTAGGCAGACAAGTTGCATAGGAATACTCCAATTGTACATTAACCATGCTAAATCTCTAATTGAAACTTTACAGTCAGTGGGTTTTTCTTTCCTCTTAGAATCTTATCTGAAAGAGACTATGGAGAAATGAGAGTTCCTAGGTGTTGATCAGTGGAGGACTGGTTAAATCAATTTTGCATTTGTTAGAACGAACCAGTCCTATGTGTGTGCTAATACTGAGTAATAACCAGGATATATCAAGTGAAAAAAAAAAAAGTGCAAAAGAGGTTTTATATTCCGCAACCATTTGTGTGTTTTTTATAAAGTTTATGTATTTGCATATGTATTTATAGAATATAACTGCAAGTATATTTAAGAAACTGGTAACAGTGATTAGAGGTGCACGAGGCTGGGAAACAGGAATGGGAAGGGAATAATTTTCTGTATTTAAGATGTGTGTGTGTGTGTCTGCACACCAGCACAAAAAAGGTGGTTTTATTAAAGCACAAGGACAGGACCTGTGGGTAGAAAGAGTTGCCCTAGGGTCATCAGGCCCATCATATACTTTCAAGGCGGGAGGGTGTTAGGGACAGTGTAAGCCTCCTAGCTATTTTGGAAACAAGGTTTCCAGGATCCTGAGGGGGCTAGCTATTGTTAGGAAAAGTCTTATGTTACTCTTTAGTAAAAACTCAGTTATGAGACCCTTTAGGTGTATATGTGTGGGGGATGATTGCCAGCTTGTATGTGGGGGGTAGAAAAATGAAGTTTCCAGAGGAATTATTATATGTTAAAGTAGACTTACAGGGTGGGCTAAAATTGCCTTTTGCCCTTAACAAAGTGTAAACATTGACGCAGCTGAGTTCCTAGAGGAAGGGCACTCTGCCTGTTTCAAGGACTGTAGATAGTAGTCATGGGCTGTAGATGGTAAGGAAATTTAATAATTTTTTCTTATGCCTTAAAAACATGCCACATCATGTTTTTAAGAAATTTTTAATGAAATTTAAAAATATCCAGAAAAATAGAGAAAATACCATAATGAATCTGTGCAAATTGATCATTTTAAAATCTGTTGTTACATTGCTGTATTTGCTTTTATTCCTGAAATCTCTAAACACTTTAATACACATCTCTAAGAAAAAGAACATTTTCCTGCATAATCCAGTAGCACAATCATACTGAACAACTAATTTTTGTATATTATGTAATGCCCAATCTTTATTAAAATTTCCCCAAATTGGAGGCACTTGGTTGACTCAGAGGAACATGCAATTCTTTTTTTTTTTTTTTTAAGATTTTATTTATTTATTTGACAGACAGAGATCACAAGTAGGCAGAGAACAGGCAGAGAGAGGGGGAAGCAGGCTCCCCACTGAGCAGAGAGCCCGATATAGAGCCCGATATGGGGCTCGATCCCAGGACCCTGAGACCATGACCTGAGCCGAAGGCAGAGGCTTAACCCACTGAGCCACCCAGGCGCCCGGGAATGTGCAATTCTTGATCTTGGGGATTGTAAGTTGGAGCCCCATGTTGGGTATAGAGATTACAAAAAAGCACACTTAAAAAATGTCCCCAAATTGTCCTTTTTTTCTCCCCACTGTTTTTGATCCTACTTCCAATCAAAGTCTGTGCATTGCATTTGGCTATTACATCTCTTGAAATATTTTTTTTTAAAGATTTTATTTATTTATTTGACAGACAGAGATCACAAGTAGGCAAAGAGGCAGGCAGAGAGAGAGGGGGGAGGAAGCAGGCTCCCTGCCTAGCAGAGAGCCCGATATGGGGCTCGATCCCAGGACCCTGGGATCATGACCTGAGCCAAAGGCAGAGGCTTTAACCCACTGAGCCACCCAGGCACCCCTCTTGAAATATTTTTAAATCTAGAACGGTTGCCTTTTTTCTTTCTCCCTTTCTCTTTTTTTGTCATGACTTGTTGAAGAGACTTGGTCAATTATCTGGATTTATCTGACTGATTCCTAGTGGTTTACTTAGCTGGTTACTGCAAACTGGAAGGTACAGGTAAATGCTTGATTGGATTCAAATTAAACATTTTGGGGATGATATCATACACTATGCTGTGTAGTTTTTCTGTTAATGGTGCTGAGATTGATTAGTGGGTTCAGATGGTAAATCTGAGTTCTCCATTATAAAATTGTATTATTTCACCCCTTGGAAACCAGCTGTAAGTCTTTTGTATATTTAAGATTTAAAACTATTTTTAATGTTTTGAATGTTTTGAGTATGTTACCTATTCAAAATATAAATACCTTTAAAAAGACAAAGCTTGGGGTGCCTGGGTGCCTCAGATGATTAAGCATCTGCCTTTGGCTCAGATAATGATCTCTAACTCCTGGGATTGAGCCCCAAGTTGGGCTCCTGGCTCAGCAGGGAGTCTGCTTCTCCCTCTCCTTCTGTCTCTTCCCCTGCTTGTGCTCTCTTTCTCTCTAATAGATAAAATCTTAAAAAAAAAAAAAAAAAAAAAAAAAAAAGAACTTACTGGAAGAAATCGCTGCTGCTCATTTTTTATTATTTTATTTTTAAAGATTTTGTCTAGGGATGCCTGGGGGGCTCATTTGGTTAGGCGACTGCCTTTGGCTTAGGTCTTGATCCTCGGGTCCTGGGATCAAGTCCCGCATCAGGTTCCTTGCTAAGTAGGGAGCATGTTTCTCCCTTTGCCTGCTCCTCCCCCTGCTTGTTCTTCCTCTTGCTCTCTCTCTCTGACAAATAAATAAAATCTTTAAAAAAAAAAAAAATAAAGATTTTATTTATTTATTTATTTAGAGCATGAGCAAGAGAGGGGCAGAGAGAGAGAGAGAATCTCCAGCAGACTCTGTGCTGAGTGCAAGGTGGGGCTCCATCCCACAACCCTGATATCATGACCTGAGCTGAAATCAAGAGTCAGTTGCTTAACCAACTGAGCTACCCAGGCTGTTCATGCTGTACCCTTTTTTTTTTTTTTAAAGAGAGAGAGAGAGCATGGGGTTGGGGAGGTAGAGGGAGAGGGAGTGAGAGGATGTTAAGCACCCTCTGTACTCAGTGCAGACCCCTACATGGGGCTTGATCTCAGAACCCTGAATGCATAACGAACACATAATAGACTTGACCACTCAGGTGCCCCATGCTGCTGCATTTTTTTTTTAAAAAAAAGTATTCTCTTTGTCTCGAGTATTTGTTTGTTTGTTTTTTTAAGATTTTATTTATTTGAGAGAGAGAGAAAGTGAGCAAGAGAGCGCAAGCAGGGGGAGCAGCAGAGGGAGAGAGAAAAGCAGGCTCCCCGCTGAGCAGGGGGCCCGTCATGGGTCTAGATCCCAGGACCTGAACTGAAGGCAGACCCTTAACTCATTGAGCCACCCAGGTGCCCCAGGCTGCTGCTTATTTAAACTGAATCCCTGATATGTAGGTGGTAGTGTCTCATTTTATACTACTCCAAGTGGTATAATCTACTTCCAAGGTCATACTTTTCCACCATCTTTTGTAAACTGGTATATAAATGTAAAATTGTTATTACTCCCACTAGTTATGTTACTGGTCCCTTCTCTCTTTTTCTTTTTTCTTTTTTTTTTGTTTAAAGATTTTATTTATTTATTTGACAGAGAGAGATCACAAGTAGGCAGAGAGGCAGGCAGAGAGAGAGAGAGGAGGAAACAGGCAGGCTCCCTGCTGAGCAGAGAGCCCGATGTGGGACTCGATCCCAGGACCCTGAGATCATGACCCGAGCCGAAGGCAGCGGCTTAACCCACTGAGCCACCCAAGCGCCCCCTTCTCTCTTTTTCGACAGGTAATCCGTATCTAATGATATTAGACATTTAGGAATATCAGTAAATGATTTAGATCTCTGTAATGTGATAGTCTATAATGAGCCATTTTGAAAGTTCAAAGTATGTGTACAAGTCAAAACTCTTGATGTTTTCTGGAGTTCCAAAAAAAGTTCTATATGTGGAAGCGTTATGCAGTCTTGGTTCTTGTGCCTAAAGTCTTTGATGTTTAAAAAAATATTATGTAAAAGAAAATTTAAAAAAATTAAAACTATATGTGTATTATTGTTTAATTTTTTGAAAAGTACAAGAGTCTCTAATGAAAGTCTGCACACCCTCCCTTTTTTCCCAGAGGCAATAACTTACAGTTCCTTGGGTATCCCATTATAGATACTCTGCATGTTTATGTATATGCCACTAGGATGAATTTTGACCTTCTTATATAGAAGTATCTTAGTAGCATAACCTAAAATAATACTACTGAGAGTTATACTCCAGTTTTTATTGTTTATATTCCAAATGTCTTTGCTAACTTGTGTTCATTCATTCAACAGTATTGAGTACTTATTCTATACCAGATGGTGTGGCAAGTCATAGGAATAAAATGATGAACAAAACAGGCATTTCTGCTAGCTGTCAAGGAGCTTATCCTCTATTGGGAGAGGCAGTCATTAAGCAAATCATTATATTTATGACTCTAGCCAAGATTTAGTGCCAGACACTTTATGTGGATTTTTAAATTTATTTCTCATAACAACTCTATGACATTGATACTACTAATATTTTTATTTCATGAATGCACAGAAAGATTAAATTACTTGGTCAATATCACCCAGAACTAGTAAGTGATAGAGCCAGGTTTCAAGCACAAGCAGTCTGGCTGTAGAGATCTTACTGTCTTCCTTTATCCTAATGCAGTGGTTTTTTTTTTTTTGTTTGTTTGTTTTTTTTTAAAGATTTTATTTATTTATTTGACAGACAGAGATCACAAGCAGGCAGAGAGGCAGGCAGAGAGAGGGGAGGAAGCAGGCTCCCTGCGGAGCAGAGAGCCCGATGCGGGGCTCGATCCCAGGACCCTGGGATCATGACCCGAGCCGAAGGCAGAGGCCTCAACCCACCGAGCCACCCAGGCGCCCCAAATGCAGTGTTTTTTAATGAGTTTGAGATCATCTGCTGAGGAGGTTTGGAAATTTTGGGGGGTGTTTTTTTGATTTCAGAATCATTGAGAGGAAGACACTGACTTTAGTGGATGGAGATCAGGGATGTTGGACAGCTGCAATGTAAAGGACATCCCTAACCTATATGATAAAAATTTTTACACATCTTGCATCACTTTCAAATGTTTCAGAAGATGTTCATGTAGGTGAAAAATCTGGTTATGATCGTATGACCTAGATCCAATTTGTTTTACACATAAACTCCATTTTTTGTGTGTGTGCCTAAATCATAGTTACTGTGTAAATCAAGTGATTGTGCTTTCTTTATTTTAGAAAGTTTACAAAGAGTTGGCCCCTATTTTCAAAAATCATATCACAGCATTGCTATTCCTGGTATTTGCATCAACAATATAACATGTCTACATCAGTGTGTATTTGTAGTTGTCACATTCATAGTCTTACATCATCTAATCTAGTCATGTCCAGGCATTTACATGTTGAAATTATTTTATGATAAACTACTTTTTTGTAATAGTTAGCACATTATATGGATATTTTAAATTTTACTTGTGTAAGTAAATTACAGTAGCTTTGAATTTCATTTCCTGTTTTTAAAGATTTTTATTTGAGAGCATGCACGTGTGTGAGAGAGTGCACACTGTGGCTGGGAGGAGGGAGAGAGGGAGAAGCAGACTTCCCCCCTGGATAGGGAGCCAAATGTGTGACTCGGTCTCAAGATCCTGGGATCATGACCTGAGCGAAAGCAGACACTTGACCAACTGAGCTGCCCAGGCACCCTGAATTTCATTTCCTTAAGAATGGGAGGTACTACAAATATTTATGATTTAAAAAAGGTATATATATATCTTGAAAGAAAAATTGTGTAGTGACAATTGGGGAGGCTGGTTGATGAGCACAGTGGGGAGTATTATATTAATTCCTCATATTTATGTAAGAATGAAAATTCCCATAATGTTTTAGAAAAAAGAAGGGTATTGGGTCTGATATGGTTGAGAACTGCTGCTCTACTCCCTGCCTCAGAAATAGTCACACTTGTGATAAGTGGTATGAAGAAAGTACAGGATTTTAGGAAAGAAGTCTATACAAGGGAATATGGCCTAATTGAGAGATCAGGGAGTGCTTCCCCAGGCAATTAACATTTAGACTGAGATTTGAAGTATGAGTAGTTAATAAGATGGAAAGGAATAAAAACATTCCAGGGAGAGGGGCAAACATATGAAAAGGGAGGGAACATGGTAGATGGAAAGAACTAGAAATACCATTTTGTATGGTGTATGGAGATCTGGGGGAAGGTAGCTCAAACCTAGTACTTATTAGCAAGGGTGCTATCAAGGGGGCTTTTAAAAGTATTTTGATTTTTATCTTAAATAATTGAATGTAATGAAGGGTTTTTAGAAGTCAGGGGACGAGACATAAAACATGAATGTGTGGACTTGTTTTTTTCAGTGTATGGTTGAGGGAATCATAGAAGTGTATGTGTTTAGGTGGAGGTGAAATTGAAGTAGACTTGAATGCTGAGTCATTTCACGAGAGATAACTGCCATTTAAGAATCACCCTAGACCCTAGCCAACTTTGTTACTGAACCTAGGGCCTCCTACTCCATCACAGGCTTGAGAGGTAAGTCTTTTTTGATCAGCCCCACCTGTTTGAATATTGCCTGGAGCCATTTAGTCAGGCTGAAGGCTTTCCAAAGTGCAAGCATAGGAGTCCAGTTCTGGTTATGACTTAGTAAGCTCCTTTTGGTAGACCCTCCTGCAGATAACAGTTATTAGATCAGAAGTATGTAATATAACTAAGATCACTGGGGTTACCCAGAGCAAGCAGATTCTGGAAGGGAATTAACACTTGAGGAAGAGAACATGGGCATGATTTCCTATTTTCATGGCCCCAGTCTGTGCCACAGTTAAAATTCTGAAATAAACTTGCAGTGTTTTTGGCCTTAGCAAAAGTTAAGGCTCAAGGCAGAGATAGCTGTTGGGAAGTGAGAGGAGAATCCTGGAACATAGAGAAGCATCAAACTCTGTGAATAAACTCTACCCAAATCTTGGCAGACTGTTGAACTGTGCATGTACAGAGCAGATTCCAAAAAGATCAGCTAAGGATAAAAGAACTAAATTGTGATTTCATCTACTTAAGACACAGAGTTTGCAGTTTGAGTCAACCAATTTAAATACCTACTAAAACAAAAATAAAGTAAAAACACTCTTCAGAGGAATATAAAGAAATCCAGAGCCTCCACAACATATTTACAACATGCAGCATATATTCCAAAATTACTTATATACAAAGGATCAGGGAAATGTAACTTCGAGTTAAAAGACAGTGTACAGAGACTGACCTGAAGATACTCAAATGTTGGAATTAGTAGGAAAGTATTTGAAACTTTTGTAATTATTACTAATAAAGAAAAGGAAAGTGATGCATAGGAAAATATGTTCACAGAGAGTGAATATTAAATAATCAGGTGGATATTCTAAAGTTGAAAAATATGATACTGGAAATAAAGTGGATGGGCTAAAAGCAGAATAGAGATGACTGAGGAAAGAATCCGTGAAATTAAAGATCAGTAAAAATTATTCAGTATGAAGAGCAGATGAAGTATAAAAGGGGGAAAAGGAGTAGCATATTCTCAAGGACCTAGGGGCAGTATCAAAAAATTCAACATAAAGTAATTAAAGTCCCAGAAGGAGAGGTGAAATAATGGGAAAGAAAGAATACTTGCAAATATAATGGCTGAAAATTTCCCAAATTTAGTGAAAGGCATAAATTGACAGAATCAATAACCTCAGCAAATCCCAATAAAGATAAAGGCAAAACTATGCAAACCACAGGTTTAAAACTGAAGAAACCCATGACTGGGTACTTCATAATCAAACTGTTGGAAGTCAAAAATCAAAGGAAAAATCCAGAAGAAGCCATGTTGCATACAGCAGGGTAATCATAAAGGCCATAGAGAATAGAAAATCATTAAAATGCTGAAAGAAAAATTTGACAGTCCAGAATTCCAGATTCAGTAGTATAGCCTTCAAGAATGAAATTGAAATATCAGATAAAAGAAAACCAAGAGAATTCATAGCTAGCAGGCTTGCACTACAAGAAATGCTGAAGTTCTTCAGTCTGAAGGGAAATGATACCTGGTGGAAACTTGAATCCTAAGGAAATAAAGAACATCAGAAATGGTAAATATGTGGCTAGATATTAATCTTTCCCTTTTTTCTTAAAACAACATATACAACTATTCAAATAATTTTAAAGAAGCATCTTGCGGAGATTATCACATAATGTAGATATAAAATCTATACGGTAGGGGCACCTGGGTGACTCAGTGGGTTAAGCCTCTGCCTTTGCTCAGGTCATGATCTCAGGGTCCTGGGATCGAGCCCGGAATTGGGCCTCTCTGCTCAGCAGGGAGCCTGCTTCCCCCTCTCTCTCTGCCTGCCTTTCTGTCTGCTTGTGATCTCTCTGTATATTTAAAGTTTTAAATAAACTTAAAAAAAATAAAGAAAACCTATACGGTAAAACATGGAATGGGAGATGGAGGTAAATGAACCTATATGGGAGCAAGATTTTTATATATTATGTGAAGAGGCAAATTATTAAGTCTAAAATGAGAAGGATGTAGTTTGTAATTCTTAGAGCACTCACTAAGGAAAAAATGTGATGAAGTGTTGCTAAAAAGCTAGCAGAAAAAGTAAATAATCCAAAAGAGGATAGAGGTACAGCTGAACAGAAATAATGGTAGGCCTAATCCAACCATCAATTTCATTTAGTTTAATGGAATAGGTAATCTGATTCAGATTATCTGATTAAGTTACCTGGAAAAGATACTCTGAATCAGAGATATTATTATCCAGCAATGTCTACATACAGACAGATTGGATAAAAGTAAATGCATGGAGGGGCGCCTGGGTCACTCAGTGGGTTAAAGCCTCTGCCTTCGGCTCAGGTCATGATCCCAGGGTCCTGGGATTGATCCCCACATCGGGCTTTCTGCTCATCAGGGAGCCTGCTTCCTCCTCTCTCTCTGCCTGCTTCTCTGTGATCTCTGTCAAATAAATAAATAAAATCTTAAAAAGTAAATGCATGGAAAAAGATATATGTTTTCATCAGTAAGCATAAGAAGGCTGGAGTGGCTATATTCCTATCAGATAAAATAGAGTTCAAGGGAAAGTGTGTTGCTAGAGTTAAGGGAGTCGTTCGTAATGATAAAAAGGTCAATTCATGACATAATCATAAATGTGTGTGTAATACAGAGGTTCAAATACATCAGACAAAAATGGATAAAATTAAAAAAAGAAATAGACAACAATCAGAGATTTTGGCACTCTTCTCAACAACTGATAGACAACTAAACAAACAAAAAAGTAAGTATAGATCTCCACCTGACTACCACAGAATATACTTCTTTTCCCAAGTATACTTACAGACCAAATGCTGGGCCATGAATCAAGTCCTAATAAATTTGAAAGGATTGGAAAAATGCAGAATATGTTCTTTGGTCAAGATGGGATTAAAGTAGAAATCAAGATGTCTAAAATAACCCACACATACTTGAAAAGTCCTGAAACTTCTAAACCTATGTATGAATGAAGAAATGACAAGAGAGAAAGTAATTTGAACTGGAAGATGAAAATAGAATCAGAATTTGTGAGATAACGGTCATAGCTAAGAGGATCCTGGCTGAGGATACATCACAACCAAATGTAATGTGATATCCTGGTTGAGATCCTGGAAGAGAAAAAGGATACTTGGTAAAAAATGAGGAAATAAAATAAGGACTTCAATTAATAATAATGTATCAATATCCATTTTTTAATTATGACAGGCCATTTTACTAATGCAAGATGTAAATAATATGGGAAGCTGGGAGTGGGGTATAGGGTGCTTTACTATTTCTGCAATTTCTATGAGTCAAACTATCCTAGAATAAATAGTTTTATTAATTAGTGCTTTAAAGGGGTGCTTTAGGTGCTCAATCTTTAAACATCTGCCTTTGGTTCAGGTCATTATCCCAGGGTCCTGGGATGGAGCCCCACGTCAGGCTCCCTGCTTGGCAGGAAGCCTGCTTTCCCTCTCCCACTCCCCCTGCTTGTGTTCCTGCGCGCGCTGTCTCTTTCTCCTTTTTTTAAAGTGCTTTAAAAATTTGTAGGATGTAGTTAATGGAATGTGGGGTTTATAATTTTAAACACCTATGTTAGAAAAGAAAGGTTTAAAGACAGTGGCCTGAAGTTCTACCTTATGAAGCTAGTAGAGAGCAAGATACTCCTAAAGTATATAGAAGAAGAAAGTTAATGGAATGTATAGAGGGAAGTTTATAATTTTAAACACCTATGTTAGAAAAGAAAGGTTTAAAGACAGTGGCCTGAAGTTCTACCTTATGATGCTAGTAGAGAGCAAGATACTCCAAAAGTATATAGAAGGAAAGAAAGAAGACAACAGAAGTAATCAGTAAGATAGAGAAAGACAAGCAATACATAAAATTACAAAGTCAGAAGTTGGTGCTTTGAAAAAATCAATAATGTTGCTAAATCCATAGATACAGTGGTCAGAACACAAATTACTAGTATCAGGAATGAAAGGGATTTACTGGAACAATAAGAGGATATTGTAGGCAACCTTATACCAAAAAAATGTGGCAATATAACTGGACAGTTTCTTGAAAATAGCTGTATACTAAAGCTGTCACAAGTTGAAACAAGATCTGAAGAAGCTTATATTAAAGGAATAATGATTTAAAAGAAACTTCTCATAATGAAAACTCAGGGCCATAATGATTTGATTGATGAATTCTATCAAGTATTTAAAGGAAAAATAACATCAATCTTATATAAAATTACAGAAAAGGGGAGTCACCTCCAAACTCATTTCCCTAGGTCGGCATAACTCCAATAACTAAAACCTGATAAAGACATTACAGATTTAAAAGAAAATTGCAGAAGTGTGCCCTATGAACAGAGACCCCATATAATTCTGGGCAAACTATTAACAAACCATAGTACATTATGACGAAGTGATTAAGGATGGATGGATAGGTATCTGTCTGATGAAACAAATATAGTCAATTGCTAATGGTAGCATCTATGTGGTAGATACAGGGATATATGGGAAACTGGGTGTGGGATATTCACTATGAGATTCTGTCAGCATTTTTGTGCTTGAAATTTTCCAAACTACGGTATAGGAACAAAAGGGAATATTATGAGCAGATTTGTATTTTAAAGAGATTTCTCCTGCTACAGTGTAAGGATTAGAAATATACAGGATTACCTGAGAATAGTTTGAGAGAGGATGCTGGCACCATTTAGGAGTGTATTATGTGATTGTTCTTTTTACTTTGGCAGTTTCAAGGTAAATTTGAGCCCTGGGAAAATTTCCAAGCTGTTGGAATGCTGAACTTTTGAATAGTACCAAATTTTGTCTAAGCCTTAATTTTTTTTACTACCTACCTGCTGAGATGTTTGGCTGTATCACTGCCTCATGCACAGTATGCATGAGAGTTTTAATTCTTTTCATTAATTTTTTTTTTTAAAGATTTATTTATTTCAGGGGCATCTGGGTGGCTCAGTCAGTGAGGCGCCTGCCTTCAACTCAGGTCATGATCTCAAGGTCCCAGGATGGAGCCCTGCACCAGGGTCCCTGCAGTGAGTCCTCTTCTCCATCCACCTCTCCCACTCCCCCTGCTTGTGCTCTCTCACTCTCTCTCTGTCAAATAAACAAAATCTTAAGAAAAAAAAATTTTTTTGTTTATTTGAGAGAGAGTGCCTGCGCTCCATGGCTTGATGGCTCCATATCTCCATCCTACAACCCATGGCATCAGGGCAGGAGTCAGACACTTAAGCGACTGAGCCACCCCAGTGCCCCCATGTGAGCTTTTAATGAACATTAGACTTTTGACATTTTACAGAGTGATGATAAGCATTTTTTGCAAATTCCAAAATTTGCAGTACTGCTACTTTTGCAGCACATAAATTGCTCTCTAAAATTGGATAAAATATATGGTGACGTTTTAAAAACCTTGTTTTGGTGGGCAGCAAAGCAAAATTTATTGAATGATAGCAAAGTGATGGTACAAAGCTCCCAAGGAGGGAGGGGACTTGAAGGGGTTGCCACCCAAGTTTCTAAGTCTAGGGGTTTTTATGGGCTTGTTGGCCGGCTGTTTTAATCTGTCTGATTAACCCTCCCTGTGCCTGTCATCCAGACAG
This sequence comes from Mustela lutreola, assembly GCF_030435805.1. NCBI lineage: Eukaryota > Metazoa > Chordata > Mammalia > Carnivora > Mustelidae > Mustela > Mustela lutreola. Next base: position 68,719,317 of record NC_081296.1, on the reverse strand, counting down.
GTTTTTGTCATCTCTCTATCATATGGGAAAGGGTGGTATAAAATCCTTTCAAGGGTGGTTTCCTCTTAGGGCAGGGGCACCCTTGTCCCTGCCTGCCTGCCTTCCAGTTACCTGTCATCATTCTCCCTGCTGAAAGGTAACCCTAACTGCCATTAGGGAAGAAGGGCGACGACTGATCTTAGCTCCTTCCTGCTGGTCACAGTGACGTTGGATGGGGTGGCAGTCAGGGTTCCTCTTGTCCAGATCAGGGGGTCCCCTGTAGATGTTTGGTTTGACTTCCATGTGAGGCTCCATCTGAATCACTACCATCTGGAGTTTGATGTCCTTTATTGGTTAGTTGTCCTTAACAATGGTGGATATCCTGGGTGAGCCCCCATTAGTGCTGCAGGATTTTTTCTCTGGTGCCCACGGTTCTTGGTTACGCAACTTCGAAGAATGAGAAGGTAGACCAGACGGGGTGGTGGGCAGCAAAGCAAGATTTACTGAGTGACAGCAGTGTTAGTATAAAGCTCCCAAGGAGGGAAGGGGCCAAAAGGGGTTGCCCTCAGAGACTTAAGTATACGTTTTTAAGGTATATGACAGAGGCATTTAGGAAGCTATCCATATCAAAATGCTGAAGTAAATGCTTTACTGTATTACACCAAGACTGTAGTCAATGATTAACGATTTTATAAAAGGAAGAAATAATGAAGATGATTGCTATTATAGTCCTATTTATATAAAGTAGTTGAAGATTATTGAATGTGTTGTTACCAACAAGATGCATGGAAAACAGCTAAGCTTTTTGAGGAGGTGTTGAGCAGTTAGCTAGACTCACTCATTAGCTTGCAGTGATTCATTCACAGAATTTTTTTAAAATTATTTTTTAAGATTGATTTATTTGTTTTAGAGCACATGTGAGCAAACCTGGGGGAGGAGAGGCAGAGGGAGAGGGAGAGAGAGAATCCCAAGCAGATTCCCTGCTGAGCATGGAGCTCTACATGGGGCGCCATCCCACAACCCTAAGATCATGACCAGAGCTGAAACCAAGAGCCGGACACCCAACTGACTGAGCCACCCAGGCACCCCTAGAATTTTTTTTTATTATTTTTATTTTTTTTTTATTTTTTTTTTTATTTTTTTTTTTTAAAGATTTTATTTATTTATTTGACAGAGAGAGTTCACAGTAGACAGATAGGCAGGCAGAGAGAGAGAGAGGGAAGCAGGCTCCCTGCTAAGCAGAGATCCCGATGCGGGACTCGATCCCAGGATACTGAGATCATGACCTGAGCCGAAGGCAGCGGCTTAACCCACTGAGCCACCCAGGCGCCCTAGAATTTTTTTTTAAAGACACATTTATTAAGCATCATGATCAGACTATTACACTTAGCAGTCAAACCACCAAAAACTACATTAAAACAAACAAACAAACAAACAAAAAACAAAAAAACTACATTAAAACCCATTGTTGGACTGCTTTACACTTTCTATAGGATAGAAACAAAAATAACCTGTTACACAATTAGTGACAATTAGAGTCCTCGGTTTTTTTGCCTGTACACATGAGTATTGTCTGAAACATGGCTTCTTTGCAGCAGGTAGGCCCTGCCACCACTGTTCTTGGCTGAGTTCACAAATCTGTTGTAACCTGTAGCTTCCCTGTCACTTCTCTGGCTCTTTTCTCCTGCTAAACTCTGTTTCTTGGCAGTGATTAAAACCTCCTGCCACTGCTGTAGCTACTGCTGCTGCTGAAACCACCATAGTCACCTTGGTTTTGTGGTTTCACAAAGTACTGACCTCCACCACCATGGGGGCCAGAGCTTCTGTCTCCAGAATTTGAGGATTGATTGTTGTAACTGCCAGAATCATTATAACTTCCACCACCTCTGAAGCTGCTGCTTTCATTACCAAATCTGTCACAGCCATCCCCCACTGCAACCGTATCCACCACCACCTCTACCACCACCAAAGCCACCTTGCCCACTGAAGTGTCCTCCATGACCAAAGTTGTCATTCCCATCAAAACCACCTCCACAGTTTCCAGAACCACTTCAGCCTCTTGGAATGAAGCACTAACCATCATTTGCTGAGATAGGGCTCTCCTTAGTTCACAGTTGGGGCCATTCACAGCATGGGATTTTTGAATGACAGTCTTGTCTACAGAATCATGGTCATCAAATGTTACAAAAGCAAAGCCCTTCTTTTTCCAGTGCCTTGGTGAGTCATGATTTCAGTCACTTCAGTTTTCTGATACTGTCTAAAATAATCCCTTAGATGGTGTTCTTCAGTGTCTTCTTTAATGCCACCAGCAAAAATCTTTCTCACAGTTAAATGGGCACTGGGTCTTTGAGACTCTTCTCTTGGAACAGCCTTCTTTGGTTCCACAACTCTTCCATCCACCTTGTGTGGGCTTGTGTTCATGGCTGCATCCACTTCCTCCACAGTGGCATACCTGGCAAACCCAAAGCCTCTGGAGAGCTTGGTGTTTGGATCTCTCATTAACCACACAGACTATAAGCTTTCCCCATTGCTCAGAATGTCCGCTCAGACTCTCATCAGTTGTTTCAAAGCTCAGCCCTCTGATTAAGAGCTTCTGCAGCTGGTCAGGCTTTTTGGGAGACTCTGACTTAGACATGACAGTAGTGGGAGGAGAGACTTGGCAGGGTCCATGGGCAGAAAGCAGTAGTGAACGTATCTCTATGCCACAGAATTTTAAATTTCATGTCATGCAATTTAAGGGTTTTTTTTTTTTTTGAATTTTAAATTTTAACATCAATGAAAGATATATTGAGTACAGGAATAAAAAGTTTTTAAATTATTAAATAAATGCAACAAGCTACCAAGTTATACTTTTTAAAAAGTGTTTATACAAGCTATCTTTGGGCTTAAAACTTAGTTATATGATGATGACATTTGCTAGTATTTTACTGTCTTATTAGGGTTGGTGTTATCCTAGTTTCTTTCTGTCACTTCTCCTTGTAAGATACATTGCTTGCCAAGTTCCAGAATTCCATAAAGAATTGGAACCTGGTAGTAGTTCTGGTTCTGAGTTAAGGGGTCAGTGGGCCACCCTGTCCATTTCCTTGCCTGGTGGTGTACTGTGTGAACAGCTTCATTTTGAGGGGCACAACTTTTAATGTGTTTTTCTGGTCACAGCCTTAACTTCTGCTCTTTGTGTTAGCCCTGTGCTTATTAAAAAAGAGTGGTTGGTACATGAACTCTTGGTAAGTGTTGTGTTAGGGCAGATAATATAAAAAGTAGGAATGCCAGTGAGTAAAATGCTGATAAGCTTACGCTCAATCAGTGATACTGAATGCAGGAAATCACCATTCACTTGCCTGGAGGAAAATGCAACGAGGCAGCCAGAACTTAGAACTAGCAAATAGGACAGCTACCCAGAATAAGCCTTTGAAAGTTGAGAGAAAGTACTTTCTGATCTCTGTTACCAGCTTACTCCTTCCTTAGCTGGAAGCCTTGAAACTTTGTCGGGAGGCCCACTGACCAAAGTGAGGACCTCCCAGAAGTGCTAGACATATCTTTGCTCCATAACCTACTGGGCAGCCGAGGGGAAGTGGCAAAAATTTGTTCTGTCACTGAGTACTGTCTTTTTCTTGCCCTGTTTTGCTCATCAGAAATCTGTTAGTTTTTTTGTCAAGGTGGAAATGGAGGCACCAGAAGTTCTCTGTGGAATTTAGAGAAGGGATTCTAATTTGAGTACCACTCCCCCAACCTCAACTCAATAATTAAGCTTTATTAAAGCTTTTAAAGCTTAACTAAGCTTTTATAAAGCTTTTTCTTTAAAGTTTTTATTTATTTGAGTAACCTCTACACCCAACATGGGGCTCGAACCCATGACCACAAGATCAAGAGTCGCATGCTTCTCTGACTGAGCCAGCCAGACACCTCTAAGCTTTTTTTTCTTCTTCACAGTTTTACAGTATATCATTGTCCTGGAGAGTCTGAGTTGATTTTTTTTTTTTTTTTTAAGATTTTATTTATTTATCGGGGCGGGGGGAGAGCGAGCACAGGCAGACAGAATGGCAGGCAGAGGCAGAGGGAGAAGCAGGCTCCATGCCAAGCAAGGAGCCCGACGTGGGACTCAATCCCAGGACGCTGGGATCATGACCTGAGCCGAAGGCAGCTGCTTAACCAACTGAGCCACCCAGGTGTCCCGATTTTAACTAAGTCACAGTTCAAATATCTTAACTATTACTTGTTTTTTCTTTTCTTTTTTTTTTTTTTTTAAGATTTTATTTATTTACTTGACAGAGAGAAATCACAAGTAGACAGAGAGGCAGGCAGAGAGAGAGAGAAAGGGAAGCAGGCTCCCTGCTGAGCAGAGAGCCGGATGCGGGACTCGATCCCAGGACCCTGAGATCATGACCTGAGCCAAAGGCAGCGGCTCAACCCACTGAGCCACCCAGGTGCCCCTATTACTTGTTTTTTCATAATGAATTTTAAGAGATTTGTAAAAAGACTGATCCCTTCCTTATGGTAAGGTCAGGAAGCTCAGATATAACCTACCATCAGACAACCTGCACTTACTTGTATTGCTGGGTGTTTGAACAGTAAAATGAGATAATGTGACAATGTTTCACATAAAGTTCTCTGACACTATTAAACAGTGTTTTCCAGCCTTGAGTTACATAATAAATATTTGGAAAAATATTATAACATTGATATTTGAGATGGGCTACAGTATTATGAGATAGTGATTACTTGGAAGTTTGTCTTTCTGATCTATTTAAGTCACTTTTGAGTGACTACCCTTGCATAGGGATGGGGAGAGCATAGTGAAGTACAAAAATGGAGATTGCAGTGCAATAATTCTGCCTTCACAACTGTATTTCTTTTTACTAGTAAGATATGTGGATGATTCTGTTGTACTGCTTGGGTTTAGAACTTCTTTATATTTTGGGGGCAGGAGTCAAGGCAGGAATCTTTAATGAGTGGAACAGTTGGGTGAAGGAAGAATAGATATAAGATCTTGAAGGCTTATCCCATTGAAGAAGAGATAGCAAAAATGAAAAATAGAAATCAATTGGGACTTGAAGACTAAATACAAGAATCTGAAGGAAAAGAATTAATAATAGGGTTTTTGCCCACCAACGTGGTAATTGTATTGACAGGATAGTAATTAGGAAGTTGAGAAAAGGTACTTATTATAGGATTTTTAAGGCTATTATAGCTTGGAAATATCAGCTATTTCTCATAGTTGTTTGGAGAAAATTTGAAAGATTTCATAGTGGGTGTTTTTAAGTGGTATGGGAGGAAAACGCAAGGTGGTTAAAGTAAGGGCAGCAGTAGTTGAATTTTTATTTACACTTACTTGACTTGTAACCTCTCAAGCACTTCGAGATTACAGAGTTGGGTGGTTTCTATTTCCTTGGCTTCTAATAATTGTTAAGACCTTTATTTTTTTTTTTTAAAGATTTTATTTATTTAACAGAGTTCACAAGTAGGCAGAGAGGCAGGCGGCAGGGTGGGGGAAGCAGGCTCCCTGTTGAGCAGAAAGCCCGACATGGAGCTTGATCCCAGGACTCCAGGATCGTGACCTAAGCCGAAGGCAGAGGCTTTAACCCATTGAGCCACTCAGGCGCCCCAAGACCTTTATTTTTTATTTTTATTGATTTTTAAGAGAGCGAGTGAGAGAGGGAGAGAGCACGTGAGCGAGCAAGCTAGTGCAGGAGGAGCAGGGGGAGGGGGAGAGAGAGAATCCCAAGCAAGACCTGACAGAAGACCCTGAGATCATGATATGAGCGGAAATCAAGAGTCAGTCACTTAACCTACTGAGTCACCCAGGTGTCCCCTTGTTAAGTAAGACCTTTAAAGAGAGCAGTGGTTCCCATCTAGAAAGCTGTGTGCTAATTTGAGTATTTCAGAAAACTTGATGGAAATCATGTATTAACTCAGACTAAGGATGTAGAAGTTAAAATTCCTTTGTCTTTGGCTGGAATCCCATCAACGTAGTGCTTAAATACTAGGTCTTCTTTATTGATTAAATGCTCTGCTAGGAGTTGTATTTCTTGATATTTTTTACAGAAATGAAAATGAATTTATTTAATTCATGAAGATTAGAAAAACAGCTTGTGAAAGGAAAACTAAATAAAAAGAGGGAGTCTTTGGTTCAAAGGTTGATAGAGAATATTTTTTATATGACTATTTATTAGGAGTTGATGCGTTTGGCTTTACTAAATAGAAACACAGTTTGTATTTTTTTTTTTTTTTAAGATTTTATTTATTTATTTGACAGAGAGAGAGATCCCAAGTAGGCAGAGAGGCAGGGGGAAGCAGGCTCCCTGCTGAGCAGAGAGCCTGATGGGGGCTCAATCCCAGGACCTTGAGATCATGACCTGAGCTAAAGGCAGAGGCTTAACCCACTGAGCCACCCAGGGGCCCCGCAGTTTGTATTTTAGTGCTCAGTTCTCAGTTGACTAACTATGTGAAAAAACCACAGTAGCTGTTGCTAATACCAGAAAGTCAGACTTTTTCATTGACTTTATTGCTTCTAAGTTTTTTTGTTCCTGTTTTGCTTTGGTGGTTAATAACTTGAAGCAGTATTAAAAACACTTCTGGGGCACCTGGGTGGCTCAGTGGGTTAAGCCTCTGCCTTCAGCTCAGGTCATGATCTCAGGGTCCTGGGATCGAGTCCCACATCAGGCTCTCTGCTCAGCAGGGAGCCTGTTTCTTTCTCTCTCTCTCTCTCTGTCTGTCAAATAAATAAATAAAATCTTAAAAAAAAACAAACAAACACAAGCATTTCTGGACATGGGGGGCCTGACTGCTTCAGTCCAGTGGGGCATGCAGCTCTTGATCTCACGGTCATGAGTTCAAACCCCACGTTGGGCATGGAACCAATTAGAGAAAAAAATAACAACACATTTCTGGACATATCTTCTTTATCACTGTTTCCCCAACTCTTAGAACAGTGCTTGGTGCTCAATAAATGCTTATTAAATGAAATAAAATATTGCATGTAAACAGTAAAGTTGAAGTAAACATTAAGATATAGGGGAATTAAAAGAATAATTACGTAGTGACGCTGAGCACCAGAGTGATTTATTAATTTCAAGATTTAGGTGATAGTAGCACTACTGGGAGCATGAATAATACTGTATTTATCTCTAAAGGTCTGTTTCTTTGTTGTATTAGCCAGTTGACATTCAGCTTCCTCAAATGGCCAGAGTTTTACCCTATAATCTTATATTGGTGTTTGACCGTTGTTACTGAATAAAATTGTTTCAGAAATTCAGGAGTGATATGAAGTGGGTTACTGCTGAGTGACCAGGAGAAGTGGAGAACCATAGGGCTCTTCCTCACTGGTTCTGCCACAATGTTTCCTAGGAGTTCAAGTTAAATTAGGGTAGTTTATAACTTCATTACCTCATAATTTTTAAAAATTTATTTTTTATTTTTTAAAAGATTTTTATTTATTTACTTGACAAAGGGAGAGATCACAAGTAGGCAGAGAGGCAGGCAGAGAGAGGGAGAAGCAGGCTCCCCAGAGAGCAGAGAGCCCAATGAGGGGCTCGATCCCAGGACCCTGAGATCATGACCCAAGCCAAAGGCAGAGGGTTAACCCACTGAGCCACCCAGGCACCCCCATTACCTCACAATTTTAAGTCCCCTAAGGAATGAACAGGCGAGGAAGCAGATCTCCATTAGAGGCTGGTGGTGTGTGTGTAGAAGGGAAAAGTGCTGCTTGGGAAGTGAAATTAAATTCTCATGTAGGATTTTTTTTTTTTTAATTTATTTATTTGACAGAGAGAAATCACAAGTAGAGAGAGAGGCAGCCAGAGAGAGAGAGAGAGAGAGGGAAGCAGGCTCCCTGCTGAGCAGAGAGCCCGATGCGGGACTCGATCCCAGGACCCTGGGATCATGACCTGAGCCGAAGGCAGCGGCTTAATCCACTGAGCCACCCAGGCGCCCCTCATGTAGGATATTTTTGCAGCGACGCAAGAGGAAAATAAGCTAGTGCTAGAGGATTGTAAAGGAGAACACCTTCTGATCTTAGTCCAAACCCCAGTATTTACTCAGCTCTGTCTCACATTGGGTACCCAAGATAGTTCCATTTGGGCCAGTTCAACAAATGGCTAATGGGGTGCTGTATTGTCAGACAGTGTTTTAAGTGCTAGATTTATACTAGTGAACAACATACACCAAGTCCCTGGAACTAGAATAAAGAATTAAGAGGAAATTTATACTATATGAGGTACTAAGATGCTTGCTTCAGGGTATCTCTTAATATTTAACCACCCCCAATTTACTGGTTATTTTAAAGAAATATTTTATTGTTTCTTAATACTGTGTGGGTTGAAAATGACTCATCTGCATGGTTCTTTAAGTCTTCCCACTTGGGGACCCTCATTGGCAGCTGGGTTTGGAATACCGACAAGGCTCACTCACCCAACATGGCTTCAGATGGTGCTGGTTGTTGTTGGGGTGCTCAGCTGGGCCTCTGTTCTTTTCCCCTCGTCCTCTCCTTGTGGCTTGGGCTTCTCACAGCATGTGGGTAGGTTCTAAAAGGGAGTGTTCCAAATGTGCAAAAGCAGGAGCTACAGAGTTTTTAAGGCCCAGTCTCAGAAATTACTTTGTCGCTTCTATCACATTTTTTTCCCTTTAGATTTGTTTATTTGAGAGAGAGCAAGCATGGGGAGGGGCAGAGGGAGAGGGAGAACCTTAAGCAGACTCCCTGCAGAGTGTGACCTGAGGTAGGCCCCCATCTCACCAGCCCAAGATTGTGATCTGAGCCTAAATCAAGAGTTGGATGCTCAACTGACTGAGCCACCCAGGCCTGCCACATTCTGTTGGTCAAAACAGGAAGGGAAAATGAACCACACTGTTTGGTGGGTGGTGGTGACAAGATCATATTGCAAAAGAACACATGGGGTGGGAGGTAGTGTTGTGGCCATTTATAGAAACAGTCTACTGCAGTGTTATTAAAGCATTTAAAAAATAGGGGCGCCTGGGTGGCTCAGTGGGTTTCAGCTTTCAGCTGAAAGTTTCAGCTTTCAGCTGAAAGTTTCAGCTTTCAGCTCAGGTCATGATCCCAGGGTCCTGGGATCAAGCCCCACATCGGGCTCTCTGCTCGGCGGGGAGCCTGCTAACCCCTCTATCTCTGCCTGCCTCTCTACCTACTTGTGATCTCTGTCTGTCAAATAAATAAATAAAATCTTAAAAAAAAAAAAAAAGTAGGTAGCATGCCCAGTGGTCCCATGGATTTGTCTGTTGCTTTAACAGTATTTAGATGAAATACCCAGGGACACCCCTTTTTCCCGTCTCCTCCCACTCTCCAACCTTTTTTCCAATCGCAGCCTTCAGAACCATCTTCTAAGCTGTCCCCTGCCTCTAAGACCAGCCAACACTGTTTTTTTTTTTTTTGAATTTTTAAAAAGATTTTATTTATTTATCTGACAGAGATTACAAGTAGGCAGAGAGGCAGGCAGAGAGAGAGGAGGAAGCAGGCTCCCTGCTGAGCAAAGAGCCCGATGTGGGGCTTGATCCCAGGACTCTGAGATCATTACCTGAGCCGAAGGCAAAGGCTTTAACCCACTGAGCCACCCAGGCGCCCCTAGCCAACACTGGTTTTTTTTTTTTTTTTTTAAGATTTTATTTATTTATTTGACAGAGAGAGAGATCACAAGTGCAGAGAGGCAGGCAGAGAGAGGAGGAAGCAGGCTCCCTGCGGAGCAGAGAGCCTGATGCGGGGCTCGATCCCAGGACCCTGGGATCACGACCTGAGCCAAAGGCAGAGGCTCTAACCCACTGAGCCACCCAGGCGCCCCCCAACACTGTTTTTTGAGCTCAGCTCCTTATTGCCAATCAAACCTGAGCTCCCAGTTCTTCAGAATTATTCCACTGAGGTGGGGGCTGCTGCCAACCATCCGGTCCACCTGTATCTGCAGGCTTCCTATACCTCCTTACCTCTGGGCTTGTATTTTGACCATGATGTTGTGACGCTGTCACTTCTGCAGTTGACTGAGAAGTGTGAGGGTGCCCAGTATCTCCTGACGATGCAGAACGTGGGCAGCTGTGCCATCTGAAAGGACATGTAGAATCTGTCCCTAGAGGAGTGAGGGTGAAACCTTGGACACTGTGGGAGACACTGGTCCTGGAGAAGAACCTGAACAAGGCCGTTTTGTATGTGCATGCCTTGGGTTTTGCCCATGTAGACCCTAATCTCTGTGCCTTCTTAGCCATTTCCTTGATGAGCAGGTAAAACCCACCTAGAAGATGGCCAACCACCGACTAATCTCTGTAGGTTGACTGGCCCCTAGGCTGGGCTGGGCTGGGCTGGGTAAGTATCTCTTCCAAAGGCTCACCCTCAAGCATGCCTAAGAGCCTCTCGAGCCCAGTGGCCTCTGAGGGACCCCTTGGTATCTCCCTGGGTTCAGGTCTTCTGCCCGAGCCTCCTCCTGCAGCCACCAGGCAGCTCTTTAGCCACCCTGGAGCTCTCTCCCAAGCCACGACCAAATGGAAACAATAAAGCTTTGTGCAGCAAAAAAATTATTTTGTTTATTTATAAATAAATAAAAAAATTAAGCAGTTAATAGGAGGATAGAAGGAGTGGGGAGCAAAAAATACAATATTGTGTAGGTCAGGAAAGGCCTCCTTGGTGAAGCCACATTTCCGATACTGATGGAAATGAGGGAATAAGCCGTGAGGACTATAAAGACATCTTAGGGAAGCATGTTACAAGTGGAGAGAATAGGAAATGTAGAAACCCTAAGGTGGGGGAATCCGTGCTGTGATCAAGAACTAGCAAGGAGGGCAGTGTGACAGGAATGAAGTGATAGAGGCAGTGAAGTGGGGCGTGGAGTCAGAGAGTGGGAGAGGAAACAGATTTTGAGGCCGATGGCAAAGGAAGGACTGGATGTTGTATGAGCGAGATGGGACTCTGTTGGAAGATTTTGCACAATGACCCGAATTAAATTTTAATAGAATCCTGTTGTGAGAGTCCTTGGCTACTGTTTTGAGAATAGACTAAGAGGACAAGAGTGGAACAAAGGAGGCAAGGCAGTAGGCTGGTGGCTTGTGAGCGGACAGGTGAGCTCAATAGTGAGGAGGGGTTGGATTTGGGATGTATTTCAACTGGGGACTGACGAGATTTGCTGATGAGGGTGGATATGGGGTGAGAAAGAGGGATCAAGGTTGACTTCCAAAGTTTTTGCTCTACGTACCCAGAAAACTTGAATTTTCATTCACCAAGATGGGAAGACTGGGAGGAACAGGGTGGAGGTGTGGGAGATGCAAGACTGGGATTTTTAGCTCTGTTAAGGGGAATCTAAGAAGTCATCCTAGGGGAAAAAGGTTACTAAATGTTACTTCCTCATTGCAGGTGTGACGTTGAGTGCTTCAGATCTGGTCACTATGGTACGAGAACGAAAATGCATATTGTGCCACATTGTGTACAGCTCAAAAAAGGTAATACATAGAAGAGGGAGAATCTGTGGCTGTATGATGGATCCTTTTTTTTTTCCCCCCAGAGACGTGGAATTTGTAGATGGGTAAAAGCTTTCAACAGTGTCTTATTTATGCTTTTTTCCTATGTCAGAGTCTCATTCTGCTAATTTCTTTCTCTTTAGTGCCTCATAAAGCCAGTAACTGTATTATTAAATCTCTACCCAAAATTTGAGGGTACTCAAAAGTCGATAATGGTAATTACTTTTAGTTATACCAGTTATAGAGAAAAGACCTTAAAATTTGGTTTATTTGGCATTATACTACTTTCTGATGAGCTAAGGATATTGCATTTTTTTGTCTGTACCTGCATTCTGTTTTCTGCCTTTGCCTGTGAAAAGTGCCCCAGAGCAGAAGTGGTGTTAACAGTACCCTGGATGTCCACAAGGTGGGGATGTTGCTCAAAGAAAAACCACATTTTTAAGCGCTGAAAGAATTTACCTGCGTGTTAGGGAAAATGCCCTTGGTTTTTTCTTGTCTTTGTCCTTTGCTTTCAAAGTAGTGCTGCTATCTTTACTACTGAGAAATTGTTTTCTAAGCTTTTAAGACGCTGTGGATTGTCACTGAAAATTCGGAGAACTGGGAAAATTATCATGAGCTAGGTTGGGTGGGGGGTTGGGCGGGGGTTGAGTGAACCTGGAAGAATGTTGGGGAGTAAGGTGGTTTCAGAGAAAGAGAAGAGAGATATCGTAGGTGGGATAATATGTACAGAGATGCAGAGGTAGAGTGGAGTCCTAAGAGATCTAGGAGTTCATGCAAAGGCTTATCTGATTAAGATAGTTTTGTATGGGGATAGTGGGACTGCAATAGAATTTGTAATTTAAATGCAGACAGTCATAAAATGTGTTGAATGCCAGACTGAGGGGTTCAGTTATGATCCATCCAGTAGGCTGGGGAGAATTTTTTCCCCCTAATTTAGGATTTCTGTTAGTGATGGAACAATCAGTTGAGATTTTAAAATCATATACCGGCTGCCTTTTATAAAAGTAAAAGAACTCTTTTAGGTTTTTTTTTTTTAGTAGATTTGTTCACATATTTTAAAAATTTATTTATTTATTTATTTGACAGAGAGAGAAAGATTACAAGTAGGCAGAGAGTCAGGGAGAGAGAGAGGGGACAGCAGGTTCCCTGCTGAGTGGAGATCCTGATGTGGGGCTTGATCCCAGGACCCTGAGATCATGACCTGAGCTGAAGGCAGAGGCTTAACCCACTGAGCCTCCCAGGCATCCCAAACTCTTCTAGTTTTAAAGATTTTGACGAGGGTTTATGCAGATTTATAATAAGTAAAAATTCCTTATGGCTCCTTTCAGATTGGGGGGAAATGGGAAATTAAGAAGATGTGAGAAGGATAGCCTGACATTCAGAGGTGTGGTGTCAGATTTTCGTGGAGTAGCAGCCTTGTCTAGTGATATCTCATAGTTTTGCCATTTTTAAGTCTTTTCTGCATTTCTTCTACTCTGGTTTGTGTGTTTGTTTATTTATTTAATAAGAATCACCCAGGATCCTTACTTCTTCTTCTTCTTTTTTTTAAGATTTTATTTATTTGGGGGGAAAGAGTGTGAGCAAGGGAGGGAACACAGGCACAGGGAGTGGGGAGAGGGAGAAGCAAGCAGGCTCTCCACTGAGCAGGGAGCCAGAGGCAGGGCTTGATCGCAGGATCCTCGGATCATGACCTGAGCTGAAGGCAGATGCTTAACTGACTGAGCCACCCAGGTGCCCCTCTACTCTGGTTTTTTTTTTTCCCCTCTACTCTGATTTAAAACATGTTTTCAGGGACGCCTGGGTGGCTCAGTTGGTTAAGCAGCTGCCTTCGGCTCAGGTCATGATCCCAGCGTCCTGGGATCGAGTCCCACATTGGGCTCCTTGCTCCGCAGGGAGCCTGCTTCTCCCTCTGACTCTGCCTTCCACTCTGTCTGCCTGTGCTTGCTCTCACTCTCTCTCTCTCTCTTACAAATAAATAAATAAAATCTTTAAAAAAATAAAAAAAAAAAAAATAAAACATGTTTTCATTTCTTCATATTTTTCCATGAATCATAATGAAAAATCAAGAGTTGGAAGTCTCCCAACTTGATTTAAGTGTTAAGGTTGATGTGGTCTAGGGAATTTGCAGAATGGGAAAACTCTGATACTGAGTTTTAGATTGATTATCAACTACTGATGTTGAAGTAGTGCTTTCTGCTAGTCTCCCAAACTAGTGTAACCCTGATTTCTCCAAATATACCGTGGAGAAGGAAAAGAATCTAAAGTGCTCTAGGTGTGGGGAAAAGCTGTGTACTACATTCCTGGGTATTCTGATGCTCACTAATTTATTTTTTTATTTCAATTTTATTTTTTAAAAGATTATTTATTTATTTATTTATTTGAGGGATGCCTGGGTGGCTCAGTGGGTTAAGCCTCTGCCTTCGGCTCAGGTCATGATCTCAGGGTCCTTGGATCAAGCCCCGCATCGGGCTCTCTGCTTCTCCCTCTCCCTCTGCCTGCCTCTCTGCCTGCTTGTGCTCTCTCTCTCTGTCAAATAAATAAATAAAACCTTAAAAAAAAAAGTTTGTTTATTTATTTGAGAGAAAGGGAGAGCACCAATACGGGGAGGGGCAGAGGCAGAAGCAGGCTCCCTGCTGGGTGCTCATTAATTTATGAAAGACTGAGAAGCCCTGGAGTTAAAAATACTAAAAAAAATTCTGTTGTATTATTCAGTGTTTTATGAATTTGTTCAAATGCCAGATCTTTAAAAAAAAAATTTCCTTTCTCCCCTTTCTTTAAAAAAGGGGATTACTCATCAATATTATAAGAACTAAATAGAAGCTTGGTAACTGAGCATTTGGGGATTTACTTTAATTCTTTACCTATGAATCTTTCCTAGCTTATTTTGAAAGCTCAGGTCATTTATTCTTGAGCTTTTTTGCATTTATTCCTTAGAGCCGGGTGGAAGAGAATTTTGCATGTAAATTTAGGAAAAGATTTGTGAAGTGTCTAAATCAGAAATCACCCTAAAACAGATTTTGAATAGTAACATTTTTATAACTGAAGTAGGATACAGAATTGGTTTTTATATCAGAGAATAACTTATTTCAGTGAATGCTGTCTTCATCCGGAAAGGTTTCATTGTAGGAAACAGAACCAGCTTAAATTTAACTCAATATAAGGGGATTTGGCATATGTAAATCTAAGATTAGATTCTAAAGATCAAACAAAAGGATTCATAATGATTTGAGTAGGTGTTGTCTATTGTTCACGGATTTTTTTCATTCTTGATTATGTCACTAATTTGATTTGGCTTTCAGCTCTGTATGTGTTCATTCTGGTTACTGGCCAGTCAGTTGTAGGTGGGGAGGCATCACAGGCAAAGGTGTCCCCTCCAAGTGAAGCATTTATACAGATAAAAGGAAATGATAGTTTTCCTCAGTAAAATTGTCATTTAAAGGAAATGTTTGGAATCACAAAGCTGTTTGTCACACTGTAGTAGATAATTTAAAGTAAGAATAGGTTACTGGGCTGTTGTATCCTTTTTGACAAATGAATTGTATATAATGAAAAATCTCAGTGCACTAAACGGTTACAGTGTAACATGGTATTTAAAACCTTGGCTTTGGTGTCATATATTTCAGGGTCTGAGTCCTAGTTTGACCAGTTGATTATCTATGACTCTGAAAGGGCAAGACTGAATATTTTCACACCTGTCCCTTCAATGCCTAGCTCTGTACTTGGTATTTAACAAGCAATGATAAATATAAGTGAGTTAGCTTCTGTGTATCCTTGTATCCTTATGGAATTAGTAATATTCCCTCAGCAGTGTTTTGTAGTTCATTTGAGGAAATGTTTGAGGCACTTAAACACAGGGCACAGTTAATAGTAATACTCAACAATTAGAGTAACCCTTTATTATATATGTGAACAGCCATTCTCTAATTATGGCATGCTGCCTACATATATGTCCCTGTGACAAAGGGATAGACATTTACAGCTTTTTTAGTTTTTTGAGGTGTGTGTGCATGTATGTGCACATTTTTAAGTGGAAACTCTTCCCACAGATTCCATTTTCCTCTCACTAAGGATGGGATGGAGGTACAGGAGACCCTAGCAGATTTTCAAACAGTTCTTTAGAACCAAACAAATCAGTTGTGGGAGAGTGGGCAGTGAAGATGAGGGCATGATCAAGCTGTGTTCAGAGCAGTTTTAGAAAACTGTTGATCAACCACAGGGAAGTTCTGTTATATCCATAACTTCTACCTAGAATTAATATATCCATGTGTTCATTCAGCGAATGTTGACAACTGTATGCCAAGCCCTGACCAAGACTTGATTAAGAGTTGCAGCTTATTTTTGAGAAACTCTCAGTGGAGTGGGGAGAGTATGGAGAAAAGTAACCAAATAGTTGAGAAGTTAAGTGATTTCAGAGTTCTTTTTCTTTTTTTTTTTTAAGATTTTATTTATTTATTTGACACAGAGAGAGAGAAGAGGAAGCAGGCCCCTTGCTGAGCAGACAGCCTGATGTGGGGCTCGATCCCAGGACCCTGAGATCATGACCCAAGCCAAAGGCAGACCCACTGAGCCACCCAGGCACCCCTCAGAGTTCTTTTTCAAAATAACTTTAGTAAATTCTTTAATTTGGGATAGAATTTAATAAACCCACGTAGGTTTTTCTTATATCTTTGCCCTCCTAAAGACAATATACTTTCTGATCTTTTTGGAAAGCCATTTAAATAGGTTTTTCTTAATAATTCCTTTATTTAAGAACGAAACAATATCAAAAACATAGCTAAAGAATTACGAGGAACTGATTTCAATACTGAATTGAGAAGGGTAACCAGGACAAACACTTCTGAGACAAAGAACTTGAACCCCGATTGTTGATTGAATAGAAAGAGAGGAATTTCTTTTCCCAAAGCAATGCCCCTTAGTTTAATCTGCTTTCTTTAATTTTGAAGGAGATGGACGAACACATGCGGAGCATGTTGCATCACAGGGAACTTGAGAACCTGAAGGGCAGGTATGGGAACGGCTCTCTTCCATCCACTTGTGACTGTCGGGGGATCTGAGTGCTGAGGGTGCCTGCTAGCTTATTTTGTTTTTTTTTTTTTGTAGTAATCTTTCATGAATGAACATGGTCATATGACACAGAACTATCTTCCAGAATTATTAATAACGACAGTAGTTGTTTGGTATTCCAAAAGGATAAATCTTTGTGCATCTCAAGTGTGTAGAATTCACAGCAGCTCTAAGTAGTAGGTTGCAACAAAGGTGGTTGGGGATGAGCTAGGTCTCTAGTTATTACATTTTCTCATTCCTCTACCCCAGCATTGAAACTAAGACATTTCTGTGTTATTGCCTCAGCAGTGTTACAAATTATTACATGCCAGAAACCTGTAGTGTTGTGGAATAGTCTGAGAAGTCCCAAGTCTGCTGAATAGCACTGAATCTCAGTGTAAATAAAATCTGGGTACAGACTTTGAATATCTAAAAATGCTATTTTGTGATGCAAAACTTGAAATGTTTAAAGGAAGAAAGTCTAATAAGTAAGCACCTTTAAAAAAATTAAATGTAGCATATGTGTATATTCCTTGTTTTTTTTTTATTTTCCAATCTATGGTTCTTTTTTTAATTTTGATTTTGGTTTTGATTTGAATTTGGAGATAGTATGGAACAAAGAAACATTGGGAAACAGAAATATTAATTTTACTTTATTGCATGAATAATAGATACAAGCTTTAATCATGATGCCAAACTAAGTAATTTGAAGTTATTTGTATTTAAAGTAATACAGTTTTAGATTGTGTGGGCAAATTAATATGTTAGTAAACTTTCAGCGAATATTTTGCATATTTGTGGAATTTTTCCGTGGTCTCAGGACCTTACTATGTGAAGGTTAGGTCTTAGCAGCAGCATAAAAGAGGCTTTCATTCAGATTTAGTTTGGAGAATCCTTGTCTAATACCTTGAATACATCTGATCTTTAACTCATTATCATTGGAAACCTATGAAATAGCCAACCTTTAATTCTCTAAATGGGTATTATCTTAATTACTTAGCCCATTTCCAGCAGACTTCCTGTTGGAATTCACCTTTTTCTGGGCTCTTTACCTGCCACCTGAGTGTATTATAAATCAAACGAAATATATGAGGTCAGTAAATCTAGTTGTTAGGAGACAGGCCACTTTTATTCCAAGATTAATGCCTTATTTTCTCCATACATCCACTAGTCAGCTATTTAAAAATGTTAAAAAGATGTTTTGATTACCTAAGATTCATGTTCATAATGAATACAGAATTAATTGTATAAAGTAAAAAAGGTAGAAGTCCTCTCAGTCCTATATGCCCCAACCCCTAGTCCTTTTCCATTCTTACAGGAATGTCAACAGTTTGGTCCAAACTCTTTCTGTACATGTATACATAGATTTCTGTTTCTATATAGACACATTTAGTCTTGTCTTATTAACATAACTGAGCTACATGCCATATATTTATTGTTCAGTCACTTTTTTCCTCTCTCTACCCCTCAGGTTAACTGTACCCTGGAGATTGTGTGTATCATTTTCAGTTATTTGGAGCACAGTCAAATGATCAAGGAGAAAGCATTTAGAAGCCTCCGAGCTGACAATAAAAATGTCAACCTTAGCATCCAAACTCATCTCATTTTATTTAGAGGGGAGCACCTTAGCACTTGGCTTACTTGTAGTTTAGATACGGTACGAACAGGTTTTCTGTGGTTTCCTGGCCTATAATAAATTATAAGCATGAAGGCAAAGCAGGTAGCAAGGAAAAACAACTGACAAAACTATAAAAAACAAGATCTCAAAAATCATTTACTTATTTGGAGCACTTACTGTAGTGACAGACGGTGATCACTAGTTTGTACCATAGGGACAAATAATTACTGGTCATTTTTCCTTCCTCTCATCGGTTTGTGATTATTTTCTGTGGAATTCATGTTTAATTACTGCTTTTTGATGTTAAAGTTTTCTGTTTCTCTTTATATTTGTATCACTCTAATTTTCAGCTGTGATCTGGTTAAGGAATTTAAAGAGCATATTTTTAAGGTTTAGAATACAAATTTGAGAAAAACTTCCTTTTTATTTTAATTAAATTTATTTTTTTTTATTTCAGTAAGGAATTTTCTTATTTGGTTCATAATTCTGGACATCTGGAACATTTCTCTCTTTTTTCCTGTGTACATATTCAGATGTGTGGCCTGTTTCTACAGATAAATGCTATTAAAAGGACACAAACCTTTCTTTATCGACCAGCTGTTGTGGTATAGTTAGAGCAAGCTTAATAAAGAAAAGCTTATGGGTAGAATATCTTAAGGCTTTGCCTTCCACACATGAGAGGAAATTATGTGGTAACAGGATGAAGTTAATTTGGGCCCTCCTTTAAATGTCCTGAGGACAGTTTTTGCCTTTATTAGTCAAGAAGTAAAGCAGTACATGTTCCCCAGTAATTACTTTATATAGTTATACAAAGCAGTAAATATTTTAACTGGTTATTGATAGAAAATTAGAAAGTAGCATCATTAAAATATTATTTAATTTGCCATTTACTTTTTAAATATGTGGTTTCCCTAACATCATACATAGAAGCATGAATGCCTATTGTATGTAGAACAGATTAATACACTTTCCTCCAGGAACGGACACATTTTATTTTTAAGAGATGTGGTTGTCATAATCCATTCTTTCCCTGGATAAATGTGAGTTCTCTCTTTTCTCATTTGGACATTTCTTGTAAAGATTCTCTCTCTTTTTAAACTAGAATTCATTTATGTTACACTTACTGCCTTTACTCTTGTGCGCCAGATCTCTTTAGGTGTTTTTCTATTAAATATAACTTTAGAGGGCGCCTGGGTGGCTCAGATGGTTAAGCCTCTGCTTACAGCTCAGGTCATGATCTCAGGGTCCTGGGATTGAGACCCCAGTCGGGCCTCTGCTTGGCGGGGAGCCTGCTTCCAACTCTCTCTCTACCTGCCTCTCTGCCTACTGGTGATCTCTCTCTGTCAAATAAGTAAATAAAATCTTTAAAAAAAATACATATATATATATATATATGTAATATATGTATATACCTTTAGAGCTATGGTTAATATCCTTTCTTACAAGGAAAGCACATATGTTTTAAAAATCTGTGTTTGGGTATTTGTTACATATCCAACATATGCCTGCACTTTGGAGATTGCAGAGTGTGTGGGTTTATGATTATGGATGTTTATTTTTAACAGAGTTAAATATTGTCTATACTGCATTCCTTAATATTTTAAACAGTGTGGTCTTCTAGTTATATCTATAAAGGGAGAGGGATTTTGGTGGTTTGAACATAAGAAAAATATTCTGCATTTTAGAAGTAAGAGTATAAGCAGGAATTTTATTTAAGAATGCCTTTAGGAAAGAAGTCCTTGGGACTGCAATATATAGTTTAGGGTTCTCAAAGTTTTTATGTAGAAAAGTGGACTAAAACATTTTCCATAGTTTTAGAGACCTTAAAGCCAAAAGGATTTTCTAACCAGAAAATACAGTTGATTTGAATTTTCTTTTTAACTTTATGTTTTACATTAAAAATATATATTTTTTTTAAGTGAAGTGTAGTTGACACGCTGTTACATTAGTTTTAGGTGCGAGACATAATGATACAACACCCTGCACGTTAGGCTGTGCTCACCACAAGTATGATTCGGTTTTTTATGATAGTGTAAACCATCTGTTCTGGGTTAGTTGCAGTTTTCAGACTCTTCCAATGCTGGGCAGATTTATACTGATTTTTAGCTTCTTTTTGTGTTCCCTTGAGAAAAGGCTTGATTTCTATTACAAGTAAACAGTTCATATGAACCACCATAATTCTGAGGGAAGAGTAGGGGTATTCTTGGCAAACTGGAGGAATTTGAGGATTATTCTTTAGTGGAAAATGCTCAATGAAATAATAGATTTAAGCTTTTTGGAGCATTAGAATGAACTAGAATATTGATATACAGGTTAATAAGATAATGAGGTGTTTGAGGGTCCCTGATCAGAATTCGTTAAATGAATCTTAATATCAGAGACTGTATTGTACCCAGAGCATTTGAGGTTACAAAGTTCAAAAAAGTTAAAAACTTAGGAATTTTCTCCATTTTTCCGAGGTGTTTTCCATGATTCTTACAAGGTGAAAATCTTTTAATTTTTTTTGGAAAGATTTTATTTATTTTTTCATGAGAAACAGACAGAGAGGAAGGAAGAGGCAGGGGGAGAAGCAGACTCACGGGACTCAATTCCAGGACTCTGGCATCATGACCTGAGCGGAAGGCAGACGCTTAACCCATTAACTGAGCCACCCAGGCATCCACGTTTTGTTTTAATTTACTGGCTATTATTTCTACTTTGTCATGCTAGACAACTGTAACCATGTAGTTAGCGTGATGCCCAGAATTTAGTAGGTATTCAGCAAGTTTTTTTGTTTTTGTTTTTGTTTTTGTTTTTAAATATTTTATTTATTTATTTGACAGAGAGAAATCATAAGTAGATGGAGAGGCAGGCAGAGAGAGAGGGAAGCAGGCTCTCTGCTGAGCAGAGAGCTGGAGGCGGGTCTCGATCCCAGGACTCTGAGATCATGACCTGAGCTGAAGGCAGCGGCTTAACCCACTGAGCCATCCAGGCGCCCTGTTTTTGTTTTTCTAATGAATGATCAGGTTGTCAATAATAGAAACTATCTTTTTTTTTTTTTAAGATTTTATTTATTTGACAGACAGACATCACAAGCAGACAGAGAGGCAGGCAGAGAGAGAAGGAGGGAAAGCAGACTCCCCGCTGAGCAGAGAGCCCAACATGGGGCTCGATCCCAGGACCCTGGGATCATGACCCGAGCCGAAAGCAGAGGCTTTAATCCACTGAGCCACCCAGGCGCCCCTAGAAACTATCTTTTAGTAAATTAAGTGCTCAGTTTTGAGGTTCTCTTCTGGTTAATTGATGTGAATTCCACTATATCTTTTTAGATATATGTGAGGGGAAGAAGGAGCAGTGTAGTGCATGTGTGTGTATGTATGTGTATCTGTCTTATCAAAGACAGCATGTCTTTGTGTGTGTGTGTGTGTGTGTGTGTGTGTTTTTAAGATTAGCGTAATGGGGAGAGAACCTTATCAGTGGAGAAAGCATCAACTTAAATCTTCTACATAACTACCTTTACCATTGTTTTCCTTGCATTTCCTGGTTACCTCCAATAACTGTTCCTCCTTCCTGCTTTTCTTCTTTTTTTAATTTGCCTTTAGCTGAAAATGGTATTTAAGTTGGTGGCTTAGGTTACCTAGAGAGTTACTCGTTTTTCCTGGGTGTCTCTCAAGTATCCATGGGATATACATTGTAGTTAGCTTCTGTTGGTAAAATAAATAAATGAGTGAATGAATGAAAAATACATATTGGCATAGGAAATGCAAAAATATCACTAGTGTAAACCCGAGAGAAGTGATACAGAGTTAAGCCCATTGAGCCATTATTGAATGGCTGTTACTGTCTCTTCATCACACTGATGGCCACAGTGTTCACATGTTTTCCCCTGGCTGCACAGACGGCTAAACCAATCAAGGGATTTCAGGAAGCTAAAAAAGCTGTTAAGTCATTCATCTACTACAGCTCTGGGTGTTGATTCAAGATTTTGGCTTCTTAAACTGGCCAAGTATGAGATTTACTATTAACTGTGTAAAGTAAAAGGGAAAAAAAAAATCTGCTCAGTTTCTTTCTGAACTTAGAACCCGGTTTTGCTTCTCTCTGAACTTTTGCATTTTCTGAAACTTGAGAAAAACCATTTGCCTAGCACAGCTGTTAACTTCCTACAATTGAAATGCTTTCCATTCCCTTTTAAATAAGCCCTTCTGAAGCAGAATGTAGGTCACATGTATCATACAGACCAAAAAAGTCTGCTGAGCTGACTCTTGTCATTTGCCCTGGGGTCCGGAATCTTCACATTCCAGGCAGAGCTCCCGTTGTTCCGATTTAGCTGCACGTTGGGATTGGCTAGGCTGCCTACCCTTCTCTCCACCCCTTAACTGTCACTGGGAGAAAGCTCTTGAGCCTGGGATAAAATGTCAGCGCTGTCACCAGGCTCCTGAGTGCAGCTGGCATCATGGGTGTGCTCTAGAGCAACTTCTGTTTGCTCTGAGCCCCCTGCCCTGCCTCCCCTTTCACCATGTTTCCTCTGGCAAGATTTTAAGTACAGCAATTCAAGAAGATTTCTCCTCCTAAACTGCAGTATTCTGAAGTGTGTTGCCTCTTGATTGCTGGAAAAGAATCTTAACAATCATTTCAAAAATAACTTACGAACAAACTTACTAAAAGTGATGAAAGGAGCATTGAAATTGATTAGCACTAATCTTTCACTGTGCCAAAGTGTGTGGTGTTTTTCAGAGGAAACCGTAAGAGATCTGTTGAGTGTGCCATGCCAGTGGGGAGAATTGAATGTCCCTCATCTCCCTCTTTCCCTAGGGACAGTAATCATGAGTGCCGAGTGTGTGGGGTCACAGAAGTGGGTCTTTCTGCATATGCAAAGCACATTTCTAGCCAGTTGCACAAAGATAATGTGGATGCCCAGGAAAGAGAAGATGATGGAAAGGGAGAAGAAGAGGAAGAAGATTATTTTGACAAGGAACTCATTCAGTTAATAAAACAAAGGAAAGAACAAAGCCGGTAAGTAATGATTTTGATTTTTAAAAAGGCTGTCAGAAATAGGATATAATAGAGAATACATTTTCCATCTCTATACTTTTCAGCCTGTAGCTTTCAGACTTACCTTCATTGCAAAGGGTAGCTTGAGGTTGCTGTTTTATGCATAAAAGGTCAGTGGATTCCTTCCTTGAACTATTGTACTGTCTGTTTTTAAAAAAACAAATTCAGGGGAAAAAAAAAAAAACTCAGTATTGCCTCTCTATAAAAATTAGCTTTTTGTTGGTTCCAATTTTTTTTTTTGGACACCAGTGAGCTATTTTATTTGGTATCCAAAATTTCTAGTGGAGATGTATTAGTGTAGTATTTCTTATTACATTCATTAGGTAAAAATGTTTTGCCTAATATGAAGTAACATGGTGCTTCTACCAAATTTGATTTATCCTTTATAATTTAGTGCTTTAGGAAATATTTATTGAATAAATTTGTATTTTAGGTATTTTACAGTGTCAAGATCAGTGTAAGTTTTCCAGCTTGTACTGTATAATTTGATACCTACATCTATAATTCAGGTATTAGGCTTTTGTCTTTTTGCATTACTGAGTTGTGATCTAAAGAGTTTAATTAACGAAGCAGAAATTTTCAGATTTCTTTTTCTTTTCAGTGAAGGAGAGAGCTGGTTAAGTGGTTGGGTAATTTTTTAAAGTCTTAGAATATAATAAGAAACATTATAAATTCTAAAATCAAATTTTGTTTTTTTTAATTTTAAAAATTCTTTTTGAATACTAGTTTTATTTGGTATATACTTCATTTTTAGTTAGAGGTTTAGCATAAAAAGTAGTTTTTCACTATATATGCTGCAGTGTTTTTGAATAACTGTTTTGAATAAGGAGACATTCTTAGTCTCACAATGTCATAACAGCATGGTTCTTAAACCCCTTCAGTTGCTTTAGTCCTTCAAATGACATTGTTACTCCTTTCAGTATAGCTGTAGTTTAACTCTTGTTTTAAGGCTGTTGTAAGTCTCTAAGAGACTAACATTTATTTTTTCCTTACACACTTGTGCCATTATTAGCTTATCTGTTTAGATGACTAAAATTAAGTCAGAAGGTAAAAGAGCTTCTCAGTAAATTAGACATTTATATCATAGTAAATATTCTTTGAATATTCTGATATCCTTCTTTGGTGATTTATATATGGTTATCTACTTATTTCTGTAGGAAGTTTTTTTTTCTTTTTTCCTTCCTGAAGTTTTTGGTGTAGATTGCTTTTTCTGGGCTATGGATTTGGCTGCATGCTGTTGTTCCCCTGATCTAGCTAATTCAGGGCCATCTAGGAATTCTACTTTGTGACAGATTTATTGCCCGATTCTCTCATTTCTGGATCCCATAAGTGCAGCCAAGTCAGCCATCCAGTCTCCTTGGATGTCAAAAGTTGTATACTGCTTAGAAACAAAAGAGAAAAATGATTTGGTCAATGGTGCTACAAAAATCCTGCACGTGTCTGTAATAACACTTGTTACTTGGGGACTTAGGGTCTCCTGTCTAGAAATGGCTGTGATTCATAATGTCAGTAGATGTTTGAACTTTGAGGTGAATTAACATTTAGTTCCATCTTGTGAAAAAGGAAGAAATTTCAAATTTCCAAAATCTTAGAGACACTAGAAGCTTTTAGAACCAGTTCAAGTTAGTACTGTATTTAAGTCCAATTAAGAGGAGGGAGCCTAACAGCAAAAACTTAGTTTACGGATTTCCAGTCTCTCTGAGCCGCAGCAGAGAAGCATGAGATGCTAGAGTCAGACTGCCCAGATCCATGTCTCCACCGTGCTGCTGCCTGGCTGTCTTACGCTGGGTAAGCTACTCAGCCTCTCCAGTGCTCGGTTTCCTCATCCAAAAGGTAGGAATAAGAAGAATGGCTTCAGGGCCATGAAAACTCAGTGAGATTCTCTATATGAAGTGCTTCAGAGGCCTGACAGTTGGTCGGTCCTCAGTACGTTTTAGCTGCTATTACTCTGTGCTTCGAGCTCTCACCGCACGCTAAGCCCTATACCAGGCGCACCACGGGCAGTCTGTAGAGGAAAGTGGTTTTACATCTATTCCTGTGATGGTGACTTAGAATTACCCACGTGTCTGTGGACTCCATGGCTAACACGAATAGTTGAAACAGCTGCAGCTTTATAAAGCCCTCCAGCTCACTGAGCTCCTTATAGCACTGATTGCGGGCGCTGCTTATTCGGTGTGTGCTATTTTACTCCTGTTTGTGATCTCACTTTCTCAGCTAGGCTGTAAGCCTTTCAGGAATGGGAACTGTACATGAGAGTTCTCTTCTGCTCCAAACAGTCATTGGATGTGTGCCTGGTAAAGTGTTTGTTAATGAAGGTGATGATGCAAAGTGAGATCTTAGCATTTAAAATAGGTTAAGAAACTGGGTTTTTGAGAAAGAGCCTACAACTGCAAAAATCCACAGTATTAAGAGCAGCCGAACTTAAATTGTATTAACTCTGATAACTAGCCAAAGCCACACATATAATTGTCCTTCTTTTCAGAAAGGGGCATAATGTAAAAACAGTAATTGGATGACAGGGACAAAAGTCCCAGAAGCTGCTAAGAAAAATAGGAGCAGGAAAAGGTGGATAGTATAAATGTGTTAGATTTTTAACATTTCTGAGGTGATAGCAAAAACAAGAAACGTTTAATGTCTAAATCAATGGTGAAAAAAAGTTGAGCTGTATTAAAGATAGGAAAGCAACCACTGTTAGAAATAAAAATAGACTCTATTATATATTCTAAGTAACTGAGGAGATAGGTAGTAGGGAAGTTTGATGTGCTCTGCCTCTAAAGGAAGCGTGATCATTTCTTTACATTGCTAATGGAAAACTGTTTCTCTTCCAGACAAGATGAACCTTCTAATAGCAGTCAAGAAATAAACTCTGACGACAGGCGACCCCAATGGAGACGAGAAGACCGAATCCCTTACCAAGACAGAGAGAGCTACAGTCAGCCAGCATGGCACCATCGTGGACCTCCTCAGCGAGACTGGAAGTGGGAGAAAGATGGCTTTAATAATAGTAGGAAAAACAACTTTCCACATTCTTTGAGGAATAATGGTGGACCAAGAGGCTGCTCCGGGTGGCATAAGGGTGTTGCAGGAGCCTCCTCAGCTTGGTTTCACAACCATAGTAATTCTGGAGGTGGTTGGCATCCAAATAGCGGAACGGTAGATTGGAGTCATAATGGTACAGGAAGGAATTCCGGTTGGCATTCTGAAGGAACAGGTGGCTTTTCCAGTTGGCATATGAATAGCAGCAACGGAAACTGGAAATCCAGTGTACGTAGTACAAATAGTTGGAATTACAGTGGCCCCGGAGACAAATTTCCAGCAGGCAGAAACAGAAATCCTAACTGTCAGATGGAAGACCTCGCTATGCTGTGGAACAAGAAATCTAAGTCCAACAAATACAGTCAAGAGAGATATAGTTGGCAGCGGCAAGAAAGTGACAAAGTTGGTACGGCTGCCGCATATAGAGGTCCTTCAGAAGGATTTACAAGTGATAAGTTTCCTTCAGAAGGCTTACTCAACTTCAATTTTGAGCAGCTCGAAAGCAAAACTTCTAAACAAACAGATCCCATAGCTTCCAAAATGTGTGGGAAGAATGGCAGTATAGGGAGGGACAAGCTCCATCGCTGGACTCCTTACCCTTCTCAGAAGACTCTGGAATTACAATCAGGAATGAAGGAAGTCCCTGGTAACAAGGCAGAAGTGATAGAGAAGCCTTTCTTTGACTTCAGCTTCACAACCACAGGAACACCAGAGCCCCAGACTGACGAAACAAAGAATTCCCCAGTGCTGAAAACACAAAAAGATACACAGAGTGGATCCCTTACTCACAAGGCCCCTCCTGACTGCGCTGCTTCTTACGAGGTGGTGAGGGATTCCCCCATTATAGAAAAGCACGAACAAGAGCCTCACTTAAGTAAGATGCCATCATTAAAATCCGCACTCCTTCCAATTCCAGTCACCAAGTCAGTTCCTCAGAAGCCAGATTTAAAGAATCCCTCAAAAAACACCAAAACAAATTCTTTTTTTCCTGGAGAACACTCCAGTCCCTCGAACAAACCCACTATGGAAGACAGTCCTGGGTCTTACATAACCAAACTGCGAAGTTCATGTCCTCATGTCTTAAAAGGGAATAAAGGTACGTTCGGCACTCGGAGGGAACCTGACGAAAATTTCAGTGACCCGTTACAGAAAGCCGAAGAGGCGCTACAGTGTCATGAGTCATTGCAAAACCCACTTCTTGGCACTTCTAAAAGGACCAGGAACTTTGCAAAAGCAAGTAGGAATGTTGAAGAGTCTGAAAAAGGATCTTTGAAGATAGAGTTTCAAGTACACACGCTCGAAGATGAAAGTGATGGGGAGCTCTCTGACACGGAAAAGCATGGATCAAAAATTGGAACCTTGGGCTCTGCCACTACAGAAATGTTATCCTGCAGCACTCACATCGCTGATGAGAAAGAGGGGGATGACCCAAACGTGAAAACATGCAAAAAACTCTCCACCAATGCATGTACAGCTCATCCGAAAGAATCTGAGTTGCAAATGGCCTCTGCAGCCAGTCCACCCTCTGGCTTACTGCTAGACCTGAAGACGTCTCTAGAAGATGCACAGGTGGATGACCCCATTAAATCTCATGTATCTTATGAAACAGAAGGTTTTGAGAGCACTAGCTTGGATGCAGAGCTCCAGAAAAGTGATCTAGGTCAGTCCTCAGGCCCTCTTCTGCCTGAACTCAGTAAGCTTGGCTTTCCTGCCTCTCTCCAGAGAGATCTAACCCGGCACATTAGTTTGAAGAGCAAAACTGGAGCACACCTGCCCGAGCCAAATCTCAATAGTGCTCGCCGCATTCGCAACATCAGTGGTCATCGAAAGGGTGAGACGGAGAAGGAATCTGGGCTCAAGCCCACCCTTCGACAGATTCTCAATGCATCTCGGAGAAATGTCAACTGGG